>NC_092859.1:118022789-118213125 GCF_032062135.1 Pyxicephalus adspersus | reverse complement strand
AAATCTACTGACTACTTATTCAAGTAGTACATACCACTGTCTAGTTATGTGGGTGAACATGCATGCACTCCTGGGGACAGAATATCAAACAACTGCCTAACTATTAACTATTCTATGTAACTATTCAGAACCTTCATCTCTGGGAGGATCAACCAGAGTACACAGCGCTGTTTGTTCTGCAGAACAACACTGTGCACTTCTGATTTTATAAGACCAGTATCTGTGCAACAGCATCAAAGTTTCATTACTTGTATAATAGTGTTAATATTATACATACTTACATAACTGTATTGTCATCAACTAATATGTCACAGCCATGAGCCGGGCAAGAAATGGTCTGAAATTAAAGGGGGAAAAAAAACAAATGTTTAGTAAGATGGCTAACATGTAAAATCATATTTTTATATATCAACACATACGCGCTAAAAAACAAATACAAAGGGCCTTTTTGAAAACAGATATCAAAGTTTTTACCACACACCGCATTTATGTTTTATGATGTATTAAAAAAATAAGGTCATGGTGTTGATTATGCTATGTCTAACAGAGTAATCTCTACAAAATGTCCTAGAGAATATTCGGTCACTGCCTATCCATGTTTAATAAAATGATGATGCTTTGCTTGTTTTGGACTCCCGATGCAGGGAAACTAATTAGTACACTGATGGGCTATATAAATATACATTTTTAACTTTAAAACAGCAGACTGTTCACAGTAGGCAATATCCCTGCTTTATTATCCCATCCCGTTCCCCATAAACCCAAGATAGGATAAGGTGAACAAAAATAAATGTGAGAACAGATGGGACAGTTGTCCCAATACACAAACTTTATTACCTGTCCCATTCCTTCCTCAATGATTTTGGTTGTTAAATATTCACTCCAGCACTGCATACAGAACTTGTGACCACACTCAAGGCCTGTGAAATACTGCAGAAAAAAAAAAAAAATGAGGGAGACAAATTATGCTTGTAAATAAAGATAAAGTACACAGTTTAAAAAGTGTATCTGTCTACAAATTACTTTGTAATGTTTTAAGATGTTCCAAAGAGGTAATGCATGCTATATTAATATTGTTACATATTGTTTTAGGTCTCGAACAATGTTATGTTGATGCTTAGATTTCAGTAATAAAAATCCTCATGCAAAAACAGGTAAACCTAAGAATAAAAACATATATTGTAAGGAAGCCTACAAAGCAGACATCTAGGAATTTCAGATCCACCTAAGGCTAATAATAGGGTGACAATAACACATCAGTTACAGACCAAAAATGAGGCAGTCATGGGGCTCACAAGCGTCACTGAAAGGTAATTGCATTTGTGTAAAGGAAGCTTCTAGATCAGGTTTTCTCAACCAGGGTACCTCCTGATATTGCTAGGGGCTCCTTAAGCCATGAAAAATTTGTGCCTCTCAGGTCAGTTTATTGAACTGTCAGTTCATAAAAGTTATTTCAAGGGTTCCCCCAATTTAAAAAGGCTCAGAAAGGCTGCCCTAGCTTGTTTTTCAGATTTGCTCATAGTAAACTGCACAAGAGTTTGCTTTTAGTACACAAAAAAGACACAAGCAATAATGGCACCCATGATGTGTGCGATCTCAGGGTTAGCAAGTTGTGGGCACACCATTATGGCATCGAGCCTATCTGAACTAAAGAAAATGTTTTGGGTCAAATTTAAATAATCTTTTTTTCTATTCATTATGAGCACATAGGCAAGTAAGATCAACTTATTATGCATTTTTTTATACTATTGAGTCTGAAGAAGCAAACAATCCACAAAAAGAGTTACCATTGGAGTCAGAATGTACCAAATTCTCACTATAAACAAATCCCAGAAAAGGTTTTCACTGTCCTCTTTGAAGCAATCCTATATTTTTTAATGAAACTGATTATATTGCAGATATCTGAGTCTGACCTCTTGGCGACCATTTTCATATTGATGCTTTATATTTGAAAATTGAGTTAACAAGGTTTTTTTCCCCAACAATGTAATGATTTGTCACCTAAATTTTACATATTAACCACCTGGGCGTTTCACTAATGTCTGGATTTCTGTACCAGAAGCGGTACACTGTTTTTCATGAAATTTTTTTTTTTTTTAAATTGTAGACCTGTCTTACAGAAATATGTCTGAACAAGGGTCTAGTAGATATCCTGAATATAATAAAGTTTGAAACACACAATCATGATATATATATATATTATATATAAAGATTTCTTTGTATTGGACCCAATACAGCTTTTTTGTATTGAGTTCAATACAAAGGTATTTAAATTTCCCACCCCGCCTCAACGCTTGCAGCGACGTCACCGGGAAACCCCAGAGATCGTCACTGCACAGGCCGGATGAAGACAGAAGAGGACAGATGTCTCCGGAGGAGCTGCGGGGACAAGGTAAGTATTTTTTTTCAGTTGTAATCCAATTGTCATACAATGTTGTATGACAATTGGATTGCCCTGTAAAGCGTGTTTATAATTTTAGCAACCCCGCGTCTGGTTCGGGGTAACCGACAGTAGCAAGTTTTCTTACCTCGAACCAGACGCGGGCTAACCGCCCAGGTGGTTAATATATAATTATCTATCAATGTTTCTAATTACAGGAGTGTTGCCCAGTATCTTGCACAAATGACAACTTACCCAAAATATATAGTGTATACATTTTGGTTTAAACTATTGAGCTCTGTAAACAAAATGCAATTTCTGTAAATTGACTAACAAAGAATATATAGGTAAATGTGTAAGATGTGTACTATGGAGTAGGTGGAGGTAGTAATCCTCTTGGACAAAGTCTAGAAGAGGAACCTTTAGGAAAATCAGCATTCCTCCCCTCTTAAATCTAGGGGATTCAGATTCTTGAGAAAGCAAGCATTTCCTTCCTCTTTTCTTAATTCATATTCTAATACCCACTGTCCTTATAATCCTAATCCTGGTCCTAATGTCATAATAACCCAGTGACCTACAGCCTTATGTTCATTCCACATTAACCTACATCACGTGTACTTTCCTGCTGGCTGCTAATACAATAAAAGGTGGCCAGCTAATGGCACAAAGTCAACAGGGCCTCCAACCACGAAGGATATGGGCTTAATCATTACTCTGCTGTAACAGGTTAGGTCAGTTTCCAGTTTTTCCGGCAATGAAAACAGTCTGAAATGAGGTATTGCAGGGAGTGAAGACAATTTACCTATGCTATACATACAAAAGTAAGGTCAACTCAGTTGTCTCATGTTCTTTTCCCTTTTGTGGGTGAATGATTTGTGTGTGAATTGAACAGGATGATCAGCACATCTCTATTACAGTGAAAAAAAAACACACTTTTACTTACACATTAAGATCAATGTAGCAGCAAGTATAAAAATGTGGGTTCCCAATGTGTTCTCACCTCATCTTTCACAGGTTTTAGAAAGAAAATAACAAAAGTAAATGATCTAAAAAATTCTCCTGACCAGCATGTTCTCTATCTACACGTTCAATCAGGCATAGCCTGCATTATTTTGTCTCATAAAATGTACCATTCACATGTGATAAAAAAAATCTGGTGTTTACCATGAAGATAAATACGTTACGAAGACACAATTCACATGAAACTGGACAGTAACCTGCATTTGCTTGAATATTAACTTTTTTTGCAAGCGGTTAAGCTGTAATACTGCTGAAAACCCAGTGTTCTCTCCCTTGGGTCTTTTTGCCAGGCGCATTGTCTGCCACTTTTCACTATCCACCTGAATGTAACCCTCCATTCAGTAAGCAGTGTAACTCTTGTGAGTATGAGAGCAGGACACAAGAACCCCCACTGTAATCTGATCAATGACCAAACTCTTACTTCTTTCTCATAAACTGTGCTGGCTCTGCCAGCCACGTCTATGTCCCATCAAAGCAAAAAGTTATTGCAGCACTGTGATTCCTCTTTTAGAAAGATGAAGGATGGTGCAGAGCTTTGTGTACAAGACAAAAGAGAGCTTTCAGTCTGAGATCCATCTAGCAACATAATGGGAATGGGGGGCACAGAGCTGTATTTCGGATCAGTAACTATATGTTGCCCACAAGAAAAATTTTTTCTTTTGGCTATGTATTATGTTTAACCTCAATATAATAATTGTCAGTTATAGCACCTATGTTGGCAATTTAAAGCAGTAAACATAACCAATTTCACCTTATTGAATAACGTTCTCCTCGTCAAAATAGATATTATTAAATTTAGATAGATAACTTTTACATAAAAATACAGAAACACTCCTATTTTGCTGAAAGTAACAAGTGGGTCAGTGAAATATAGTAGCTCATCAAATCAACAATACTTCATCTAACATATCATAAGTCAGCTTTTGTTAAACTCCCTGGCAGTTTGATCATATATGAATTTTTAAATGTCAAAGCAGTACCATTGGACATTTAAATTATTTGAAATTTCCGGCCCCCCCCCCAGCTGCACGCTAACTCATCCCATGCCCACTGCCAAAGGCTCGTGGGGACCAGGTAAGCTTTACACTTTCTTTTCCGCTTTTGGTACTGAAAATTAAGCCCGAGCCACACTCGGAACTACCTCAAGGGAGGGTAAAGCTGTGGGGTGTATTAATAATATCCTGCAAGCCAGTAGAAAGAGTAAGGAGCAAGGAAATCAAAGTCTGGGTACAATGACACTCACTGAATTTGGATAGTTCAAGTAGCAAATCTGACAGGGCATATCTTGGGCAGAGGATCGCGTATTCATGGGCCGTGTTCGTGACTTCTTACTAGGGTTAATGACATGACATTCTGAAAAGAGCTTCTCCAGGTTGCCATCAAAATACCTAGAAAAAGCAAAAAAACACAAAGATATTTATGATCACGAGACTTCAATGCTTAAAGCTTACAACAATGAGAAAACATAGGCAGCTTAATTTCCTTAGAAATCTTGAATCACGGAACAAGAACTTTGTTCATGATTCTACACAACATCCATTTCTTTACTCTCTACACATACCAACTAAAAAGCTGAATATGTGCTTTTGTCGGCAAGGGCTGCTATTGCAATGGCCTGGAAATCTCCTGAGATTATGCTGGCAGTTATGAGGAAAAATTGACTGGAGTATGGTTAACAATAAACTTACCTGCATTCTCAAGGATACACCTGGTGCCCTTGAAAAAGTTTGGACTCCATGGCAGATTTTTATTGGCAATTAACTTTTGGATTTGAAGCGGGGATTCCCTCCCCCCAGTTCTTTTTTCCTCTCTCCCTCTTCTATTTCCATTAAACTGGAAAAATGTATATGAAATATGTTTTTCATCCTACTTTGTTTTTTCTTTTGATTGTGTTTTCTGATCCATCCTAGTATGGACTGGATTTTATTTCTGCTTCTTTTAATAAAAAAAAAGTTGAAATCAAAAACTATGGTGCAAGGTGAGATTCTATACAGCAGTCCTATCAAGAACGCATAATCAAACATTATTTTACTAGGAAGATCTGCAAGTACCTTGTAACCCATATTATGTTCATTTTGAAAAGGTGTTCAATGGACTTTAATAACTTAGAAAAGCTGGGACTATTAGGCTTTATTTGTTTTAAACAATTCACATTACTGTGAAATGTGCAAAAACGCAAAGCTGCATGTTCACAAGGACTTTTGTTTCACACACTTTTATTTCACTAATCATTGCAGGCAATTTCGTGTTTCATCTGTAATGCTTTAATATATCCATGCCATAATGAACAGCTCCAAAAACAACCATGTCTGCTGTTTACCAGATGTATACAACACACATTCAAAAAAGACTACCCCAGCTATCCATATGGTCACCTTATACACACAAGGTCAGACTGTTCAAGTCTTTGGTGTCACTGTTTCAGGCATTAGTCCTGAGAATCACAACAGATTTAGGTTTCTAATGTTTTTTAACTACCCTGTTTCCCCGATTATAAGGCACTGTCTTATATTTTTTGAAATGCCAAAATATGCCCTAGGTCTTATTTTCAGGGTTCCTGGTTCAGAATCGCGGGGGCGCGTGTGCCGGCTTTTTACTTTCAGTTTGGCTCTGCACTGCAGCCAGGAGGAGACACGCGCTGCAGCCAGCATCAAGGAGACACACACAGGATCGAATATCGGGGGATGTCTTATTCACGGGTGAATGTCTTATTTTAATTATTTTTTCAAAGATCGGGGGTGGCTTATTTAATAGGGATGACTTAAAATCGGGGAAACACGGTATATGCATGCTGAAAAGACTGTACATGTGTCTTTTCATTCTTGTAATAATGAAAACAAAATGTTACAAATATCTGCTATAGCCATGTGCACTTACAACCTTCTCTGACAGGAAGCAGCTAGCTTGTTAGTAGATACAACCAAAGAGTCCTTACCTCTCCATTAGCTTCTCCTTGTCCCAATTGAAATGACTCAGAAGTATTCTAGTGATAGTAGCAGGGTTCTGTAAATACAATAAGCAAACTCTAGTAATAAGTACATTACATGAATGGCATTTCTCTTTTTGTTTTCAAATTCACATTAAACAAGAATTTTTCCTAAGCTCCAAAATATTATGTCTACTAATTTTTAATTTTGCCACTTTAGAAATCACCAACTCTAGGCATATGCAATTAGATGTATCCAGGAAAACATCAATATTTTCTTGGAAAAAAAAGTTCTGTTACATGTTAAACTCATAATCGCAGAAATCTGACTGAAAATCGATTGGAATGGGGCCCATCACTAGCTTTGTAACGCTCTATAAGGTGTAAAGCTTTGCATCACTTGCCGCTCCCACCAGGTCTGTAAAAAGACAATTGTGCCTTTCACAATCTATGTTCAAACAAAAATCTAATAAAAACAACAATATTATATACAAACATCATCTTTATACAAAATATATTTTATATCAATAAGAATTCATACCAAAATATTTTTATATCTACAGGGTTTTATACCAATCTTCTTTCATATATAGCTTTGTTCTTGACACGTTTCGCTAAATATAGCTTCCTCAGAAGAACAAATTTCAAGACCTCCATATTTGATTTTAATTCCTTCGTGACGCCATTCCCACCAATGACTACCAATTTCTCAATGAAAAACAATATAGTTTCAGTTTCAATCACACATCTTTTTCATGTTAAACATTTTTCAAACACCATGTTATATTACATGGAAGTAGAGAAGCAGAGCAATATATACTTATTTTATTCAGGGGAGAGGACATTTTTCTTTCCTCATATTGAGCAACAAAGTGTTCTACCCCATTTAAATATTGCTATCCATCCTAAGGTTCTGTAGGTTGTCTATAAGGTTTCATATATCGAAAACTTTACAGAACCTTAAGATCGAAGATGGAAATGCTGTAAAATCTTTTTGAAAACTGATTAAGGGATGTGCTACATTAGGTAAGAACACTCCCTTATTTAAAGGCATTAAAAATCTAAAAAAATCTAGGGTTTTTTGTGATCTATTTTGTATCCATCTCAGGGTTATCAAATCTAATACTTTTTGAGTTAAAAAGTTGCCTAACTAAAATGGAAGATAGAGAAATACACTAAAGGTATTTTTAAAAGTTATTTTAGTGGATGTAGCTATAAAACTTTCATACATCTTTGAACTCAATAGATGCAAAGATGATACAAGTAATAAAATAATTGAATTAGAACTGCATATGCTCATAAATGTTGATAACACAAACCAAATACCCGAAAAGTCTCTTGAGGTCTTATTTTAATGGACCCAGTTATTATCGTTGTGTTAGACATAAGTTAATAACCCAACCTCCCTAAAAAAAAAGCAAAAAATAAATAAGATTTTTTATGTTACACGAGCATTAGTGAGGCATGTTTTGGACAATCTTATCAAACTGACAAACTAATTTTAGGAATATTTGGAATACCTCTCAAATCTAAAGCTCTAATTGAGGGAAGAAAGGTCATTACAGTCATACCCACAGGCAGAAAGTTAATTTAATACTGTATATACTCAAGTATAAGCTGATTTTATTTTCCCTTAAAATGCCATTAGAAAATGAATCTCCATTTACATTCGGGTCACACCAGTAGCTGCAGTTATATCCTCATATAAGGTGTGTAGCAAACTTTTGTTGTAGGAAACCAGAGACATTATACCCTTCATTTTATTTGCATTTTTTTGATCAGTGTTTTGAATGTTAGCACTGTTAATCGCATTTTGTACCCCAGGTTGTTACTCGATTCCAAGCATAGTCCTGTATTTTGAGATAAAAAATATAGTGCCCTGGTTTTGATTTGATTTGAATGTATACAGTTATTTGCTTAGTGCAAAATTACACAAGATTATGTGATTTGTGTCATTTACTGGCAGCAGGTATAATTATTGTCATAAAGAAACTTCTCTTGGCGATATGCTCTCCTTCCACTTTTACAAATGACCTGAAGGGAATAAAATGCTAGTCACATTTAACAGGTGATGCTGTAAATGTTAGAGCAAGCCTATTATATAGAATCAGGTTAACACATATATGCATGTCAGTCTGCCAGCATCACAAGGCAAGAGAGCATTCCACTCCCAAACAAAAATGCTTCCCTTATGTAAATAAAATTACTGGTTTCATAGTTTAAAGAGAAGGTAAAGTACATTATATATGGTTGGGTTACTATTGGGACATCCAACATTTAAAGTGGTCATAAAATGGAAACTTAGGGAAAATCTTCCAATGAGAACACATGTTCTGCTGAGCTGAGCCATTTCTGGCCTTATTCCAAAAAGTTTTAGCTTTACTGACCTACTTTAAAAAAGGAAATGCTGTAGTCACCTAAAATTTCATATCACCAATTATAGCAATAATATAAAAACCAACATAGAATGGCTGGGAAGGAGATAGTATAAAACAATTGTGAAGAGAAACTTTTGATCAGCTACAGGTAGCCCCCAGGTTAAATACCAGATAGGTACTGTAGGTTTGTTCTTAGGTTGAATTTGTATGTAGGTCGAAACAAGTACATTTTAATAAACGCAATTAGGTCAGATGTTTTTCTGATGTCAGTTACTGTATAAAATACTCACTGGTAATTAATCAAGCAATCACAAAACAAAAAAAAAACAAAAAAAAAAAACTTCATGGAGCCTAGTCAGTCAATAACTTCTTTTGCTATGCAAAAAGAAACAACTGTAGAATTTGTTTTGGTCATTAAACAGTTACAAGAAGCTGCAGAAAGAGCTCACCCACTATGTTCACCCACAATCTCAGCTGTGTTTAGCAAAAGATTTCTTCTGCAAGTCATGCAAACCACCCCTCCCCCCATGCAGCCCCTGTCCTGCACAGAACCAGCAGGGAGGACCCCTTCGTTTGTATCTAGGAGTTGTCCGTATGTTGAATGTTCTATGGAGTGTCAGTCCTGATCTCCTCAACTCTGCATTGCTATAAAAGCATATTGAGGCTGATTTGCTAAAAGGAAATAGGCTGTTCACACAGCAAAGTGAATTATCCCCTTTGCTTCACTTAGCTTGGTAAATGAGTTGAAGCTCCCCTATTTTTGGCCATCTAATCATGTGTAAAAAGAAAACCTGTTTTGTCCATTAGATTTCCTATAATCATACTCAAACATTTTTTTGCACAGCGAACTATCACTAACTGAGCGAGTTATCCTTTTTTAAGTGATAATATACTTTGGTAAGTGGACAGCCTAAAATCCTTTAATAAATATACTCCACACACGCTGCAGCCAGCATAAAGGACACACACGCAGGATCAGATATCTGGAGCTGTCTTATAAACGGGTGAGTGTCTTATTTTAGTTATTTTTTTAAAAATCGGGGGTGGCTTACTTAATGGGGATGTCCTAAAATCGGGGAAACACGGTAGATGGTTTCTTTCTCACGGTTTTGGATTGCCTTGCCGACAACCCTATTAAGTCTATAGGCACCCTACAGCTGACCTGTCAATGTTGCCTATGGTAACAATATTTTATACTTCACTTTTATTATTTCGCCACTAATGAAAATGAAACGGTGACTGAGAAATTCAAGATGGGCAATTATAACAGTCACCAATATTAAAACATCTTTGCTTCTACAAGCAAAATTTTTTTTACACAACTTTTTGTAGCACAGTCAACACCTTTAAAACTTTGTTTCACAGAAAGTTAGCTATAAGCAATTGATCGTATAGGTGAAAGATTTCCAGGCAGGTTACATTTTTATCGCTTTGTATTGCCTCATTTAAGTTACTGACAACCTTTTGCACAGTCAGGAAAATTACTGACAAAGCACCTTAAACTATTTTAGAGCACAGATAAATATGTATAAACAAGGCTTGGCTGAATGTGAATCAACCCAGACATTATTACATATTTTATTTCAATGTCTGCATGACTAAGATTAATCATTGGATATGTGCTATAACTACAAGCAAGCATTCCCACCCAGACTTTTTAACTATGAAGAGAACGTACACACTCATGTTACACCTTGAGGAACAGCAGCATTTTTCACCAAATTATAAAAGCAGCTAGTATATATATATAAGAATACCACCAATAGGAGCTGAAGTTACTATTTGTACTGCAGCTCCTAGGCATCTTTTAGAATATGTTTTATTAGGGGCAGTGTTTTTTTATCACTTTTTTCAATTCAGTTCTAAATATTAAAAAATTTATTTTGGTTAGTATGTGCTTCTTCCAATCGGATTATCTGAATATCAAACCTGTTGTGATTGATCAGCATTTGGTTTAAACGGCAATTGAATTAAGCTCACTTAACCTAATGGTGTTTATAAATTAAATGTCAGTTTAATAGCCACAAATGTGTGCTTTTATGTCTGATAAAAAAAAATGCCCAAAACGGTTTACTTAAAATTATTAGCTCTTGCGGTCCAGCAGGCATTAGGAACTGTATTAGAATCAGGCAAAAAATTGCCACAACCAATGTATATGTACTATGACCAAAAACTATACAATGAAAAAGTAAGAATGTTTAAAAAAGATTTCTAAAAAAAATGACACATTTGCATATACAACCAACAAAGCTGTAAAAAGACTAAGGTATTCTTCAGCCCATGACAGTGTACTAAAATATTCATTTATGCAGCTTAATACATTTTAACCAAAAAGACTGGAAACAACGCTTGGGCCAGCATTGATGGGCTGTTGATCACCGAGAACCTTATTTTCCTATACAAAAGTATAAGGTAAGGCAAAAGCTACTGAAGTAGGTCAACTGTACCCACACACAAGCATGAGGGTCCTTAGCCTCAGCAATGGGACAACAACTGTTCATGCTGCATTGTCACCCTGTCAAGTTTGCTCCCAACTGAAGCTATCAATGGCAATGCCAGCACACACTGTGCAGATACAATTCAGTGCTGCAGCCATCAAGAATCCAGCCAATGACATATGTAGCTGACACTGGTGCAAGTGCATGTACACAATGCGCAGCTTTTAGAGACGCTGGAGAACAGCAAATGATATGAAACTGTAAACTGTATCCTATCTGCATGATTCTTTAGAAGTTCCTTTTTAAACATACAAATATCAGCAATAGGAAGAAATACTGCTTGAAACAAATTATTATTTTGTTTCCAAGCAGAAATCAGTATTCATTACCAGTAATCATAATTGACAATGTATGGGCCTGAAAGCATGGTTTGAGATGAGGACAAATTAACATAATAAATACTTTTCTGAATATACAATGAACGATGAAATGAATGCACACTGCCTATAAGGAATACTCCTATTACTATGGAAATAATAATTCATTATATATATATATATATATATATATATATCTATATATATATACACACATACATACACATATACACACACACACTCACGTACTAAAGCAATAAATTCATGCAGTAAATCAAACTACTTGCCCTGCAGCATTCATTTTCTAGGCTTCTCCGTGCTAAATGTTTGGATGTGATTGGCCACCAAGGGATTAATGTGTTACATGCAGCAATCCTTGGATTTGCACAGGTGTGGGTACTGCTGTGGGTACTAAACAGCACAACATATATTTGTTTAGCTCCTATATTTGGTAGTGGAAAGGTTAACTGGGACATTTACCGACATTAAGTGAACCTAACTTCTCTGGTTTCAAGAACACAGCGTACACAACATAGACACCTGACACAGCAGTGGGTACAACATTCAGAATCCGCCTTATTCTCAGGTAAAAAGGGCAGGGCCCAACAGTCCGGATGCTTTCCTTTGGTGTTCTACAGGAACTTTCTGAATTTGCTTTTCACACCTATAATGATTCTTGGTGCAGCAATAAAAGCTATAAAACAAATGTAAAATTATATTTTCCCATTTCCTTCCTTGGACATTGCTGACATTCAGCAATATGAGCTTTATAAATTATTAACTTGGCAATAAATAAACACCAAGGGGTTTATTTTTTTATAAATAAACCAGCGAATATGACATTCCCTGGAGAATGGTGGATACATTGGTGGAGATTTTCATGTCCAGGTGTTTCATGGCTGTAATTGATTCTCCACCAGGGAATGCTTCTGTGAATGTAAAATTCCCTAATTTATATAGACCCTGTGTATCTAAACCTAAAAACAAAAAAAATAATCACCTGGATAACCACAGGCCATTTTTTTTGTAGGTTTGAGTAGGGAAACCAGTTCTAGTGACATTTTGGGATAATCTTACCTTAGCGAGATTGCCTCCTTACATTCTGCTATGTCCTTGAAGCAGGATGTGAAAAAAATTATGGCAGGAGTTCTAAAGTGGAAGTAAACCCAAAACAAAAAAAATACACCTACCTTTAATCCCGCAGAACAGTCCATCTGTCTGGAAGGTATCGTCACGGTATCCATCTTCGGGCCGGCGCGCTAGTCGCTGCCATCTTCTCTCTGTTTTTCCAGGTTCTTCTTTCTAGATGGGAAAAAACTTGCTGATCTTACTGCGCATGCGTGAGATCGGCAATTTCTTTCCCTTTTGGCAAAATGGCTCCTTCTGCGCATGCCCTAGATGCTCGGGCATGAACAGAAGGAGCAGCCAAGAGCCTCCCGGGATGTGTGATGTAGATATCCCAGGAGGCTCTGCAATTCCATTCATTCGCCTAGGAGATCGAGATATAGGGGGCGGTGCTGCTTTTTTTTTTTTTTTTTTTAAGGGTCTTGCACCTAAACCAACAGAATTTTTACCGTACATAAAAGGGTTGTCTACCCTTTTATGTAAAATGAAAATTCAGAGTTTAGGTATGCTTTAATCATTTGATACTTCAATAAAAAGTTTTGAAAAAATGCATATCTACTTAAAATGTAAGCATTGTTTGTACTGTACTAAATATTTAGTAAGACTTTATAGACATTACTTTTCATAAGTAATCATGGGAGATCCGTCTGTAATACGATACGGAAAGAATGCACCCTTTTGTGTTTTTTATCCCCCAACACTGTTGCAATTGTTGGTTGCATTACCATAATATCTGGTCACTCTAATCACTTATTTAATTTAGAAAATATATTAAGGTAATTAGGAAGGAGGAACTCATTCTGAGTGAATCTCCTGCAATAGTGACACATTTGAGGTAATGCAACCAAAGCAGGAATTGAAGTTGCCATCCGGACATGGAAATAAAAATGGAAGCAACAAGCAGTCACTAACTTCTTAACCAACCTATAACTGATCAGAAATGCTACTTGCCAACAGCTGTACTAGCCGTCACCCAGCACTCAGCTAGCCAACTCAAGTAACTGACCTCCTCAATGCTTGGCAAGGCACAACTAGAGCAACAAAGGGTATCATGCAGATTCATTCTTCTCCTGCCACTGGAAGCAAAGGATTGACAAAACCTTTGCAAAGGATTTTCATTAACAGAAGGAAAAAGGCACAAAATGGGCTAGATGAAGGGCATGGGAGGGACATTTTAAAGCTACACAGAAATAGGCTTTAGGAACAAACGGTGAAGCAAAACAGTAAAGGACATGAACCATAGCATACTGACCTAGTAATAGCATGCGTATGTGTATAGCATAGTTGGTGTCTGTGTCATTCAGTAGATAGGAACAAGTTTTACATCCTAAATCTTGTATGACAACAGTAAAAGGGGACACATATCAAGTCTCAAGCTCCTTGCTATGTCATGCAGTTTGAGTCATCATTCCTAAACTATGTCAAGAATCAGGACCCCTCCCAGAATTTCCTCACTGCCACATTTCATTATGGAAAACAAGCATGGTGTATTTTAGGATCCAATCTTACTAAAGCTCAAACTCTTCCATGCCAATAAGGCCAATATACACTGACCTAAACCAACATTGGGTAAAAAGTACCTTACGGACCTTACTTCTGTAACAATGAGCAAAGGAAGTGTACTGATTCGGTTAAATCTTTCTAGCAGATCATTGTTAAGATTTGCTTTATACAGCCATAGCTCTAAGCACCGACCTTATTCTAGTTTGATAGATGCCGGAGGTTTAAAAGCTGATTAAATGAGAGTACAGGATGAGCAAAAATCCTGACACATTAATGGGGCAGGCATAGAGAGAGGGCACAGTGATTAGCCACCGCGTCACACATAAGAGGCTTGTGCCGTGTCCCAAGCATTAAGCTGTTTGTTAAAAGGGGGCAAGAACAGTGTTTATCAGTAGGCCAAGTCAAATTTTTCAGACATTGGGAAACAAAAGAAAAACAAGAGCATGCTGGTGACTCAGAAATTCAAAGTTCAAAATATAAATATTAAATGTTAATTTTACTACAACTAACTCCATACTGGTAAACCTGAGAAAAGGGCCAAATGTGGAACAATCTGTTTATTACTGATGTCCCTAGGAAATCTTCACCATTTGTTGTCTGCTTATCCCAAGCAATACACACTGCCCCACAGTTTCAAATTTTGTAGTTTCAGTTTTGAATTACAAAACAAAATACATATGTGTACACTTTCCTACCATAATCTTGTTCATATTCTAATTCAAATACAATAGACATTTAATGCAATATTTGACCAACTGACAACGTTAAATTTCATGCAGGTTTATTACCATATGCA
The DNA here is from genome assembly GCF_032062135.1 of Pyxicephalus adspersus. Taxonomy (NCBI): domain Eukaryota; kingdom Metazoa; phylum Chordata; class Amphibia; order Anura; family Pyxicephalidae; genus Pyxicephalus; species Pyxicephalus adspersus. The sequence goes on along the minus strand of NC_092859.1, from coordinate 118,198,182 downwards.
TGAAACGTCCAGCCGATAGGCAGTCAACCAATGCTCTTACTGAACATCACTCTCAACGCTCCATTGCAGACCATTTATGTGGTTTGTCGACAATGTCAAGTGACTTTATTTGATCCTCATGAACACCAGGAAAAAGGCAGTTTTTTCTGTACTGCAATAATACATGTTTACTCGGGGCAAGGAACGTCACATGTGTAGGTGCACTGCAAAGGGACACATTTTTAGACCCAATAATCACACCAAAAACAAACCTTTCTATCACACTGCAATGCAACAATACTGTGCTTTTATGCACTGTGCTATCGGAAGCATCAGTGAATGGGAGCAACTGGGTACTATTATGTCTAGCAGCTGCAACAAAATGCAGTGAAGTTTCAGAAAGCAACAGGTAAACAATTTTAGAATAGCAGTTACCTTGCCACTGCCAGGCACACAGCAGAACGATAAAAACCTGGATGCAGCCAATCACATAGTTGGAGCGAGTTGAAGTTGCCAGGGGTACAGATGGACTTTAAACATACATCTTTATTGTTTATTATTGCAGCTGTATATTGTGACAACAATGTATTTATGCAGATTTTTTAAACTACTGATAATGATACTCATTTTTCTGTCTTAAATTTTTTAAACTAAAAGACCCAAACCTAAAACTTAAAATACCTGCTGTTAACAAGAAAACACTTTTTTATATACCTTTCAACCTAGTTTCTGGACTTTCACTTCAGACAACCCAGACTTCAGACCTAGGTCCCTCCTTCCATTGCACAACCCATTGACCCAGTGTTGGTCTCTTAATGGACAGGGGGTGGCATTTAGTCTGGGGTGGATCTGAATGGGGCCTCGGTAACTGGGCTGTGGGTTCTTTAGAGAAAGCATAGTACTTTCCTTTCAGGTATGCCGCCTCTCATTAAACCCTCAACACAGTTGCCCACTTGGGGATGAGTCAAAACCCCGACTTGTTCACTTCACTTCTGTGTGTACTTTTAGTCCAAAGCTATGAGCTCTGTAAATACACTTTTACAAGTGGTAAAGGAACTACAGGAAAACATCTGAGCTGACATCTGCACCTGCTGCCTGCCTGTAAATTTTATTTTGCATATACAAAATGTATATACTTGATTAAAGTAAACGTACAGGTTATCTCTTATTCTTGATCATAACAAAATACACACACACACACACATATTGCTTTTAGGAAGAACATACACAAGGAGAGTTTCTGGTAATTACATTACCAGGTAATTTATAGCATTTGCACTTTTAAAAGCGTGCAAGTTTCTGGTATGCACACTAACAAAATTAGTGTTGAAATATATTTTGTTAAATGACTACCTATACAAAACATTTACACATTTAAATACATTACATCTTTAAGTTGTTCATGAATGACCATTGGTGTCCACAAAAGATGCAGAATGATATTGGCTGCATTCAGACTCCATTAATGATTGAGATTGGTCAATTTCTAATGAAGCACTTCTGATCGCTTTCTGAGCTGCATTTTTATTCCTGGTATGGGGAGAAAAACAGTTCAACCCCAGTTTTTAACACACACACAATCCCCAAAACACCTTGTAACAGTTTTTACATAAAGAATGTTTGTGAAACTCAGACTGATTATAACAAAGCACAAACTACAACCATCCTTCCAGTGACCACATACATGTGCTCAATGCATTTCAATGCTACTGGGCCATTGCTCCTTATGATAAATATACCTTGTAGGAAGGAAACAACTGGTCTTGTCCTGGTCAAACTTCCCTTAAACATGGATTCCACTACTGAACAGCAACTGAGTCACTGGTTATAATTGAACCATACCGTTCTTGTAGCTTATTCTTCATCGTGTTAAGAAAGATACCAAGTCTGTGTTCCCTAGAATGATGTGTGCTGCCAATATCTGTTGGTCATTAGAATCTATCCATGGCTAATTAAGGTATTCAATAATAAAGTTAATCAATCATATCCTAATGAAAACAAAAAAACAAAACAATGTGAATTCACAAACATTAGCTGTGCTCTTCAGCTATGTTTTGACCTGTGTAGATGCAGCAAATGTCACAGATCATGCTGCATGAAATGCATTTCAAATGGAATATCTCATTCTTCATCATGTGGCTGGTTCTCAACTATGTCCAGCAGTTTATTGAAAAAGTAACTATATAATAGTTATATTAGAAGCACACAGCCTGCAACATTAGTGTGAAATCAGTCTAACCTTTTCACAGCAAGCTAAGTTTATTTCAAACACAATTAAATGCACATTTGTTTTTAATGACAGAAAACCTACGGAGTTTCCAAATATATTTTATGAAAGCAATGGATTGCAAAAATGATTTGGAGGCTTTTATAGCCACCCTCATCACCTCTACAATGTGCAGAAGAGCTTGCCAATAAATTTAAAACAACTGCATGACTGCTATTGGTTTAATCTCATCATGAAAGACATATGAAGGCTGTCATCACCAATGTGCAGCAAATTTTAGCTGCCATGGCTGTTGCATGATGGTTTTTTTTTTTTTTTTAAAGGGTGCAGGACCGACCTCTAATTCTCAACCACCTAGGCGATCGAGAATGAATGGGAGTGCAGAGCCTCCCGGGAAACCTACATCACACATTCCGGGAGGCTCTTGGGTGCTCCTTCTGCACATGCCCGAGCATTTCAGAAGGAGCCTTTTCGTGCAAACAGACAAATTCGCCGATCTCACGCCTGCGCAGTGGGATCGGCACAAGATAGGGTGATGTAGGATGAAGAACCAGGAAGAAGAGGACAAGATGGTGGTGCCCGGACGACAGGGGACCTGATGCAAGATACCCCCGGTTGGATAGGACTGCCATGCGGGATTGAATTAAAAGATTTTTTTTTGCCAGTTTTCAGTTTAACATCTAACTGCCCCTGTATTGCTGTCAATTTCCCTCTGTGGTGAAAATAACTGAGTAGCTGGCAATGTGACAAATGGTGTGTGGGATCACAGCATTAACTACCTAAATGCTGCAGGTTTGAACTTAGCCTAAGAGGCCTATTTATAATGCAGGGATCTCCCCAGACCATTTTAGCCAAGCACACCACCCAGCACGTTTCAGTAACCATTTAGCTGTTTTTGGGTGGATACTGAAAAGTTGGGTCACAATGTTTGTGTTTAACATTTCAAAGCTAAAGAGTACTCCAAAAGCAATTCTTTTTCCATTTTGGATAGAGTAAGGGAGTGTATGTGCAGGTTTCTTTGTTGCATGTTAAAATAAAGAATTACTTTTGCTTTCTGTACAGTAGTACAAAAAAATGAAAGGTTACCTATTGTGAGAGAAAGCTTTCATGGCAACATGCGTGTCCACTAAAAGAGTTCCTAATCTGGTGAACACTCAATATTTTATTTTATCACTTGATTACCTGGTTTCATTGGTGACCAGCAAGTGATTAGTGTGAATCTCCTTCACATGGAAACTGACACCAATTAAAATGCGAAATGGGTTTCAATCCCTCATCATTTTATCCAAAAAAATGAATTTAGTTATTATTATTACATGGTATTTATATAGCGCCCACACATTACGCAGAGCTTTACAAAGTCCATAATCATGTCTCTAGCTGTCCCTCAGAGGGGCTCACAATCTAATGCCCCTACCATAGTCATACGTCTTTAACACAAGAAAGCCAATTAACCTAAACTGCATGTTTTTGGAATGTGGGAGGAAACGAGAGTATCGGAGGAAACCCTCACAGACACTGGAAGAACCTGCAAATTCCATGCACAAAGCTTGCCAAAACACCTGTGTTAACAGACCTATCTGATCATTCCCATACAAGACTATGAAAAAGTAAAACCATCTTGAAGCAGATCAATTGTGATTGTCAAATTCTGAATGACAGAGGCATCCCAGACTGATTCCGCACAAGCCCAAAGTCTGTCAACACTAACTGAAAAGTCACAAATCTTCTGCAAAACCTTGCTGTACACACTGTTCTTATACAAGCTGATGTCTGTAGGAACAAGGCCTAAGGTCATTAGTCAGATGCCAGTCATAATATCTGCATGTTTGTGTGATAAATCTCTCAGAACCAACATACCCAAGAGGGACAACTAAATAATTCCATGCAGATAGGGCAAACATTCCTGGTTTTGAGTACTGTGGGAAAAAGGGAATCGCCCCCAAAAGGACCAGGTATTTTAGTGTCTGCTATGAAAGGTTTTCCTTTCCTTCCAACCCTTAAGAAAGATTTCCCTCTTCTTATGTTCTCAGTGCCGAGTGAAAATAAATTCACCAATATGCACAAAGCAATAAGAAAAATATTATATTCTTCCTACTTACAAAACGTTCGGTGTTCCACCTATAAAAACTATTTTAGGCAAGAACTAAAAACAATCCATGAGCTACAAATGATATGCAAGCAAACAACACAACTGTACTAAGATAGTAACATTCACTCATTTTAACTTCATCTGAGATCTGCGTAATATAGTATAGGCTGAATCAAATGACGCTTTCCTCCCCCTTCCCACAATTAATACTATGGTTCAACAGGGTTCTAAATTTCCCCAGCTATATATAAAATTATGTCTGTGTTACTGTTTAGGGCCAGATGTTCTGTCTGGTAAACTTTATCGTTGGGACAGATAGTCCGTAACAAGAAACAACCTAGTAAAAGTAATAGAAATAGTAGTGGTAGTAGAAGTGAAACCTGGCAGAGGTTCTAATCCTTCCACATTCTATCCAAAACTAAAAAAAACAAAAATGTTTAGACTGAACATATAATGTAACTATTACCGATCACAATAACCAAGATAAACCAAAATAACCAGATAGCTGTTAATCTGTTTGAAATTCTGAAATTGTTTGAAAATGTTAAAAAGGCTTTATTAGAATTCCTACTATATAAGTAAGGAGACCAGTGGTGCCTGTGAGCTTATTTTTTAATTAGATATTAATGTCCCTGTGAAGACACTAAGCCAATGCATGGAGAGTCAAGAGAGGCAATTTATTCAGAAATTAAGGCCCCATGTTTGGATATAAGGGAGGGTTTCTCAGATAATTACTTTATGTCTTCAGCCAACTCCTAAAAACTGAATAATGAAAAGAAACACATCCGACAAGCTGGGTTTTTTGGTGGCTGGATATAATAACAGGTTGTGAAAACAGTGAACACTCTGAAATAATTTGTATGCAAACTCACTTTGTTGTTTTGTTTTCACAACCTTGTTAATATATCTAGCCACAAAAAAAACCCAGCTTGTGCGATGTGTTGCTTTTCATTATTAAAGCCCCATGTACAGCCTAGGTTTAGAACCCAAATGGACTGCATAAGGATCAATGTGCTGACTGGAACCACAAGGTACCCTACATTGAAAGCTGTTATCCTTATGCCAGGTCAGGCTCATTTACCTTCGTACATTTCTTCACCTCCAATGCCAAAATAGGAATGTGAGAGCTTTGTATTAGTAATAGCTTGTTTATTTTTAAGGAAGACACAAACACGTAAATATATATTATGTATGTTACACACACAGTGGTGTAAGTATTCACTGCCCTCTACTGGACAGAAAGCTCTTAATACCTCTTGGTAGAGTGACCACATATTACTAATGTTAGCCAAACACGCCTGGCATGACTCAGACACTAGATCTGCTTATTCATACCACATAAAAAGTTCCGTACAATGAAAGGCTTTGAGTTGTCGATTTTGGTTAAACTTCATGCCATAACTGCACTCCAATAAAGGTTTTACAGGTAGCCCCTGGGTTAAGGACAGCCGACACACAGGCAACTCCTAGATCCAAACAGGGCTTCCCTGTTCGCTGTGTGCAGAATAGAGGCTTGAAGGGGGGAGAGGGCAGTTTGCATGACTTGCAGAAGAAATCTTTTGCTAAACACAGCTGAGGTTGAGGGTTATCTTAGGGGGGTGAGCTCTTTCCTCAGCCTCTTGTAACTCTTTAATAACCAAGACAAACTCTGCAGTTGTTTATTTTTGCATATCAAAGCACAGCTTGCTCCAGAAGTTAATGAATGTCTAGGCTCCATAAAGATTTTTTTTTTTGCTTTGTGATTAACTCACAGTTAGGATTTTTTTTACAGTAACTGACACCACGCTGCCTAACAATATGTTGAGACAAACATCTGTCCTAATTGTATTTATTAAAATAATGTACCTCTTCTGACTTACATACAAATTCAACTTAAGAACCAACCTACAGTTCCTATCTCGTATGTAACCCGGGGACTACCTGTATATATTATGTATGTTACACACACAGTGGTGTAAGTAATCACTGCCCTCTACTGGATGAAAACCCCTTTTACCTCTTGGTAGAGTGACCACATATTATTAATGTTAGCCAAACACGCCTGGCATGACTCAGACACTAGATCTGCTTATTCATACGACATAAAAAGTTTGGTACAATGAGAGGCTATTTAAAAAAAAAAAATAAAAAAGCCCTAAATTAAACCTCCCGCTTTGGGGAGGTCTTTTTGGTTAAACTTCATGCCATACCTGTGCACTCAAAAAATGACTTTATATACATTTTTAGGAGTGATCCCAAATCTCCTAAACATTGCTATCTGTAAACAAAAAAAGTTACCTGGATGACTTCATTCACTTCGCGGATGCACTCCACCATGTGCTGTAGAATCTGCTCGGCTGTGAGGACCTCATATCGATAATCCTCATCTTCTTCCCCGCCAGGGCCAGGCCCAAGGACACCTACTCCACCTTCTCCACATATCCCAGCTCTCTCCGACCCACCAAGTCCCGCTTCCACCAGTTCTACTTCTCCAAGTTCTAACTCATCGTCATGCTCATCTGCCGCACTGTCTTCGCTGCACTCTTCATCTTCATCAAATTCATAGTTGTATCCTTCGTCTGAGTCCATGATCCCAGATGTAGAAAGATGAGAAACAGAAGCTGATTCTGCAAAGGAGCTCGGAGACCTGCTTTATGCAGACAGCATAAAGTACAATACAGAGGTGGACTCGCTCCAAAACAGCTTTCACGCACCACAATTCTAGTCTCTTGAATATCTACCAAGACAATTTAGAAACTGTAATCAGTGTATATGACTAGATTGGTATATCAATGAAAAATACGAGTCAGTATATCTATGGGCGAAGAAAATACCGAGCCACAAATAAAACTTTACTTCTGGGTGGATATGCCGAATTTCCAAAGAGGCAAGGAAATATTTTATTGGGGGGCAACACGTTTACACTTATTGTAGGATGAGCGGAAATCAATACATACAAGATCCCACCTTGTTCACTAATTCACAATGTGAAAATCCTGACTTCCCAGGTTAGCTGTGTACATGGCGTGCCCAGCAATACAGGGGCAATTAGATGATAAAGTGCCGGCAGCTATGAGGATATGCAGTGTGGTAGAAGTGTACCCACACACAATTACCCCCTGGCACGGGTAGGGTGCTGGGATTAGGGTGCCAGTTAGCAGGGATCCCCTCTATATCCTATGAATGACACTCTGCTTCCCCCACACAAGGACCTGCCGTTTACTGGAGCTGCTGTACGCAGGGATCCTGCCGAGTGTCTCCTATGTGGGTTCCGGTGTAGTGAGACCTGGCCCACTGGACCTTTCCAGCACAACACACGGGGGTCTCCGGTGTGTCCGAACCAGACAGGCCTCAGGCCCCTGAATCACCGCCCCTTCGTAAAGCGCGCTCCCGCTCCGGTCAGCGCGCGCCCCCGGAGTCAAGGCTTCGCTGCTTCTTCTCCTCCTCTAAACTCTCCAGCCGCGCTGTTCACGGTGCTCTCGGCCCCCCCCCAGTGAACTGACGACCCCCCCTCCCCCGGTACCGGTCTCGGGGAGACACCGCACAGCTCCCGTCGCTGAGCCAACAAAGGGGCGGTAGCGTCACGCACGGGCACGTTAGCGCATCACCACCTGAGCGACGACGCACGGAGTTTCCGGCGCGGCCGGTTCGCCATGTTGGATGAGGAAGCCGGCAAAGACGCCAGCATGGGGAAGTGATTGGGGGAGTGGGAGGCGTCTCTATAGTGCCATTTTGGGGGTGGCATTGTGGAGGGTACATAGTGCTCGGGTTAGTCAGAAAAACTACCAACTTTCCCCTTCTTCCTAGATTGTAAGCTTTTCGGGCCAGGGTCTTCACCTCCTGTGTTACCTCCTGTCATTTGCAATCCCTATTTATTGTACAGCGCTGGGTAATATGTTGGCGCTATATAAATCCTGTTAAGTAATAATGAATTTGTTGCGCCTAATTTAGTGACATGTAGGATGTTTTACTTATATTCCATTCACAGTAGCGGCCATGTTATAGGTGGCAGAAACTAAGGACTGTGTTTTGTCTCCCTTTAAAACTTTGCAGGTGCAGAAATACCCTTTGACCTGCCAGTAATGTAGTGAGCAATTCTTGACCAAGGCTGCGTCTGATTTGGTGGACATGGTTTGTAAAGAATAGTGGTCCCCAACCTTTTCGAGCTTGCAGGCCCCTGAATCTATGAACGTCATAATGCCAGAACCGGCCCACACTCCCATCACAGGTCTGAGCCAGACACATCCTGAGCCTGCGATCTGTACGGGAGACGTGGTCTGCGGCTCTGGCTGGTGCCTTCTAACCCCGTTGGGGGGTGCACTGGCCAGAGCCACGGACCACCACTGGTCTCCGTGCTCTCATGGCCCAACTGTCAGACTGGGATTGGGGATCCCTGGTAAAGAACCCTTCCTGATTCTGCAGAGAAGTAGGTCTTAAGTAAAGGTTTTAAGGTTACCCTATTTACTTTCACATATCTCTATAACTAGTGGTGGACACAGACAGCAGCGGGCCACTGGGAAAAAATGACTATTGGGCCCCTCGTCCCATAATTATCTCTTCATCTTTCGGGGTCACTCAGTGAGCTGTAAACTGAAGGCAGGCAACGACCGTGCATGTTTTTAGTCTACTGTCTGATGTCTCTTCTGCACATGGTTATCTGTCAGATTATTTCACCAAATCCAAAGGTTCACTAGAAGATTGCAGCATATGCAGATAACCTTATTTTCTGTGAATAATTTTTTTACCTCCTTGTCCAGGATAAGCTACTCTAATCCTATGTATACACACATTCAAAAATTGTCGTTGGAAAGGATCTTTCACAATCTTTTCCAACGACAAAAGTCTCACCGATGCATGAACGAGCTGTATATACATCGCTGGAGGGGGGAGAATGAAGGAGCACCCCATTGCGCTCTCTCCCCTTCACTTTGATTATGATTGTTTGTCATTTGTGGATCCGCCAGGACAGTCGTTCAGACGATGAGTGCTGTACACACGCCAGATTCTCGTCCATTATCAGCCCTGAGGCAATTATCAGGCGAGAATCACTTGATGTGTACGTACTCTAAGTTGGAAGCTCCTAATGTCTCTTTTCTAGATCTTTAGCAGCTGCTGAATCAATTTTTTTATCAATTCTTTAAATCGGCTGGTCACTTACTCTGTCATAGGTGTTCCTGCCTAACCTTACTGACCAGGGCATTCTTCCTCAACCTTTTTAACGCAACGGAACCCTTAAAATAACTTTCAGGAAAACCCAGCTAGAATTACCATACCTACAGTACGTTGGTCCATGGGAAGAATGTCACCTTTACAGGCAGCAGAAATGATCATTGGTTTCAACAAAACTCACATGAGTGGCACAAATTGCTAATTGATCAAAGAACCCCTAGCAACCTCTGGAGAAACTCTGGTTGAAAAACACTGGTCTAGGGTAAAGTCATTTTTAAATTGGTGGCGCTCTGGTGCATTAACATGGTTTGGCCATAGGTATTAAACTTAATGTACTTCTGAGGATCTTGTAACTTTATCAGTCTTTACCACTGCAGATGTATTTTACAATCTTAAGCACTCACATTTTAAACTATATGGTGCAAACAATGTTCTCTTCTGAATCAGAGGCTGCTCTCTGTAGATCAGATGGGGCATTGGGGATTTTTATAGCATGATCACTGGTTCCCCGTGGCTGGGCGTACTTTGTTGTGATATCCCTTTCTTTCTAGACCTGAGATCTCTTCTGTTGTCTCATTTGTTGTGTTCTCTCACCTCCGGGCATTGTTTTTGTCACTCTTTGAAAGCAATCAAGCAGCTTTGTGTGGATAGTAGGGAGACCTGTCAAATTCTTTCCTTTACACTTTGCTCCTTTTGACCCATAAGTGTCCTGGTCCTTTACAATACTAAAGCATTTGCATTTTTTTTTGTGCCAGTTCCCAGTCTATGTTGGAGATGCAATACAGAGGTGGGCTCGGTGTTGCACATATTTTGGTCCTGCCCTGTGATGAAAACCTTTTTGGTAATGGGAGACCCAACCTTGTTATATTATAGCACATTTTCTCGAAAGTATTACAAACACTAGTTAGGCACCTTCCTACTTTTGCTAGATCATTTGTCTTTCTTCTAGAGAAGATTCTTCCCCTATACATTGGTGATTTTGTAGGTTTAACAATATCATGTGTATGAAGAATCTCACTTTCAGCAAAAAAGACATTTTAATGAACAGTGACATCACCTTAAGACATGGAAATGGATAATAATAGTTCCAGAGTAAAGACTGTATTTAAAGTCCTGATCCAGTGCTGCACTAAGATAACTAATTACTAATATTCCCTGATTTTCAGTTTCACAAAGGATGGCCCAAAGGCTAATTGGACAATCTGGAAGTGGTGATTCTGTATTCCAATCAACAGAACATTTTAGTGTAATGGGAATATAGGAGCATTTGCTGAAGCCAGAAACTGTCAAACAGCCCATTCTCAAGTACTGCAGGCATTGTGTTATAATTAGCGAGCGAGTATATTTAATGTTAACCTTTTGAAACTTCACTGATAAGCTGCTAGTTCTTAATTCTGCTAGTGCTAGAACCTTGAAAAAATATTTCTGCAAGTTGTGGCCAGTTCAAAGGGTAATAGGAAAAGTGGGAGCGATGATCCCATACTGCAAAAGGCAGCACGTAATAATGCTGTGGAAAAACAGAAACCTGTTTAGTAGCCAAAAATTGCCAGACATCAACTGTGTTCTCCAAATGTGTGAGTGGACTGTGAGGATGCTTTGTCAGAAGCCTTAAAAGACCTAATATTCCAAATTTGCCTTTGTCTAGAATAAGGCCTTTACTTGCAGAAGACCGTAGACTAGAGCAGTGGGAAAGAACCCGCTGGGAAGGCGCACTGGCCAGGGCCACGGACCATGTCCGCTGTTCGGATTGCAGGCTCAGGGCAGTGGGCGGGTTATGCCTCTGGATACAACCCTCCCACTTTCCCATTGCAGGCTCAGACTTACGATGGGAGATTTCACAGGTTCTGACATCATGACGTGAGTCTTGGGGAAGTTTTTTCCCCTTTGAGTGACACCCAGCTCCCCACACGTGCACGGTCCGTAGTCAGTAAATTTAGTGGTCTGTGGGTCCATAAAGTTTGGTGACCACTGCATTAGAAGTAACGTGAATATATGTTTTCTTCTTTGCTGTGAAGTGCTTAATGATGGTGTCCAGAAATTTTACCTTTTGTTTGTTTGAACCAGGAAGTTTTTGTGACACATTGATGCAGGCTACATCCTACATCTAGGGTGGTGTCACCATTCCATTTTACTAACTGCACCTGTTGATCTGCCAAGTTCATCAGATGCTGGAGAACATCTGGAGAAACTAGTTCTTGATGCAAGATTCCAGCCTCCTCTGTCACAGCCTGGGAAACTGATTTTCAACTTCATGCAAGTAAAAATGATTATTAAGGAGCGATACAGACAGTCTATCAACGGTTGTGCCATCAATTTTACAAGCTGCTTAGGGAACTGAAAAAGGTGGAGATCCATGTGGGGATGATGAAAATCTTGTCAAGCTTTTTTCACTAATTACAAAGTTTGCCCACAAATGTTTTAATAATGTGTAAACAACTTAGCAGAAAGTTTGTGGCAGTAAAACCCCAGTGGCACTAGGGTCTTCAGCCTTAAAGTGGAACTAAATGCTAAAAATAAAAAACTGGGACCAAACAGGTTCTTTATTGTAGAAGAAAGGAGTAATGTCCCCTTTGTAATACCGGTATTATAAACATACCCACCTAAATGCAATTTTTATTTTCGCTCACCTGTCCTCTTTTGCACTAATGTCTCCATTTCTTGCTTTAATTAAATAAAAACACTGCAATAAAAACCCTGTCTGCTCGAAGTATCACTTGTATAGGCTTCCAAATAATTCTTTATAGTAAAAGCTTACATCTCCTGGTAGTTCTCCTAGGGAAAAGTAGTAATTCATATGTGAACTTTAATGTCTGTAAAAACCCAGGGGCGCTGGGATTTTGTTGAGTCTCATCATTTATGAGTACAATCATTTATGGACTTTAAATGTCTGTAAATTTCTTCTAATAAAGGGTTGTGTTTACTGACAATTCTCCTTCAGTTATAGAAAATGTATGAATGCACAGGAGAATCCGGTGCATTAGTCGAATATGGCTCAAAAGATAATTCAGGCATAAGATGGGGGTCCTGGTTGAAGACCGGAGACCTAGACTAATACCCTGGTCATTTGAGGTAGGACGTTTTTAAGGAAAGAAAATAATTAGTCATAGCATTGTAGAGTTTGTGAGGGGTAACTCAACTTGGCCATGGTGCCGCGTCTGATACTATCAGCATGATGACTTGTCCAGTTTGTTGTGCCATACACGTTGCCCTTTAGGTGTCAACAATTGAAACCAACTGCAAAATCCTCAGCCCCTGGTAGTAACCGAGAGGTATAACAATACGAAAAGCAAACATCCTACCTCTAGGAAGGATGTAGGCGAATGGTAAAAAAAAGCTGAATCCCTCATACTGTCTAGAGCAGTAGTAGCCAATGTAGAAAAGTCATATGGAAGCAGTTAAAATAATGCCTTATGGATATTGTACTGTGGAAGAAGGATTCTAGAATATCTGATTCTGCTGCAATGAATATCCCAATCAGGGGGTCTGGTATGACACTGCACAAAGAGACTACTGCCAGGGTAAATATTCAGGAAACTATATGCATCTGTTGATTGAAGAAAGTGTATTGTAAAAGAGCTGGATAGAGACATCCACCCCCTTTAGGCATTAGGCTAAATTGACTTCATTCGGTACATGGAGGGGTATAATCCCTAGATGGGGCTGTGATTTTTGCTTTGCCTATTGTAGAGGCCATAGCTTTAGCCATCAGTAGAAAAGTGCTCTTCAAATAACTCTGGGGAAAAAAGACATTTTATTTAAACAGTAAATTGTTTTCACATTTTTCTTCACTTGTCGTAAGCAAATATAAGTAGGGAAATTATTGAAACATACAAAATAAAAGCCTAGTTTAAGCCTTTTAAAAGAAAAGTAAAATTATGTAGGTAGGCAAATGAATCATAGGATTAACCACTGCATACTGACACTGGTAAATTTGGCCTGGGCATCTAGGTTTCAATGATTTCTGGTCTCAGACTCTGACTCGAAACAGTCTCTGACCGGTCTTTGACTCCTATTCCTTTTACCTCCTGTTGTACTTCCTTCCTTCCTTCCTTCCTTCCTAACTACGTATCTGATATAAATATATGATTAATTGGAAGCTGGAATGCTTTTTTTTCTTTTATTCCATCGGTGTATATGTTTGCATTGTGCACAGACACATAACAGCAGTAAAATAATAGCTAGATGAATGGCAAATTGTCTAATGTCTATGCATTTAACTGACTCAGGAGTCACATGCTAGACAGCTAACTGTGCAGTTTAGAAGCTTTATTGTGCCAAATGTCTCCATACCAGTGAAAAGGAGTGTCAACAAATGACTCTAGAGATGTTCAAAGAATGAACCTGTTCATAATTTCTGTGTTCTACATTCCAGATTGGACCCTATAGGAAAGTATGGTATTTGTATTGTATTAAAAACTGCAATTCAAAAATTTGATACCTTACCTTAGAAGTGTACTACACAATAATTATAGGTTGGGTTATGTAAATCAGCTTTAATTATTTATGGATAAAAATTAAAACCATCATCAAAACAGCATCTGGCTGTCATTCTAAGGCTACGTATACACGTGCAATAATTATTGTTGGAAACGAATGACCAACGACCGATTGTCCGATAATTGTTAACAAAAAAAGTTTACAACTGCGCCGATGATTGAGGAATGTCGCTGGAAATGAACAATCGTCCCGGCGGATCTGATTGGGCAACGATCGTTCACTATCTATTGTGTGTAGGGTCGTTCAGTGATTGTGGATTGTTCTGTGATCCACTTTCTCCTGTACATGTCACTTCCTGCATCGTTCAAAGGATTGTGTTTAGTGTGTGTATATTATTGATGGATTATATTTCGCATGGTTTCAGCATGTACAGAACTGTGCACAATACGATCGTTCAAAATAATCATGAATATACGTTGATCAGCCGTTAATCGTTCGTTTTTAATGACAATTATTGCACGTGTGTACCTAGCCTAAGTCATCTGGGACAGTATGCTGCCTGTAAACTGAGAAAAAATGTCATCCTGGTGTAATGCGCCTGGGCACACAAACCACTACCGACTCCAGATATCCTTGAATAAGGTTTATTCAGAATGGTACAGCACCTACTGAGGGGTCTCCCTCTGTGGCTGGGAACCCCAGGGACACCGCAGGCTCGCAGGGCGGGTAAGTTCCTTACACCTGGTCTGCATATTTGTTTTGCCACATAAGCAGCATGGCAGCCAGACAACTGGACTGCTAGTTCAAACATAACTCGACATCTCTCATTTTGTCCAAGTGACAATGGTTTCACCAGACATGAAAAGAAAAATGTTTTGGCTGGACATACACTTTAACTGTGACCACGACTTGAAACATTTGTATCTAATTTACCGTTAGATAAAACAAAAGTACTACAGGTTGAAGTTGTGTGACAGTCTTCCAGACCCCTTTAAGTCTTGAATTTGTATTTTAATGCCTATATCTCTACATTCCCCCTTCTTCTCATTATTTTCCTTTAAAAGGAACACCAGTGTCTAAGGTTGCATTATGCTTAAGTTTGTTAATTTGGTAAATCGTCATTTATCCTTTCTTCATCTTGATTGTATCATATATTATTTAGTTGTAATATTCTTTCTTTCTTATTTTAATATTTTGTTCCTGCTCGTTCTTTGATTTTGTATTTTCTCTTACACTTATTAAAGCTTTAACTGAGATTTGTAACAAATCCATATAGTACAGGTAGTTCCCGGGTTACATATGAGATAGGGACTGTAATTTGTATGTAAGTCGGAACAGTTACATTATTTTATTAAATACAATTAGGACAGATGTTTGTTCCAATATTTTATTAGGCAGCGTGGTGTCAGTTACTGTATAAAATCATCAGTTAATCACAAACAAAGCAAAAAAAAAAAATCTTTATGAAGCCTAGACCTAGGCTAGATTAACTTCTGGAGTAAGCTGTGCTTTGATATGCAACAATAAACAACTGCAGAGTTTGTCTTGACCATTAAATAGTTACAGTCCAATGTGGGGCCACGCATAGGCAGAGAGGCCGTAGTTCTATAGACATGAGTGATGCTGTTACTATAATTCCCGGCATTACTTGCATCCATAAAATAGTCCAATGCGGGGCCACGCATAAGCAGAGAGGCTGCTGTTCTATAGACACAAGTGATGCTGTTACTATAATTCCTGGCATTACTTGCATCCATAAAACAGTCCAATGCGGGGCCACGTAAAGGCAGAGAGGCTGCTGGTCTATAGACGCGAGTGATGCCGCTACTACAATTCCTGGCATTACTTGCATCTATAAAACAGTCCAATGCAGGGCCATGCATAGAGAGGCCGCTGGTCTAAAGACGCGATGAGTGATGCCACGGATTGTAGTAGCGGCGCTATTTCATTGCAGCAGCTGGCCAGCTGCAATTCATATTTAGGATTCCTTTGGGGGCCAAAAAAAGAGGACGTTGCAGGCCAGATTTGGCCCACGGGCCAGAGTTTTACACTTCTGTTTTGAAACATAGACTCCAATCTCATAATCCCAAACCCTTACCAAACAAACAATTAAACACAAATAATTTTTCAAATAAATTAAAGAAAAACTGGATAAAAGACAATACATTTTAAAAGTGTTCCTAAATAACTTGTAACAATGCATTCCTAGTTGGTGTTGCTGTGTATTTTGTGAAAATAAACCTTTACATTTTATCTTTCCTTCTTTGAAGAAAATACAGTATATTGTGTGTATTAATAAAACAGTAAATCTGACATTCACCTACTGCAAATACATGGACCTGGAAGGTTCTTCATCAGAGAATATTGCCTTAATGTCATGACTTTAAAACAGTATCTTTATGTATTATTTATGTTTTGTTTTTTGTTTTTTTGTTTTTTTTTTGGGGGGGGGGGTTATTTTGTGTTGTCCAGGAAAGGCATTTAATTTCAGTCAGATATCACTATACATATATACTCACTGTCACTGTATTAGGCACATATAGTTTGGATTGGATTGGACTCGATGTTGACTTACAAACTGCCTAATTTTTTGTGGTATAGATGCAGCAAGGTGCTGGAACAATTCTTGAAGGGTTCCTATAGATTTGTCGTCTGTAGTCCTATTCCACCACATCCCATAGGTGCTCTACTGGATTGAGATCTAGTGTCTGTGAGGAATTTGAGTACAGTGAACTCAAATAACCAGTCTAAAAGGCATTATCCTGCTGGAGGTATCTGTAAGAAGATTGGGCACACTGAAGTCGTAAAGGAATGGTAAGCAACAAAAGATGGGATGTGGCATTTAAACAATGCTCAACTGATACTAAGGGTGCCAAAATGTACTAAGAAAATATTCCTCACACTGCTATACAATCACCACCAGCGTGAACCATTGGGTGGATCCAAGCTTTGTTGACTTCAAATTCTGACCCAGATGCAGCAGAAATTTAAACTCATCAGATCAAGCAACTTTTTCCACTTTTCACTTGTCCTGTTTTGGTGAGCCTGTGGGAACTGTAGCCTCAGATGCACCACCCTGTCTGGTGTTCCGTGGTCTCTTTCAAGGTTTTGGTGTGTTGTTCCGAGATGCTTTTCTGCAAACTTCTGGTATTGTTGTTTTCTATCAGCTAGAAACAGTCTGGCCACTCTCCTTTAACCTCTTTTATCAACAAGGCATTTTTGTCCAGAGAACTGATGCTTGTTTTTTTATATATATATATATTTACACATTTTAAACCATTCTTTGTAAATCTTAAAGATGGATGTGAGTGAAAAACCCAGCAGATCAGCCTACCTTGTACCAACAATCAGGCTACATTCAAAATCATATTTCTAATGTGAGAGAAAAAGATTCATCCAACTTTTACTTTGGAAGATTCACCTAACAAAATCTGGGTTTGGAAAGTTTTGCATTTCTATCACATCCAGTACCAATCACTCTAGAGAACCCTGTGTTCCCCTACTTCTACAGGTTATTTTCAAAGATACTGATTGCTCTCCTAACAAGCATCATACATAATTTTTGTCTCACATCCTAGTCTTGCTTGAGCACCACCAGTTGGGTACTGATCTTTGTGGTGATTCAAATTGATTATTTAATCCTAAATCTAAAAAAATCCCCCACTGATATTTTTGTTTATTGTGTTTTTTAGTCAATATCTCTCACAATTGTTTTGTTGAAACATGGAAAAAGCTATACCCACTTGCTAAGGATTATACGTATTCCTACCCACACAAACGCCACACTGGAAGAGATCACTTCTTGTACATTACCTCTTCCTCCCAAATGTAGCATCTGCTCCTACGCTTATACCGGTAGTCCCTTGGTCTGACCACGACCCTGTGGTGATGTTTTGTGTGTCCCTAATAGTCTTGGTCCACCTTGATCACACTCTAAATGCGTGGAACTCTGTAAAATTCAGGTGGTCGCACATTTAGGCTTGTTTAATAAAACCAACCTTTCTTCCTTCCTGGGTTTCAAACCCCTGATGCTCTAAGTGGTGGGCACAGAGGGGGTTTACAGACATTTATTCTTTTGTGAATTTTTGAATGGTGTTCAATTTTACAATGTTTTAGAGAGGAACCCAGTGCTGAGATGTTCTGTTTCATCCAGCTCTGTTCTTTTATTTCTTCTCTTATAAAACAACATGCCTTTCTACTGTTTCTTACAGGTTGTGAGTATACTGTAAATACCAGAAAGGCCATGCGCACCTGGCCTCATATTTATGATTCAATCTTTACATAACTTCTTTAAGACTCCCACTAAAACTCATTATTAGCTGAGATGAGGAGTTATGTGTCTCCATTCATGATTTAAGTTGAGATACAAACTGGACCCCTACTACTACTACATTACTGCATTCAAAAATAAAGTTTTTATTAAGTTCTATTTGTTCATATCTCACCCCTATTAGGTTAGCTAAAATTGTTCCATACTACCCCCCACACTGCTTTAGACACTGTCAATAGGAAAGTACGATGTTGTATGTCTTCTGGTCCTGTCCTAGAGAATTGAAGTTGTGGATCATATCCTATAATTTCATCCATATTGTTCCTAATATTAGGATTCTGAGAGATACTATTAAGGCCCTATTGAATACACTGGTATCAAATATACACAAAGCTATACAAAATTATTGATTTTATGTTTAGTGATGCTAAATAGACCATTGCAAATTTATGAAAGTCTCCCTCACTCAGTTTCAGAAGATTTGTCAATAGATCAAATGGTATTATGATCAACTAAAAGCTAACCTCTATTACCTTTGACAGACATGCTAAATTTATTAAAATCTTGCATCAGTGGGATGACTGTACTTCACTCAGGCCTGATTCCTTAGTGATTGAGGATAATCGGTGTATACACCTTTGCTTGAGGAGCTTTATTCTCATTAAGATTCCTTCCCCTCTTTCTTTGACTTCTTCCTCTACTTTCTTTCTGTTTCCATTATGATCTCTTGTTTACATATTTGCCAGAGCAATGTATTGGACCTGGATATTCCCAACAAAGATGGACTTGCAGAAGTTTTTACTTATATAATTAGATTGTATACCTTTGGGACACGTTTTACAGAGCACTGTGTTTTTATCTATAAATTACAACAAAATACATAATTACCCAAATAATTTTCATGAAACCAACAACAACAATTGATAACATCTAACTTGGGTAGCAGTTGCACACAGCATGGTGAATTGCAGCTCTTTTTACTGATAACAGGCATCTTTCACGTCTGCTAAATGTTAGGTAGTACAGGAAAGCTGATATAGCACACTACCTTGGGAGAAGAAAACTCATATTAAATTTGCCCCTCTCTGCAAACAGACTGCAAATGCTGCCCTCCTCTCCCTCTTTCATCTGAGCTGACCCCCTTTATATTCTGACTGATCCCTATTTCCATCCTAGCTGACTATTTCTCAATTCTACCCTTCTAATAAATGTGTTGGTTTCTTCATCTTGAATTACCCCATTTGTCTTTAATGACCCCCACTGTCCTGGCTGGGCCCTTTTGACATAAACAACATCCTCCTTATCCAAGAACACCTCTCTCAATCCTGGGTATACCCTGTACTCTGACTGGACCCCTGTACATGCTGGTTAACCCTCCCATTTTTTCCTTCCTTATCCTAGCTGACATTTTTCTATTCCGGTTGTCGCTGTCTGTCCTGACTACCACCCACCCTTTGCCCCAGCTTTTATAACAAACAACCTAATATAAAGAAAGTAGGAGTCAGGATTTTATATATAGGACAGTATACAATGGTCAGGAGTATGGAACAATTGACAAAACATACAAACAGCAGCAGTCATGATTACTGTATCAGTTTACTTTAGATACTCTTGACCAAACTCTTTCTGCTTTGCTGTGTGGTACCCTTTTTTTTCGTTTCAACTTACATAAACTACTTACAGTCACTGCATGCTGTATTAGAAACTTCACATTAGATACCCCTGACTGTTGCATTTTGCATTATGGACTATATATTACATGTTCCTGACTACTGTGCTCTGTAAGCTGGTACATGATATACTTTAGACAACTGTATTCTGAACAATATAATTTCCTGACCCTTGCACTGTATGTGCTGTACTGTAAGTACAAACTCCCGGCCAAAGTGCTCATTTGTTTTGATTTTTCAAAGAAATACAGAACATTCACATTTTTTTTTTATTGAATCTCGTGTAACAAGATCCACTAAACAAAAACCCTGTGATTGAAAAAAAAATGCACTGGGGTACTATTGTGATCCCTCCTCTAAAGAGGAAGGGCCACCCAGTTTCCCTAGACCCCCCGGGGCAAGGCTCCTGACGGTGGCTGAATACTAAGGTCATCCAGCCCAAGCTGGAATGGACCTACTAGCCTGTCTGACCGAAGTAAGACAGGGTCCTTTCTCTATGGGACTGCATAGGCAATCCCAACAGATACTAGGCTGGGAGCTCTCCTGAAGAGGAAGTAAAGGAATAGAACCCTCCATCAAAGTGGCATGCAAATACCACATCAGTGACTGTGACAAACAAAAAAATACGTAAATAATAAGTGCTCAGTGCATAACACACTGGGCAAAGAGTAAAAAATTGCCCATCTGTACCAGCCGCAGCTAGTGCAGAATGAAGGCGATGTGCTAAATCAGCATGTGAGGTTCTAGTGTCACGATCAACTGTGGGTTCTCCACTCCCAGGTGATTTTAGGGTACCCTTGGTTCGCCACTCCAGGGGGATAACACTAAGCAAGATTCGGGCCGCTCTCAAGAGCTGACGGCCAGACCAAGGGTTCCCCACTCCGACCAGCAGGACAGACTGCCATCTGGGAGCTCCTTATCAGGGCAGGCCCCATGCCTCTCTCTGGCAGACCATGCTAGCAGGCGTACTAGTCCACTGTATTCTTGCCAGGAATAAAGCGCCGTTTCTCTCCTGCACACTGGAAGGATTAGGTACTACACTTGATCTTAGCCAAAAGGCCGAGAAGCGATTCACATAGCAAAGTGAAGTATCATCTTGCAAAGGATATATGACTTAGCTTTGTAAATGAGAACAAACAAAACAATTTTTTTTTTATTACTTTGAATGTTTTTCAGTATTCTTTGCAAAGTGAACAATCACCACATTCTCCAAAGTAAGTGAATTATCTCTTACAAGGAGATAATTCATATTGGTAAATGAACAGCCAAAAAGCCATTAAATCACCCTCATTGTCTTAACAGTTTCTTTTTACTACATAGTCCCTTATGCTTGTATTTGGTGTGCAGAAAAGTACATGTAATGGAAGAGTTTCATTTTTAAAAATGCGTTCACTGAGGACATGAAAAACCCACTCTGGGCTTCTAAACTTCAAAAAAACTAGGTGCAATAAAATACAATAGAGCCACTAGATGGCGTTAATAAACAAAAGAATGGTCCAGTAAACTTGTCAAGTTCTTTAAGTACATGTGTACACTCCGGCAGTATTTCAAAAGCTTTTTAAGAGGTAAACACACAATCTAATGTTATTGACCACAAAAAGGACACACCTGATTTAGCCTATTACTAGTAATAACAGAATTTTTTTTAATTCAAAGTAAAACTTTTTAATCACTATTGATCAGTTCAAGGTGTCCAACAAAACTTTACAGGGGTTAGGCCATACCTTATGAACACTGGCAGAGGTCAGCTTTCATTATTATTATACGAATAATATAATATTGTTCCAACAACAGTTGAAACTTGGTAAACTGATTCTGGAACTGCTTAACAGTTTTAACTTTCATTTGCTGGTCTCATATTTGTGTGAGTTCACTGTATTTGTAAACAGCATTGTCAACCACTTTTAACACTTATTAAACAACAAGGCCTTGTCTCTCATCAAAGTCTAGGAGTTTATAGAAAAATATTCAGAGTTAGGAGAGAGAGAAGAAGGGTATAAGAAGGGTATAAGATGCTCAAGAGCAAAAACAAATCTCACATCTGGAGGGTATAGGCTCCTTTTCTGTATCTCAGAAGCCCCTCTGTGCCTTCACTTTCCTTATAATAAATAGCTGTAGTTGACCAGACTTATCGTTTCCAGACCTTTCTCTCACTGGAGCTCTGCCACCCCAAAGTCTCAATATCTGCAATTTCAGTAAGAAGTAAGGCCCAAATCCCTGGAATTCTATTTTCCAGTTTTGAATTGTGCAAATACAAAAACTCTGCCTCTTCATAGGCCCTGACTAAGTCTCATGTAGAACTATGCAACCCAAGACCTTAGTGGGATCATCCCAATCGCATGGCCCCCCTCTGTTGGGGGCACTTTCCCTGATGGGGTTTGGCTCTTTCTTTCCTTTTCTACTTAAAGTTTCTCCAACAACTAGAACAAAGGTAAAGTACCAAGTTTGGAGATCCAAGCAGAAAATAATCACAACTCAGCCTGACTATCAGACACTAAATTTAATACTGAGACTCTGACGCTTTATAATTACGGGATAATAATAATGTGTATCAAATAGTTCACCCTTCCAATACACATACAGTATTTAGCTTGCCTTTTGAAGACAAGAACTTTAGCACTAGAGATAGGATTTATATTTCTGCCACTTGTCCAACTGCCTTGAGCTGACCCCAACTCAAATTGACTGGCTAGACTAGTTTCAAACAACAATTTCAAACATCATAGCTCAGACATGCTGAGGTTGGGGTCAGAGATATTGGACAGTTTGCTTACTCTGTGTCACCACATCTAGAACCAACAAATAGACGAGAAAACTTATTGCACTTCGAGTATAGACTCGAAGAAGGTAACATTTTTGGTGCAAATTAGAAACATGATGTGTGAATGAATGTGTGCCAGTTCTTCACAGTCTGTGTTGGCAGAAATCTGTTCCCCTGAGGCTACCAGTACTGGGTTTATAAAAACAGTGTTCTTATTTTGGTTGCGAAATTGACTTAGCTGTCAAGTGCTGGAGAGTAACTTTGGTTGCAAGCCTGAAGATGCTCCAGAATTCATTCATCTAATTTTTATGAACTTGTTTAAATTACATTATGCAAATATACTGACTAATAATGTCTTATTGGAATTCATTCAATACAATATGTTGGTTTGGTTTTAATGCACTTTTTGTATCACTTTTTTTAATTAGTATCATATGGCTAAATACATTGGTCTAATCTTTATATATAGGACAGTATACAATGGTCAGAAATATCATGATTACTGTATCAGTTTACTTTAGATACTCTTGACCAAACTCTTTCTGCTTTGCTGTGTGGTACCCTTTTTTTTCATTTCAGTCTAAACTTGTTTCCCTACACAAGAACAAATGTAGTTAAGGTGCTTCAACTTATTGTTTATCATTTATCTGTTTACTAGTGGGACTTGTTTAATTTAAAATGTTTATATATATATTTGTTTTATAATTTAAAGGAGTCTAGTTTTTCAATGCATTAAGATAACATCTAATGGTTGATTTAATGCTAAGATGTTGCTAACATGAGATTTCTTTCTTAAGTTTCAGTTTAGACTGTGAAGAGGTCAAGCACACCTTATAACTATTTTGAAATGTAGTGTCATTTTTTAGTCTTTAGAATACAAATGGTGAAGAAACACAGAGCTTGGTAAAAAGATCAGATCAGTATTTGAACATCACAGGATAACTTATCATCAATATTGATCACATACATACCTTCATGGCAGCCTAACATCTATTTAAAAAATGTTTTCTCTAAAATCACAGCAAGAAGGCATCTGGTATGGGTCTACCCAGATTACACAAACATGACAAGAGATGCTAAAAATGGTGGTCTGTCCAACCAGACGTTTGCATCATAAGGTGAGCTAATGAGCTAACATTGGGTGATACAGACATTTTTTGTTTCATTTACCTTTCAAATAATAGAACAAAATGCAAATAAAATGTATTTTTTTTTTTATTTTTAACCTTTTCGATTTTTCTTTTTGTTAAACAAAGAGTTGTAAATGAGAAATGTTCAGAGTAGGGATAAAGTGTGGGAAGGGGGATAGCACTGTCACAGGGCAGAGTCTGTATTTTTCAGGTAATTGTTCCAGTTCAGCGACATCTCCACACAGAACAATATCTTATTGTATTCTGGAGAGCCTGATCAGTGCAAGACCCTCATCTCCACATCAAAGAGGGTCACAGAGGATGCCCAATCTCCTTCATGTGAAGCAAGTTACAGACCAACGTTTTCCCCATGATCTTGGTCCTAGAGAGGAGAAACTGTTCCCCTCTGCAGCAGCAATAATCCTGAGGTTATTATCCCTCATCCACTGTACACTTGAGTGCCAATCACTCTCATTATCTCCTTTTGGATCTTGGGGTCCTGAGTGTTAATGTTGGCATCCCCCACTTGGCCATCTTCATACCTTTAATGAGAAAGGCATTTTTAGAATTAGAACAGTAACCTGATTACGGAACAGATAGATGGTTATGATATATTATACAGGACAGTTTGCATGTTCAGGCTTTTCTAGTAGAACTCTGCATTGGGGTAATAGTAATTTCTAAAGAAAAGAATTCTAAACAAAAACCCTAGGTACCCACAAAATGCGGTGAAGTCATATTTAAAGGCAATAGTAAAACATGAGACAAGGACAATGACAAGTATATGTTCTAGATGTAAGTCACTATTCACATCCCTCAAGCTTTAGACACCCTAATATGCCAGCTATAATTTTACAGGTCTGTTTGTTTGTTTTAAATTCCCCACAGACTAAATTTATCATGGTTGGGTGATAATCTCTATGTACATACAGTATGTAAGATGTCAGCAATCTACCTCAATATTCCCTTACAAAAGAGGCAAATGTATGCTGTTCTCAAAGACACGGCTCTATAAAAAAATCAGTAACAATCTCTCCTGTTAAAGCAGCAACAGCCAACAAAACTGTTGAGTTTCTAGCAGGGGTATCTCATCCTTAAGGCAGCTAAGTCGGTCATCTTAGGCCCCTAAATTGCCATCATCATGCACCTTTTTGGCATCATATATGGAAACTCCAAAAATGGAGCCTGAAGGCATCTGACGTAATGGCACAAAGTCCACCTAAAACCAACACAGAGCATGCTTGCCTGCCCAGTGTCAAGAGCATTAGGCAGTCATAGTCAGACACATTGGTGGCAGCAGCATTTTTTCTCATCAGAATGACAGGTACATTTTGTCATGTGGACCTAGCTGGGATTATAGTTAGATTATGGCATGTAGGGGGCTTTGCTAAATCTGCTTTGTGGACCTGGGGGTTGTTTGGAATATGGCATGGGGAGATATATGACTGGGATGTGGACATGGGAAAATATGAATTATGTTGTCATGGGGGGGTGGGGGGATTATATGGCTGGAATGTGGACCTGGTGGTTATGGATTATGGCATGGGTGTTTTATGGCTGGAATCTGTACCTGGGGGTTATGGATTATGACATGAGTTGCTATAGCTGGAATTATAGCTGGGTTATGACAACAATAACATTACTGTTTAATACCACCCATTTTTCAGTAACCACAGCTATATGTTGCTGCAGCAATGCAAAGTTAGGCCCCATTTTTACACGTCGCTGTATGCCCCGCATTTTGTTGAGTCACCACTAAAATTTAGGCACCAGTATTGCCCCTTTCCTAGTAAATCACTGATTTAACTTGGCATCACCGCCTTCCGTATAACATTCATCTATCCTAATCTGTACATATTGTTCTACAGATATAGGATTACCTTTAAACTCTGCAGATATAAGAAGCTCTATGCAATCTTAAAACTTTGTTTTATGTGTTGCTGATGCCCAGTAAACCCAGTAGTTTCAGTAAACCACTTCTGCTGTGTAGAAAATATTCCCGTTATGCTATAAAAATAAAGGCATTCCTATTTCCTGCTATTCTAACTTTTCTGTAATCTGTTGGTAGATGTAGTAACACTTATTGGTGCCCTTTAATAGTACAAAGCCTCTTGTTAGATGATTCTGTTTTGTACCCTTTGATGCTGTAGGATTTAAAGTTGAAGGAGGCTTAAAGTGACTGCAAAGCTTGTACCTGGAGAACATGCTGATGGCTACAAGGATTTAGATAGCAGTCAGGTGCACAATATAAATTTTAGGATGAAAGTAACGGTCAGTCAGAATCCTGGATATGTACCCAGAGTAGGTTTACGCTGATAATTGTTTTGTTTAACTATAGTGCAGTAATAAAAGTACCCATGTTCACAAGGCATTTTTGGCTCAGTAATGAAATAGGACAAGAATGGTAATACTACTGACAAATGTGTCAACCACCCAATTAAATTCAATGTCAGTAAGGTCAATTTATTTATGTAGACAAATTGGACATATAACATTGTGCCTAAATAGTTTCTATCACATATTCTCACCTAAAATGCTAAATTCTTGGAAAGGCCACATACATCACAGAACAAATATATAGTATTGTACAAAGCATAGAAATAGCTACTTACACAAAGAAAAAACGTGTGCAGACATGGTCAGACACTGGGCACACCCAAATATTCCCATGCTTCTGCAGATCCTTTGATGTTATTACTATGAAGAAGAACATTTATTTTATGATCATAATGCAATAACAAACTTGGTAACATCTTAAGGAATATGTAACTAGAAAGGCTTTGCTGAACATCAAGGGACGTTTAGAAATTTGGCAAACATGCAGACACTGAGAACTCAAAGGTACAAGCTCATAACTGTCATGAGCATGATCCCCTTGATTAAAAATAAAACCATATTTATAAATAAAAAGGATATAGAATGTTCAACTACTGCATACTGTCATTGATTGTTTCAGCATTAACCTTTTATGTGGCCCAATCACCAAAATGTTTGTTTTTCATAAAAAAGTAGAAAACTGTAAGAATATAATGGTAAGTACAATACATATATTGTAAAGACAGTGTCGTTAAACTACTGAAAAAGTTAAAAGTTGTTTCCTTAGCAAAATTAATTAGCACACTGCAAGGGATAATTCACTTAGTTTAGTAAAAGAGGTGAAGTTCTGCTGACTTCAGCCAATCATATGTGAGAAAAGGTTATGTTTTTACACATTTCCTAGCAGAATGGGTATTCTTTGGATATTGGGTATCCTTTGTTAAGTGAAATTTAAGTGCCTTATCCCTTGCAGAGCAATAATTCAACTCGTTAAATCAACATCCTAAACCTTTCTAGTAATTGCACCTCTTTTGTTCTTTTATACTACTTCATTAATTGCAATAAGCCCATTTAACTTGTTAGACACAACTCCCTATGTGTAATTAAAGTAACTCCACCATGAGAAAAGTATGCAATTGTTAGGTGCATGCTGTGTCTGGCTTTAATATGTTTGAGTCACAGATGCAGAACAAGTAAGCTGTAAATGAGTGTTGGAATAATGTCAGAGTTCCCTATGTCTATACATTTTAGGTACCTAAAATACATTTAAGATAGGGTGTTTGTATGGCAGCCAGAGAACTAGCATACTCAAAGGAAAGGTCTTCAGTGACAGGCCCCAAAATATTCTCAAGATAAAGTCACATTACATTGCATTAGAGAACTAGGAATGGGCACATGTGTGGGTTTCTAGTTTTAATGTCTCATAGGTAAATGACAATTTAGTTTTAAAGGTATAATAACGTTAACAGCTGATTGAAGCTAATTTTGTTCCAGACATCTAAGGTTCTGATCACAGGGGAATAAAGAAAAAGAGCTGTAGATTAGGTACTAGAGGGAGTGGGAGGGGCTCAGCACAATTCTTCTATTGCTTTGGTAACAAGAGTTTAAAATATTAGTCACCCAATAACTTATAGACTATTTGATAATGGGCATTAAAGCAAAGCCATTGTGTAACACTGCAAAGCAGGAACAGCCTACATATATATCTGCATATCTGAAATTAGAATCTTTCAAAAAGTTCTTCCTATACCAAACTCAAAATGTATTTCCCCAGAAGTCCTTTCCAATGCTGGAATAAATCTGATTTTGCTTAAAGGCAACATAAACAGTTCAACATTGAAAAAAAAGATTCAGTCTTCATTATAGTTTTATATTTAGTGACCTTTTCTTCTTGCCTTGAATTTTTAGATACTATTTCTAGTGTATGTTTCAGGATATGTACTAGTTGTCTTGATAAGTTAAATAATTTTACCTGAAACAAGTATGCGGATATAGAGCTCTGACTTCACTTTCTCCATATTGATTATGGTGACTCGGCAAGCACAGAAGACAGATACAAACAGGCAGCTATCAGAATGTTTTACTGTGATTTTTAGTAGCATGATAAAGAAAAAGGAGTAATGTCATGTAATGTTGTGTGCATATGGGTGTATGCCAGGGCAAAAAAAAAAATCAGAACTTTTGTCAGGCCTACTATTTTCTTGGACTCTGTTAGAGAGACATTCCCTACCTGTCCTACTGACGTTTTCACCAAAAACAAAAAAATGTTATCCAAAACTAAGAAATATTTTCCAGGACATAAAATTTATTGTAAAACCTATGGCAAGGCAATCTAGAGACATGGGCAGCTGTTCAAGCCAACCAATACAATTTTTGTTATTCTAAAGAAAAATGGGATTTAGTGTCTTTGGGCAGTTAGCCTCAGAGAGTCACATTGTTTTCAAAGACACCATATATTATGGTTCAACTGATACAGAGTATATTATTTAACGCTTAAACACTAAGAATTCCAACAAAAGCAGCCATTCACCTTCACACAGTGCAATACAATTAAGATTTCGGCTCTGCAAGAAACGGGACTGGAGACAACGAGTCTAAAAGAGAAAAATAAAAACATGAAATGATGGTATAAGCAATAGCAAACACCACAACAGGGGCCAGCAAACATGGTAAAGAAATACTAGCCTGCTGTACTTTTGGTATCTCTGCCAATTATGGAAATGATTCTGTGTTTGTTCCTTTTGTTTACTGTACCTCTAAAATATCTAATAAAGTTCATTTAAAAGAAATACTAGCCTGCATGCCTGCTGTGCCAGATTGACAACATCAAGATGGTGGGGTTTTTTAACATTTCAAAAATGATAAAACAAAAATGCTTAATAATTTGTTAAACATCTCAGTTTTCTAATTGAGTGAATAAATTATATTTATTAATGTTCTTTCGTGGCAGCACCACAACTAGATAGTCGCAAATATTGTTACTAGTTTCATATAACTTTAATTAGTTTAGCCATGTCAGAGCACAAAGCATAACTATTTAAACAACATGTATAGTCAAGAGTGACCCTGGTCAAGTGCCACCATCTAAGTGCCAAAATTAGGTGCATTGTGGAAATGAATCCAAGGAGTAAATCAGGAAAAGGACCAGAATGAAACAGCTACATGACTCTACATTATACCCGAAGAAATAAAACTACATTCTGCTACATCATGGACTGCCTCTGAAACCTCTGATGACTCAACGCATACAACTCTGCCTCGGTATTCAAGCCTTAAATAACGGCTGCTTTTCACATGGCTTTTGTTTTCACAGTTGCTCCTCCAACTTCCTGAAAGGCCAGTCTTTAATTTTTCAATATTAGTGGTCGCCAACCGGTGGTCTGCAAGAAAATTTTTGTGGTCTGTTGCTCTGGCCGGTGCACCACCCCAGTGGGGTCAGGAGAAGGACCCTGCTGGGGAGGTCGCACTGGCCAGAGCTACGGACCATGTCTCCTGTACGGATTGCAGCCTCAGGGCGGTAGGCAGTTTGTGTCCCTGAGAGTGGGCATCATGACGACACTCTGGGGGAAGTTTCTTCCCCCTTGAGTGACACACGGCTCCTCAACGCATGCGCGGTCTGGAGCCCGTAAGCTTAGTGGTCCGTAGGTCCGAAAAGATTGGCGACCACTGTTCTATATTATTGCTTACTGGTATCTTAATTTATCTTGCTGCACCTTTCTCTATTTTCTCTACACTATTTCTCTACTAATTTGTCTGTAACAAACTAATCCCCTATCCAAATCTTTGAACATCCTCACCGACAACTGGCTTTTCACTCCACTTCTGCCAATACACCCTTCTATGGACGTCTGCACTTCACAAACACTCCCAGACTTGGCAACAAGACAGGTAGTGGTGCTCTTTTTCCATCCCCAACTCTAACATTAAGTACTCCCTACCTCTTCCTCTCTCATCTTCTATTCATTTGAGGTACATCTCTCTGACGTTTTCACTACCTCACAGTTGCTGCAATCCGTCCCCTTGCCCAGTCTTGGTCAAGTCAATGTTTAAAAAACTTTGCCTCCTGGCTCTCACATATTCTTTCCCATGACTTGCATACTCTCATCATTAGTAGCTGTAACATCGCAAAGGGTGACCTTAGAAACCCCTCTCCCTTAGTCAATTGCTCTCCATTCATATGAACTTGAGTAATACAGAACATATACAGCCACACACACCTTTCTGGGTGGATACTATGTCACGTCTTCTTCAAGTTTTTTAACAACTTAGCATTTACCATTTTTCTCTACTTTGCTCTCCTTTTTCTATAGAGATGTATCAATTTTCTAAGCTGCCAGAATATTTTCAGTTAAACCCCCAATGACAGCAAAATCTAAAATCTAAATCTAAAAATAATACACTTAAAAATTCATAATCTAATGGCTTCATGTCCTTTATAGGATACCTGAGGAATAGTGTTCATCCTATTGTATCTCTGCACCAGCTCATCCTTGGATGGCATCCGATGTTGCCCCTTCCCCATACCTGTTTAAATAAAAAGAAAATAAAACATTATATAATATGTCATTAGTGAGGTTAATATTTCATTTGGTATACATCAGGCCGTTAACCTTTACCTGAGTATCCAAAAGAAATACTGGAGATGGGACTAAGGTAGATTCCTTTCCCGTATGCTGCTCCATGCAACTGTTGAGAAAATAAATAACACAGTCAGGGGGGAAACTTGAAATCAGTGAGCACCCCAGCAAAACCATAGATGGGCCCCACCTGACCCCCCCCCCCCACCACCTCTGGAAGCAGGGAGAGGAACAGTAATTGCGGACCCTGTTGCAACCAGTGGGACCCTTTTCCCACTATCCCAGGGTATGTCTCTCCTCCAAATTGCTATTTGAATTCTGCATATGCTCACAAATCAGCAGAGCTTCACTTCATTTACTAATTTAAGAAACCAGCTAAACTATTTTAGAAAACCAACCCCATACTGTACAATAAACCACACACAAGACACACCTACCTAAACTCTCTCTGGAATCCCTAATTCCAAGCAGTTTATCCCTTACTCTGTGATTCCTTATGCTGTGTCACCCTCCAATCCCTTCCCACCTGGTTCAGTGGGCACAGGATTCAGTAGATATGGCCATTTAAAGTAATTGGGAAGCCGACATGGCCAGTCACAATTTTCCTCTCTCCCTTATGCTGGCAATCAGGCAGCAGGGAAAACAGAAGAGTTTAGCTACTAAAAAGAGGCACCCCTCCTTTCTCAACCCCACTCTTCCTGGGGATTCTGATTCAAAAATGACTACAATTACCTAAAGTACTATATTTACGGAAAAGCAACAGGTTTCACCCTATGATGCTTTCCTGATTGGACTTCAAACACCTCATCCTCTCCTCATTTTCATTACATATGTTAAATGTCTTTTGAATGTCTTTTGTAGTTCACAGGAATTAGGCAGGAAAGCTTTTAACATTAAGGTATGAGTTTCATGCACAAGACGTTTTACAGAAAAAAATGCTAAAAATAGATACTAATGCAGTCACCACACCTAGGGAATGGTGAACTGCAAAATATTACATTTTTGTCCTTGGGTTTAGAATTCACAGTAAACAGCAACAAAGGTTCCAGTCTGTTCATAGAGTAATGGTATAGATATTAAACCAAGACACAAACTTACCTGCAGTTTAGTGTAGGATGCATTTACTAGCCCATTCCTCAGAATAGAGTGCCAGTTCTCAATATGAGAGCCGCTGGTGGGAGAGATAAAGTTCCAGTGATCTTTCCAACACATTAAGTGAATTCAAAATATGATTTTTTAACAACTTTTCATAGGCCCCTTCAATCCCCACACAGAGTACAGATCCTCCTCTATTACAACTTATCTATTACATTGGTGGCATAACGAGGACACAGCTATACCATAAATAGAACTCCAGACAGCTATATAAAAAAAACATTTAGTACATGTCCGCATTTATTAAATCCTTACCTGTATTTTTAAATATTGCTATTATAATATACCTGAAACCCACATTTATATTACTTTCCCATATTACCTTACACAGCAGAAATAAGACTAGGACAACTATGGGCTAATTAGGTTCCATTGTGCTTGAATGTGCTTTCATACTAATATGTTCTTGGCACCATAGGAGAAGGGAGAGGTGTTTGCCAGTTTACAGAAGGGATCTTGCCAGTGGGATGATACTCATTCAGAATCCAATGAGTTATCTTGTGGGGAGGTCACACAGGAAGTTGCAATTTTTCAAGCTCTAAATAGTGGTGTCACCCTCTGGCTCTAAAGTGTTTGAAACCCAGGAGTGTCTGAACAGAATTACAAAATGTAAAGAGGAAAACAATACACACATAGATAATTCATGGTATATCTGTCTGATAGGGGTGCATCTTTAAATACCATCCTCTTATGCCAAATTATTTTTTTTCTAGTGAATATTACTATTTATAACATTTTTTTTTATATATAAGTCTGTTACAGGGCCACACAAACAGGATATAACTACTAGGTTGGTTTTACAAAACAAAAGGAATACATACCAAGGTATTACATAGGAGTCTCATGGTCCTATGGTTTAGGTAAGGAAGCAGCACAGCAGTACCTGCCTGTACTAAAGCCCCACTTGATTTATTTGGAGCTGTATGATTAGCCATTAGTCATTTACGCTGTGTACAATTTTCACCTTGAGCTATTAAGGTCTGTAAATAGCTGACCCTTTTCAAAATAGAGGTTAATGGTAGCCTGTAAATATGTGAAATGCCTAAAGCTCTTCCTGTTGTCCTAAAAGGAGAATGCAAATTCTAAATACGCAAATGTTTTTCAGCCAAGAAACATTTTGGTAATTATTAAAGGACAGTAATACAAAATAATGGTGCTTTCAACCATTTCAGGCAAGGAATAGCAAAACTGGGTTTTAAATTAGGTAAATAGACAGAAAGTCACATGTGTATGTAAATATTTCTCACCACAATTGATTCTCAAAAATATTGGTATCTAACCAAACTTTGAAACATCTCCCTACATATTTGTGAAGTACACTATAAGAGCCATGTGATTACCACTAACCCAAATACAAAGAACAACAATGGAAATGTGTTTGCAGTCTGGACTGTAGGTTAGTTGAATTAGGCTTTAATTAGCTAGCTGTATGGATCTGGGCTTGACATAAAAGAGAGATAAAAGAAAATAATGTCCATAATTCCTCCTATTTTCCTTAAATATAAAATAAATCAGCTCTGAATTTGTGATGGAATTAAAATGGCATACAAATACACTCAGGATTAATAATGCAATGTACTGGAGGACATTTTGAGTTCATTTGGTCTACCTCACCATAACTTGTGCCTAACCATATTGTACTTACAGTTTACCTGAACTCAGAAAACAGAAAATCACCTGGAGGTAGTACCAATTGACAAAACACACATGCAAAGTCTTCACAGAAGTCCACCGCGGAGCTGGCAGTGAAGATGGCGCCTTCCAAGGATGCAGCAATAGGAGGTTCTAGCCAAGTGGATGCACAGGAGTAAGTATGTGCCATAAACTGATTATGAAGAAGAAGCTCACCACCCTCCAACTAGCTTAGTTCCGCTTTAACCATATACCAACTTTTTCCATAACCATATTGTGCTAATTACATTTCTGCAGAGATTCATTTTGAAGCAACTTGTATAAAAGACCCATTGGTGTTTCTTTTCATAGTTGTAAGTTGTCCTCTCATTTACTTTTTCTTTTCACAGCAACCAGTTCATTGCTTCCACCCTACTTTTCATACTTCAGCGGAGCTGTCATGTCTGATATCCACTGACTTTACTTGTATTCTGCTTTCTCATCCCAATTTGCTACACGCTCTCAAAATGTCATAACATGACACATATTAAACTATTTCAACCCCCTCCCCACCCAACCACCGTTCCCCTTACTGCACGCCCAAATTTGTCTCTCACTGAAAGGCGAATGTGCTTCCGTAGAGTTTCTTGGCAGTTCGGAATCGGGCCTCCTTGGCTGGGGGGCTACTGAGCAGCAAAAACTGATGAGAGGTGTGCATGAACTTCAGCTGCTATCACAGGATTAAGGCAGAGAGAAGGGAATTGAGAGAAATAATATAATATATATGGGTGTACAAAAAGGGTGTTTATATGCAGAAGGTAAAAGGACAAGACAGACACATAACAGAATAGGGATACAACGTTATGAAGTAAGATTTTATGTTAGTGTAGGGGAATGGTTTAAAGACATCAGAACAGCAAATGTAATGAATTGATGGACAATGAAACAAAACAAAGAAAGTAAAAAAGGAGAGAGATAAGAGAGGAAAATCTTTGCAGCATATAATATAAAACACATTTTCATTATAAAATCACGTGTTATACGTGTGTTATCTATATATGCAGTTCACTATAACAAATATCCTGACTATTAATATTTTATTTCTTTTATCTGTTCATTCATTTCTTTCCACTACCCAATAATACTGCTTACAACTATGGCTTTTTATTCGTCCCCATTGTCACATAAACATAGAGATCTTCAATGAGCTCCAGGAACCTGGATACTGACATATCTCAAGAAAATCAATAGTAAAACTAAGGCTTAATCTGGTTTAATCTGCAGATCATTACTGTGCATATTTGATTCAGCCATCTAATTTGCCTTATTTTTGCTTACATTTCAATTGAATGGGACGAATACAAAATGTGATCATCATATGAATGCATCTACCAATGTATATATAGTCATCTTTTACAGCTCCTATTGTCAGCCCTCCCTCCTGGCACAAACTGGAAGTTTAGGTTTGGCAGCTAAAGTTTAGCATGCATTGCCAACTGAATGACTGTGTTATCCCTTTTATATTATACATTTACGTGTATCATCGTGTATACTTATTTCAGTGCAATCAACAAGATAAGATACTTACCCTGCTTAGAGGCAGCTTTACAATATGGGATCGGTTACTGGAAATGATCCTGCATGGAGAAACAAAAATATATGTGGCAATTTATATAAAAATGCATTTAAATTAAAATTACTCATAGAACTTTGTAATTTACTGCTATGTGTATGTTATGCCAATGGTCATAGCTATTTCTCTCTATTCTTCTTTCTATCCATTGGAATGCTTTATGTAGAAATATGTCTCTATTATTATACTGATTGGCTGTGTTTAATGTAAAACTGTGATTCATGTATGTAATATACAAATATGTACTACGCAGTTGTAAATATTATCATAAAAAATATTACTCTTAAATGCATTACCATTGCAATAATGGGTGAGCCAGTGGGTCAAGGCGGTCCATTTGTTTTTTGATCTCCAAGT
This sequence comes from Pyxicephalus adspersus, assembly GCF_032062135.1. Lineage (NCBI taxonomy): Eukaryota > Metazoa > Chordata > Amphibia > Anura > Pyxicephalidae > Pyxicephalus > Pyxicephalus adspersus. Next base: position 118,162,819 of record NC_092859.1, on the reverse strand, counting down.
ATGACCCCTAGAAAACATGACTCTATTAGAATCGAATTGGCTAATCCTTCAAAAAGACATGTATGCTGCCTCTATGTTTACCTGGGTCATCTCTCGGATGGACATGACACTGTCTAAGGCTTTCTGGAGACGTTCATAGTTCTTTTTCTGCAGTGAAAAAAACATAAAAAAGATACCTCAGTGTGTATCTATTTCATATATATATATATATATATATATATAACTCATTTTTCTTTATAAAACAGTGTCAGACCCAAAGCATTGAAAGCCATTGGTTGTGTCCTTTGTACTGTAAATTGTTTTCCCCATGCAAACCCAAAGTAATTTAAGCTTTTCTTGTGCAAAATATATTTAGCAGAATAGTTTCATCGTATAAAGTGTAGAGGAGAGGACAAAACGATTACACTTAGGGTAAGGTCACCCTTATTCCCAAGGGTATACAAGCAATCACTAGGTCACACACTTTGACACCAGTAACTGTGGTTATTACTGTGCTGACATTTTGTGGCTCATTTTAGCTACATGCCAAGCACCGTAGTACTGCTCAAGCACTTGTCAAGTGAAAGGTCAACATTTCTGAGCTCTGCTTTGGAAGTAAGCTTCTGTGCCTGTGTGTGCCATATGCTGAGTTTACATTTGAGGTCACTAAAGATTCCTCCTAAACGGACCAGTCCGTAAAATGCAAAGAATCCATCCCACATCATTTTCTATAAAACATGTTTATCTTTAAGTATCATAGTCCTTTGCCAATGGTTGATTTATCATTTCATTCATTGGCAAACTGTCCAGAATTACAATACAGATCACATCCATTTTATTATTGCTGTAAACTTTGACTGATTTGATGGTTTCATTTTGAACTTTGATTGATGCCATGAGTGTGAGATCATTTTAAGTTATAATTATGAATAAAAAGTGATACTCTTGAAATGTAGCATTAAGAAATTTTGAAAAATATCCAAAATTATTTGAGGATAATGGATTGTACCAGGTTTATTGATGGTAAAATCATTTAGAGAAATGTTCTGTGGAGGATTTTTTTTTTAATTTATCAGTCTATCTAAGGACTATGTTTTGCCATAATAAATGTGTTGATGATGTATGGAAAAAACAGCGCTGAAACACACAATTTGTGCCACACAATTTTACAAATTGGCAAAAATGTAAACCTTGATATTTACCTTTTATTATTTTTATTTTATTAATATTAAACAGGATTTAAATAGCACCAACATATTACCCCGCTCTGTACATTAAATAGGGGTTGCATATGACAGATACAGACAGTGACACAGGGGGAGGAGAGGACTACCTGCCCCGAAGAGCTTACAAGGAGGTGGGGGAATACCACACAATGGGGGGGAGATATGTAGTGGTGGGAAGTAGTGACGGTTTCAAAAAAACAAAAGGAGATGAGTAGGAAAGTTTGAAAAAAATGGGTTTGGAGTGCTCTTTTAAATGAGCAGAAAGTAGGAGCAAGCTGGATAGGACGAGGAAGGCCATTCCAGAGAATTGGGGGTGTCTGATGAGGTTATGAGTGAGGAAGTCCTTGGTAGGTATTCGGAGGAGTATTTTTTTTACGAGGTCAGAAATATAAGTGGGACAAGAACTGTGGATGGATTTGAAGGCAAAGCACAGGAGCTTGAATTTGATTCTAAGGTGAAATGGAAGCCAATGAAGAGAACTACAAAGAGATGCAGCAGAAGAGGAGCGGTGGGAAGGATGGATGAGTCGGGCTCCAGCATTCATAATAGATTGTAGAGGAGAGAGTTGGGTTAGTGGAATACCAGAGAGGAGGAGGTTACAGTAGTCCAGTACAGTAGTAGATGTTAAAGTAGTCATACCTTTGAAATAAATGTGCATGCTGATTCTGTATTCTATTTTTTTTAAATTTACAAATACCCCCTATGCAGCTGGTTGAAGAATAATATTTTTGTCCACTGTAATTTTATGTTTTTCTACTGGAAACCAAACCCCCTGTAATAAAAGGAAGTTTTCTAGTAACCTGAATTAGCCAATCACAAACTTTTTGTTTCAAGTTATGCATGCAAATACTTTTGTTTTATAAATAACTTGTCATGTGTAAAGATCATAGTATAGAAAAACCTCTAGATTACCTTAGGGTTAAAGGCCAATGTTTTAGGGTCATTGGGGTCCACTACTGATGGATATGGCTCAAATATAATACTTTTCCGTGGTGACTCAAGGGCTGCTCGACACATTGCAACCAGCAGACCTACAACCTGCAACATGGACATAAGCACATAGTTGTACATTGACCTTTACATATGCTAAGAGAAGGTTTAATCCTGAAAAAGGATTTTTACCTCAGCTCCAGTAGCCACTTCTTCAGCAGCCCCAGACATCACTCCCAGAGTGTAAAATGAGAAAACACAGAGCTCTCTTGTACAAACTGCTGGCTGCAGGAGAAATAATGGCGGTCATAGAGAGGCCAGTAAATAAAAGAAATAACTAATAATAACTGATGCAGAAAATGTACTTACTATTACAGTTACACTTATCATAGGCCTACCTTAAGCATGGATGCATTCTGAAAGACATGCTGCTCATCACATACCACACAATACTCATTTAATGTGGGGAGGCGCTGCTCTGCATACTTCATTATCTGCACATAAAAGCAAATTATTTAGATGACATAACTAAAGTAAAAACAGGAAATGAAAACTAGAGGAAGAGTGGGGATAGTTACAAAAAAATTAAAGTTTTAAAAGTGTTAAGAAACCTAATGATCACTGGTAATTTCAATGCAGATGGATGAAGAAACATGCATATATCTTACCTGCACCAAAAAGCCATACTCTAGAGTAGGGACCGTCTTACAGTGTCCACTGACCTGCAAAGAGTAAAAGGGAAAATATGTATGGAATGAAAATGTATAAGATGCTACTAATAAAGAAATCAGGACAAAATAGTAAGTAATAAATGAACCAGTCATCAAAAAAACTAAATCACTATAGTACATTAGTATAGCAACCAGTGAAATTATTCTTCTTACATTGGTATTCACTATAAATGTTATGGATGGCATAGAGATCATTGATATTCTGTTTCAGCAGACCTACTCCTGCCTATTACTCTGTATCACATCTGCCCACAAGTTACTGACCCTGGTTACTGACGGGCTATCCATTTGACACCATTTACAACCTCTGCTCTATGCTGTTTGTTAGCTTTTGACCCAGGTTGTCCTGAAAGGTGTTCCTGTCCATGGCCTCTGTTCGTGGGTATCTGCAATTGGCCATGCACCTGCAAAGTGAGAATTCCCCTTAAGCCTGTACCAGACCTGTAGTCTGAACCACACCTCAATCATCAGCACTCATGCCCCTCCAGTGCCCATGTGCCCCTGTCACCACCATCAGGTTAACCTGGACTGGAAAGAGGCTGCCCTTAGTATCTCTGACATTCACTGGATACATGACCACATGATATTAACTTATCATAACTGCTAGAACTTTCTAATCAGCAGGGAGCATGAGCTTTGCTGATTTCTGAGTTGTAGGTCTGACTCAGCTGCGGCTCTATCAGGCCATTGCAGAGAGACTACTAGATCCACACAAAGAGTAAGGGTCCTTCCTTGCAGTATCCTTGAAGTGGACAGATTTTTCCACCACAGCTATGGTTGCTTTCTAAAATAAAAAATCAGTCTGTGAGACTTTACATATCTTGTATTTTAATACATCTGGATTGTATTTGATTTAGCTTTAAAGTTTATTTTGACCTTAGGTCAAAATGAGATTCTACAGCACACTTAGAAACATCGTGAAAGGAGACCTGGAATTATTTTGAGTATAGAATATCATTACATTCACCACTCGGCCTTTGTGTGATTACCATTTTTCAATAAACATTATACTGTGCTGAGCAGTTGCCTGTGGCTGTTCCTTTTGCCTGTTCTATTTTTTCAAATGCTTTGACACATGCTAAAGTTGCTAGCATGATTTTATGTTTCTACTACTAACACTTAAAAAGCCTATACTAATTGCTTGACACTTCAAGCTATTGCATATCTCTTCCAGTCACTTAACTCTGTACCCGTGACATCTAGTTCTGCTGCATATCTGCTTACTTTAGGCTTTTGGAAATCATACGTGTTTATGTTTTAGTGTATGTCTTTGTTTAGTCAATAGATCACTACTGTATTTGCTAAATGTTGTCTAATCTTTCAATGTCTAACTCTGTGTAGCATATAGTTTAATCATTTAATATTGCTGAAAAAATAATTATAAACTAATGGTATTTATTATACACCTAGTTTCCCCCTGAAAATGCTGTATTGCGAATTTGCTACTTTGGATTCTACTGAACAGTAGCTAAGAATAAGTTACCTAAAGTGCACATTGTATTTGGCCAGGCTAAAAAAAAAGTGACAGACCTGTATCAACAAAGCAACAGTGAAGTACAGTCACAGTTAAGCTGCATGTGTAATGCACTAGTGGCAAGTAACCTATGGAGTTATTGAGACGTTCATAACAAGATCTTTTTGACATACCTATCAAACAAATTCAAAATATAATAATGTCCCTCTATTTATTTGTATAACATGCCTGTGTTTAGAAGGATTAGTAACTGTGTCCCACCTGTGTTGTGGTATGACTACCATATAGCTCAGACTTGGGGTTCCTTAGAGTGCAGGACACTGATCTGTTCATGAGACGGGGACCACGGAGGTCTGTTCCTGCAAGGCTACTTCTGAGATCTGCCCCGGTGAGGCTACTCCGCACAGCAGAGTCCTGAACTACTGGAAAACTGGGAGACCTGTAATGAGTGAATCAGGAGTGAGGCATATATGAAATCCACAATTTTAAACTTTGACTAAATAAACCTTATATAAATACTGAACTTTTCAGAGCATCTGTAAACATGTGATATCCAAAAAGTAACAACAACATTTATTCTGTTCAGTTACATTTCCTAAAGTATATTGCCAGTCATGTTGTTTGTCTCTACTAGAGAGATTTTCTCTAACTTTCTATGGTGTCTCCGGATAAATAATTGAAGGAAAGCTAACAAGGGTTTTATCAGTTTCCTATTTTAGAATGAAAACATTTTGGTTATAGAAACACTTGATAATGTTAATGATAATAAATTAGATAGAGTTTGTATTTGTCCAGGAATTAGGTTAAATTATATTCATGGTATTTTCTCTCTTCGTTCTTAGTTTTTGTAGGACAATTACTAATAAAAATGAAAATAGTCACAATGAAGCCTTCCTTATACAATCAGTGGATTCCCTGAACTGAATTATTCCACATCTAAGTTCTGGCCAGCAACACATATTTTGTCCATAGAATCGGTTTTACTTGTTGAAAGTATTGTAATTTTGTCCAGACACTGCTGGTATGTACACAACCCTACTAAGCAGCAAATTGGTAACATAATCTGCTATTGCAGTTAGGTAGTACAATTTGGAATACTCTTCATCGCCAGCCTGTGAATAGACAATCAATGAGCAGTGCAGATTGAGATTCTCTTTCCTTTTGGTGCAAAAGAACAATTCTAAAAATTCTCACTTAGGCACTGGAGAGAAGATGCTCAACCCAGCTCGAAACCTTTTAATACTACCACTGACTCTAAGCCAACGTAGCCTTCTCTCCTGCTGTGAGCGCAAGACCTCATTACTGAGATACCGCCACTGATGAGACGAGAAGAGGGACAAGATCCTGAGGAAAAAGAGAAAAGGAACAGAGAAGAAAATAAAGAAGGGGAAGTAAAACAGATATTGTACTGTTACGAAAACAAAATAAGTCACAGAAATATTATAGAAATAAAGATGATATAATATTATAAGATATTAAGGAAAATGTAGGCACAATCAAGGCAAAAGGAAAGTCAAAAAAGAAAAAAGGTGCATTTAACAAACCAATACAAACACCAATATTAGCTTGAAGCAACATAAAGGAAAATACAGATCAGCCAGTGGACCTCATGTATAAAAATACTTACTTCTTTAACTGTATTCCCAGACCAAAATCATCTCTATTTGATGGCTGAAAGACATCAATGGTAGGCTCTACAAAAACATGAATGCAAGACATTATGCATCCAAATGATCTTTAGGTTGATATAACATCAGAAAACATCCAATTACACCAATCAATTAACTTCCTTCACCATTATAAAATACAAATCTTGATTATGTTGTCTTCTCTGCATAAGCGTACATTAAAGAAGGTTAAAATGACGCCATTTAATGATACTCTATAATACATAGTTCTCCATCTTGTTATTCTTGTTTGCACATAAGCTGCACTTATTGGTAATATTCTCTAATACCACAATAAATTGTGGGGATGTAGCTGAAGAAGCAGTTCACTGTAGAGATCAGTAAGTGACAGACAACACTCACCAGGACCATCCAGATACTGTGAAAGTGAAAAGCGCAGACGAAGAACTATTGGCTCTGTGCGGATTACTTTCCAGGCAGTGGCTACCTCTTCCTGCAGACAGGTGAAAAAACAGGGATGTAATGAGAAGTGAAAAAATAACAACAAAATAGTTATTACTCTTTAAAAGATTAAAATGTTATAGTTAAAGTTGATTAGCTACCATCATTAAATGTAGTTCTTTATTTTTCCTTGCTTCAGAATTTCTCAAAAGGAGGAAAACTATGCTCTTTTTGTAATGTAATAAATATGATTCTTCTCTAAAGAACAAATTCTTGCATGTGAAGCCTAAAATTCATAAAGATACTCCTCACAATGATATGTTCTCTTAAAATAGAACTTTAGGCAAATATATAAAAAATGTCCAGTTTTACATTTGCCTGAATCAGATACTCTATGGTATAAAAATTGGTGGTTATTAACAGTGAGCTAGTTCATGATTTATTGCGTATATTTTATTTCTCTAAGAATTCTAGAATCTGTGTGCACTAGAAGCTGGTGCAAAGAAAGTGTCTAGGGAGCTATGGGCTGATACACATGTGCATACAGTATTTTTTACTTTCAATTAATTTCCAATGCTTTAAAATGATCAGACCTGTCATGAACCCAAAGTCAAATCTATTTCCAACTGATCATAACAAACTGATTTTATCCGCTCAATCAGCTTCTGTATGAAGTGATTGTAGGTGTTGTTAAATCATGATTAAAGGACATGTTGTATCAATTGTACAAACAATTGATGAATTACAAGTGAGCTTCTGATAACTTCCTGCTGGAATAATAATTACAATGGTTAGTTAATTGCAAAATTGGCATCTTAAATGAAAACCTGGCTTGTTTGTATCAAGGCATGCAGTATAAAATAAACACAAGAGGGATGTTATCAGTGTGATGATGAGCAATCATAAACGACTGACTATATAGGAAGCATTACAATGCAGCTGTTTTAAAAAAGCAAAAGAAAAAAAATGAGCAGAAAAATAAAGAGAGTCTTACATCCAAGAAACTAATGTTAATGTGCAAGTCGATGTCAGCATCATCAATAGTCCCATACTCCCTGAAAAAGGATAGGTAAACCAAAGCATAAAGACAAGTAATGGTATAGACTTACAGAAATCAGTAATATAACAATTCTAGCAAAAGTTTCTATACTGTAAATACAGCACTGATATTGTGCAAATTATTTATTCTATTCACAACTCACCATGTTATATTTTTTTTATGACAACATTCCTATTGAAGTGTAATACCTATCACTTAAAAAATCTAGCCATAAAGACATTTTGGATGCAGTAGGGCACAGATGAAACCCTGTTTGGATATTCATTTTTGTCCAGAATCTTGGTTGTTTAACTTCCCCCATCCTACCACAGCCATGATACAAAGTTAACACCCAAATAGGTAATAAGTCTTGCCCCATTTTAACCAAAAGTAGCATTTTCCACATCTAGAAAGCATAGAGTACACCTATATGTACATCTCCATGCTCTAGTTAAAGAATATGGGCATTGGAATTTGAGCACAATGTATTATCCATAGACCACTAAATATTATTTCTAGTTTTTGTTGCATCCAACATTCTTCATAAGGGCAGCTACAATACCAAACATGATACATTTAGTTACCAGACAGTAGAAGGTAACAAAAGAAAGTGCCAACTTTACATACCTTACAGATACAGCATTTTCACCATATATCTCCTTTACAGCTTCAATGTCTGCATCAAGCTGAGGGTGTCTGTACAGGTCAGCACAGCATGTGCCCTGTGGTTTAGGAAAGTACAGTGATGCAAAATATTAAATTAAAGACATTTCAAGAAAAAAAAAGATTCTCATAAATGGATATTTCTGAGATGAACAATGTGACACAATCTATGTAAGACAATCGGTTTTGGAAAAGTGCATTGAGGAGGGAGGTATTACTGGAATTAAAACCTGTTTTATTATCATCCATTCAATTCCCTTATATTAAACCTTTGATTTCACAAAAACTAACAAGGAAACATTTACGGCTAAAGTAGAAATCCCCAGATGCTAATGCTTTTGGATCTACAGAGCTTCCATGGTAGCTTTCATTGTGGTTTTGCTATGCTCCTATTCCCGTACTTACAAGCAATTTAAACCAATCACAAATTGGTAATGCTATCGCAAAAAATACAATCATATATATTGCTTGATGTGTATATGCATGATGGCAGACATGAACTGTATTGGTGTGCTGTGCAATATGGCAATCATTGTGAGGTTGTAATAGCTAGGTTGCAGAATAGTAGTTCTATGGGAAAATGAGTGTTCTCATTTAGTCACATTTTAGGACTTCTATTGAGGAAGAGATAAATATAAATATTATATTCTATATAGCTATAGAAAGGAACTATAACAATAGAATGTGTTTGGAATACAGTAGAGGAAGAAAGATTTAATCAAATTTATTCAGTACCACTGTCCTTTTGTTAGGGCATTATTTAATACAGACAGTGATACAGGAGGAGAGGACCCTGCCCCGAAGAGCTTACAATCTAGTAGGTGGGGGAATTTCACACACAATAGGATAGGCGATATGTAGTGCTGGGAAGTAGTGAGGGTTTAGCAGACAGAAGAAGATGGGTAGGCAAGTTTGAAAAAATGGGTTTTGAGCGCTCTTTTAAATAAGCAGAAAGTAGGAGCAAGCCGAATAGGACAAGGAAGACCATTCCAGAGAGTTGGTTTAACACTTAAACTCTTCCCAACTCCTTCCCCAATTACAGATAAAATATCAATAATGCCAAAACCTTTATTTCTTCATTAAGAAGAAGAAGGGTAGGGAATGCAAAAATATTGTTTTACTCCCCTATAGCTGCAGTCACATGTTTGCTCCTGTGTTGGGACTTCTCACTTCCATATTAACATCCGATGGGGGTCTTTCAAGGATTCATATCATGCCTGTGTGATGCAGACAATATCTTTTGGCTGCTTAGGGGCAGGGGATAACAGATGTAGATGAGTATCTTTTGCTATGAAAATTAGGATTCTCATGAGGATTGGGTTAGAGGGAGGTAAAAAAAAAGGCGAAAGAAGAGTGGAAGGGAGGATTAGCTTATGCCCAGAGATGGGTTTGAACAAGCAACACCTAATCCACAGTTCTCTTTATTTGACAAGCACAAAGTTTACAGGCAATGTAACTGATGAGGATGCATTTCATCCTAATAAAATGGAATTTTGAAAGAAATGTATTAGTAGCCAGCTTTTTTTCATATCAGGCCATATATTGATTGAATCTGCCCCCTTGTTTATAGAAATGTGATGAAACATAATAACATAACCCAACCTAATTTTTGTTTTTGAATGCAGAGGTGTAAAGGATTGAAAATAAATGTGATTTCTACTTGAAATGCAATATATGCAGTAAAATAAAAGGACAATCTCAAAAAGAGTTCACAGGCAGATCATTTTCAAATGCAAAAACTGAGCTGAATTACTGTTTCCCAGTAGTGGTTGACTTACAAATCTTAAGGTTAAAGATACAATGGAGATCCATTTTCCTAACATGATCTTCTAGGCCAGGGGTCAGCAACCTTTACTATCAAAAGAGCCATTTTGCCTCCTCTTCCACTAAAGAAAAATAGTCTGGAGCCGCAAAACATAACACAGTTTATAAACTTTTAAAAGATTTAATGTTTTTTTATTTTTACCTGTTACAACAAGTGTGCATGTGTAGGCCTACTTTGAAATAAATTAAACACTGAACTATGCCCGTAGAAGCCTCCAGCTTCTAACGTATCATCCTGTTACATTAGAAGCTGGAGGCTTCTAACGTAACAGGGTGGATTTTTTTGATGGGCAGAGTTCTTTATGTTCTGACGATGCCTTAGCGATGAAATTTTAAGGGGTGTTAGCCACAGGTGTCCCCCACTTGCACCTCTAATTTTGTTCACCTGTACCCCCTTCCTGTTATAGAGAAATTGGGGTTCAGGTGCCTCCAGCAATGTGTAACAGGGTAGATTATTTTGATGGCCAGAGTTCTTTATTTTCTGACGATGCCTTAGCAATTCAATTGTAGGTGGTGTTAGCCGTAAGTGTCCTCACTTGCACCTCTATTTTGGTCACCTGTACCGCCTCCCCCCCGTTCCAGAGAAATTGGGGTTCAGATGCTAGATGCTTCCAGCAATGTGTAACAGGGTAGATTTTTTTGATAGGCAGAGTTTTTATGAATTTTTAGGAGGTGTTAGCCACAGGTGTCCCGTACTTGCACCTCAAATTTTTTTCACCTGTACCCCCGTTTCCAGATAAATTGGGGTTTAGGTGCTAGAAGCCTCCAACAATGTGTAACAGGGTAGGGGTTTTTTAATGGGTGAAGTTTTTAGGAGGTGTTAGCCACAGGTGTCCCCCACTTGCACCTCTAATTTTGTTCACCTGTACCCCCTTCCTGTTCCAGAGAAATTGGGGTTCAGGTGCCTCCAGCAATGTGTAACGGTGGATTTTTTTGATGGGCAGAGTTCTTTATGTTCTGATGATAGCCTAACAATTAAATTTTAGGGGGTGTTAGTCACAGGTGTCCCCCACTTGCACCTACATTTTTGGTTTTGTACATCTCCCCATTCCAGAGGAATTGGGGTTCAAAGGAGGGGGATGTCATTGTACACACCCATTTGTACACGCCCCGTGGTAGATTTATTTCACTGGTAGATTTTTTTCATTAGAACACTGGATAGGGAATCCCCCTCCTCCGCAGTGTCTTGGGAGGAAGGGGATCCCCCATCAGAAATCTCCCCGCGGCAGCCGAAGGGAGCCACAACAAGAAGGCTGAAGAGCCGCAGGTTGCGGTTCTAGGCTAGACTTTATAGTGTGGCATAGGGGCAATTGGGAGTGTATCTAGCTTTCATTTAGTTATTGCTTTGACTTTTCATTGCTGTTGTTGAGCTGAGTCAGCAGATAGAGAGGGTGGACCCAAATTACTGGGGCTTTGCGTAGAGGTTTGGGCTTAGAAGGAAAGGAAAAATATTGGGAGATGACCTTGTGGAGGACAGTCCAGTAATGGCATTCTAGAGTGATAGCCAACTTGTGTGGTTTACCCTAGCCAAGCCAGATTCCTAGGCCCTGGGGCCAGTCCTGTCTTGCCTGTTTAAGTATGAATGCTTGTTTAAGATAATCCACAGGTTTTTTTGCAGAAGCATCTTCTGGATTAAATCTTCTGCTAAATAGTGCCCGGTGGAGGGCTGGATTTAGTCACTTTGTGACATTGTTGAAGGAACCCCTGCTCAATGAGGTACATGATGTAATGCATAAGATATTTGGAATTCAGAAGTGAGTGTTTAGGTGACTGCTTCACATGGGGTCACTAGCCGGCTAAGCCACTGCTATAAGAACCTCAGTCTTTTTTTCAGATGGCAGACCAGCATGTTGCTAGCAGCATCAGAGGTCTATCTACCCCTAAACAAACAGAACATTGGGCTTCAGAAGTTTGTCTACCTCTAATAAACTGGTTAATGCTGTTTTGTGTACCCTGCACCCCTGTCCTTCTCTCCCTCACTCTCTGCACCCCAAACTAAGAACTTCATGGGGGATGTGCTATGTGATATTTTTATAAATAATAATTAATAATCTCACTATTAATTTCCGGTTTGTGAATGTCAAACATTCACTTAACAAGTTCAATGTAATTTAACATTTTAACAATTGCAAACCTATGAAAATGGCATAATTATACTAAATTATGCAATCCAAACTCAATACCCTAATACTAATACCTTATTATTATACTAACAATTTTATGCAAAAGCAATAATTTTTCTTGTGTCATGAGAGTAGAAAAACTTCATTTTAGAGAAATGCTTTGTCCAATTTCAAAATAGAATGTGTTTATTTTAATTACCATTTAAAACAAACCTAATAAATATTACCAGCAAATTAAAACAAAACTAAGCACATGTGCAGCCCTCAATAGTGGCCACACTTGAGGTCCCTTATATTTGTAAAGTTGACAGTAAAGTTATACAAAAGATGGTCAAAGGTTTAAAGGCTTCTTATGCTTTAGGTCATTTCTGCAGAAAAAAATAACATTTAAAAAGACTTTGTCCACAGTTGTAAAAAATGTAGGTAAAAGCACAAAAATGAGGTATTTTATGTTTGCAAGGATTTTCCTTTCCATAAATATTATTGTATTTACTTGCAATGTGCCTTTGATCATTCTTGAAAATGCAATTTGTCAGTTCTCTAACACAGACCTCTTCTACCTTCTCTTTTGGGATTGTTTGATTAATCTCCGTGCTGGCTGAGATCCTCCACCCCCTCTCCTCACCTCTGTACATAAACTTTTATGTAGATGCTGGGGAGTAGTATATGGAAAAGCCATTGAGAGTCATTTGAATGACAGCTCTGTGTCTGCTGATATCACATCCAAGGTGACAGCATCCAGCAGCAGTCCCAGAGCTTTCAGATATCTACATAAGGGAAGCTTTAACAGGTACACCACATGCATAAAATATGTTAAATGCGGTTATGATAATATAAAAATGCTTTTTGGTGAAATGACTGGTATGGAAACATGGTCTCTTTTCCAAAAGAGTGGAGTTACAAAGGACACTGCTAACTGTTTAGTTCTCAAGTTTGTAAAAGATAACCATAAGTTCTTACAGTAACCTGATTACCAGTTAACTTTTGACTAAATGTGCAGTGTTGAAGAAGGCTGCATACCAAAAACAGGTCCATATCCCTACCGTGAGAAATGCAGGAAGTATCATTGTGTAGGACTATTCCTCGGGGCCTAAATAGTCTACAGCCATTTACTGAGAACCAAGTGGTATCAGGATGTTCTATAGGGCAGGTCTACGGCCTAAACAAAATAGGCCATGCAACATGACAGTGGCTAAAATACAGGATTTATCCAACAACGCCCAACACAACAATGTATCAGACAAGAAAAACTTTATATACCTTATAAAGTACTGACCTCAATAGTCTCTCCTTTCTGGTGACTATTGTTATGAGAAATAAGACGCACATCTGACAGGACATGGACCTTGTCCATCTCCATATTGTATTCAGGAAGCATGATTGGTCTGACACATGAAGGTCTAATTCACATGAGGACAAACACCAAAGAAGACATAAATGTTGACTGGCTTTGGGCAGGCTGAAGCACTGGAGGTAAATAATCTGCATTTAAAATCTGTTCAAGTACTGGGAAGTTTGATGAAAAGGGTAAAGAGAAATGGCTCAAAAGTTCATATAAATGGCTCGCAAAGTTCATATAAAAGGTAATTTGTCTGGAAAATAAAACTTTGTCAAGTTTAAGATGAAGTCAGATTATGTTTAGGAGCCATACATGCACAAATCTAGAAAACTTTTAAGGGCAAACCTTTTCTTGCATATGTAATTTTATACTGCTGTACATCAGTGCACTTGTTTCTAGCTTTAGGTGTATGCATTCCAAACACATGTGGTTTTGGATAGCATAATTAAGGTTTAAACCCCCTGCCAAGTCATTTCTTTGTTGTCTGTGTATCATTGGAGAAATTTCCCTTCATTTTCTGTCCTAGAGACACAGCATGTTAGTTAAAATCTGGCAAGGGGTGAAGGAGATTCCTCTAATAGCAGTTGTCCCTGGAACAAGTACCCCTATTAAGAGATTACCACTAGTTTAGGAGACTATGTAAAATTGTTCGGATCCCCTCCCTTTTGTTTTTACAAATTAGGAAGCATATTTTCCCAGTGAAGACCCAGACAACAATAAAAACATACCCATTTCCTACTTTATCCAGAACCTGAAAATGGTTTTACTTGGAGATACACTTTAAGGCTATGTTTATATTGGTAGTAGGAACAGCATATTTCTGTGCAGCTCCCTGCAGCTGGCGGGATGTATTGTACAGGGGTGTGGGGAAGATGTAGCCGCACCCATCATCACCTCTATTCTGAACATAGCTTTAGCTTCCACAAAAATACAATGCTTTCAATTCTGTATGTATCAGTTTTCAATGTTGTTACACCAATAATATAAAAAAAAAAAAAACCTACCTGTACTCCATAAAGGAACTCCCCACATTCATTTTCCCCATCAGAGTCTTCCTCTGCCCAGTTGTGTCCCTTGATGTCCTGGCAGACACATATAATCCATAGTAATCATAAGAAACACAAGTCTTTCAAATACAATTTGTGACGTGCTTTGAGTTTTTAAATCACATGCTATGATCCAAATATTAAAATCCAATAACATATATTAACCAGTCACAGATCAGTATTTCTTTTTTAACTACACCAACCTGCGAAAAATGACTTGGTTTCCTAGTTAATAAAAAGGCGTACTATGCATGTTATAAAGAAATGTTTCACATTCCAGAACGGAGCAAAGCAGCTCCATTCCTCATGAGGCAAAATCTTTATTTTTACAAAATGTTCAAAAGCTTTCTACTTTATGTTTAAAGGTATGTTTTAAGGTGTATGTGCAGACATTTTTTTCTTAGTTTCGGATATAAAACATTTAAAAAAGTTAAATGCTTGTCTGTTTTTCTACGTTATTTCAGACTCCATTGGAGATATTTCCCCTTACTGTCTGGCTGACAAAGTTTTAAGAGGACAAAAAGTGAGAGGAACTCTTTACCAACACCACATAAACCTTTCCCCACACCAAAGACCCATTATCAATTGTTATAAAAAAAAACTGGGCTCAGTTATGATGATTGTCAGGTGCCCGAGGGATCCAACCTGGAGGTTTTCTTCTGGTGATTATCAATCACTTTCAAGCATGCATACAGGTACAGGACCATACCAGTTTACCCCCTTGTTTTTAGTTTTGCACTGCTATTTTTTATGAACTGAGCACCAACACTACCACATAATGTTAATGAATTTGCACATATTATAAATCTATTTAGCCTAGGTAGAAGTGTGGGTGGGCTAATTTTATGATCTCAGATGTGATGCACCACTTATAACTTTCCTTGTTTGTGCCCAAATTAAGTTTCTGTGCTATGGACTTGAATAGTTCTGGGTCAGTCCTCAGTTTGTAAAATTTCTTATCTGAGTAAATATTTTTCTTCTATGGGGATTTTTGCAATGTATTTAAATGTGAAATGAAAACTAAAGTCTGATAATTAAAATAAAATATATAGATAAATCAAGTTGTGTAAATGGACAAGTAAGGTTTCTGTATTTGCTCTAGTCTAGATTTAGGTCTCCTATGTTTTCTAGCACAACAAACAAAAAATAGATGTATCTTGACATTTTGTATATGATGATTGTAAAATACAAATATCCATAGGAAGGCAGGCACTATATCCAAAATAGAAAAACTATAATCAGAATTTAATTTAAGGCTTTGTGCTGTATCCATTGCCCTGTTGCTCTGCTTCCCTAGCATTATGGTTATTACAGCCCTGGCTGTAAGCATAGCTGAAAATTAAAAACCACAGCACTGTTTATTGGTGCATGCTGTAGGGAGGATTGGGCGGTGATATCCCAAGACACTGTTTCAATGTTACTATGTCATTACATTAAAATCCTTATACTGCTTGAAG
The DNA here is from genome assembly GCF_032062135.1 of Pyxicephalus adspersus. Lineage (NCBI taxonomy): Eukaryota > Metazoa > Chordata > Amphibia > Anura > Pyxicephalidae > Pyxicephalus > Pyxicephalus adspersus. Next base: position 118,146,919 of record NC_092859.1, on the reverse strand, counting down.
ATGCTGGACATTCATTTGCAGTATATTAGGTTGATATGGTTGGCATTATATGGAAAAGAGTACCCCCCTATAGTGTTGTACAAAAGTTCTCTGACCAACAATTAAGTCACAAGATAATGAAATGTACACTTTGCAAAACTGTAATTATTCAGCTTCAGATAGGATGCATTTATGGCAGAAACAGTTATACCTAAGAACTGTTTGATCTGTCAAAGGATTTGTAATTACATGCTGCAAATTTTGTAAAGCAGGATAGCTTGCCAAGCAGCACAACCATACTTTCTACTCTCTACGCAGCAGCCACAGCTTCATGAAACAAACTTTTAGTTTTACAATAAAGGAGCAGCAGTGCACTGATGAGGTCATCACCTACTATCTCTCAGCACAGTCCTTGGAAGCACATATAATCAGAGTGCATCATGTGCTTGCCTTAACTCATCACTCAGTGTGCTGTTTTGTTGGGGATTACAGAATTTTTGTAGAAAATCAAATCAAGATTTTTATTAACACAGAAATGTATTAGGAGTTTTGCCAAAAAAATTAAAAAATAGATATTTTAAACTTTGAGTGTGGCTTGTTTTAGATAAATAATTGCACAACCTGACATTTACTGTACATGCTATTGTAAAAGGTCTCAGGATCACCCAGAATTGTTGTCTTTTGAAGACTGGGTTAAGTTGGGAATAAACAGTGGAAAATCAAGATTTTGTTAATGCCTACATACAGTCAGATCCTCCACACACTGCTCTGTGGACATAATAATTTAAAATGTATGTAACTAGAATAAAAAAGTATAAACTGAACATACTACAGATGTCTTTCAACAGCAGTACCAACATACAGGGATAATAGGAATGTTGAGTATTGGATACAATTAGATTAGATACATGTTTATAAAAAATAGAAGAAAGAAAGGCACTTAAAAAGTAAGCTAATTTGCTTTTGCTAATTTGTGTATCCGTAAAGAAAATGAAACATGCTACTTTATAAAGACGACAAGCATCCTTTTCTCATAACAGATTGCCTTTAGCTCAGGAAATGCCAATCATAGCATAGAGTCATCATCAGAATTTCTTTTGCAATATGTGGAGACTGTTGCTGCACTGGGGCTGCTCGTGCGCACCTTGTAATAATAAAAGAATAAACATCAAATAATTGTTCTTGTCCTCAGGTAGTCTCTGACCTGGTGTTGACTAGGCTCTTTCCTTCAGCATGACCTGCCAAAAGTAAAACTTCTGCACACTTGATAATTGTGCTTTCTAAGTTGTAAATCATTTAAACATAATGTTGTGTCTTTTGTCCCTTTCTATCTTTAGGTGTTCCATCCTTTATCAGGTACAAATCTACAAACCTCATATAAAAAATTAAAGTTTTCTACTAGCCATTACCTGTTAAAGTTTAGCTAAAGTCAAGACTTTTTCTAACTTTGGATTAGAGAATGTTTAAACCCCCTTTCAAATTTTTGTGCTATGGTGTATTGGGGAGAATTTACTCTTCTTCTCATATTAGGATACAACAGGAAGTGAGAGAAAATTCCCCTTTATACAGTTGTCAACTAAATTTGTGCTTTTGATTACCCCTCCGTTCCTGTTCTGATGACAACCTTAAATCTTACATTTTCCATTTTTTACTGGTGACAAAGAGGGTTTCCCCTGCACGGTTCTAGACCTTTTCACAATTTAAAAATTGTACATACATTTTAAGTGATACACTACCACTACTAATATTACCACTGATATTTTTAATACTGATTATCACTACTATGTACTAGAAATGGACATTTGGCAAGCAACCTGTAGCACTAATCATCTTGCAGCAGATTCTCCCATTTTCTTTCTCCATCTGTTACTTTCCATAACATTTATAAACCAAAGTGCATGTTACAGAATAACATGACAATTCTTATTTCATACACCTAAAATGACCTACATGCACCTAAAAGACTACTATTGATTTAAATGACCCTACTGTTTTAATACACTTTGATATCTACACAACTTGTTGGCTTGAAATGCAAAGCAACTGTTAAAAAACATTCTGCAGTGCCAAGTTCCATATTTCTATGTTAGGTGTGTGTATACAGTATGTTAGTAACAGTAAGCAATTCTCCTTCCTCTGGAAAACAATAATTTGTTAAGAAAAACTCCACACTCACTGACTTTAAACTATATTACCCAAATATTGACCTTGACCATACTGACCTCGACCAACCCTGGCAATTTTGTGGGGTCCGATAGCAAATCATCTTTTTACCTTAACACCGCAGCATGCATAAAAGTTTAAATACTAAACATAAGCAAATTTGCAAATATTTACATTTGAAAAAAAATACAAACTGGCATTACAACCCTCTGACATTCTACTACCAAGGACACAATGTCTACTAAATGCTGCTAGTATAACACAAATATACCTTTTAAATTACTTTAGCCTTAAACAGCCTTTTTCCGCTTTATTGTCACATAACAATTCACATAAAATGTAATTTTAAGTGTTTTCCTAACAACAAACTGTATTTATTAAAAGTACAATATCAATTCATCATCATATGTGCATACAAAGGCATTATTGGGTTTCCAGAAACAATATAGCAACAGATAGTTATATGAAAATGTAAACATGAAATCCTAATACTTGGACTCTCACCATTTGTGCTGAAGTGAAGAATCACCTTGATGCTGTTTCAGGGCTGAAGGGCCAATGCCCCATGTACCAGCAGGCCTATCATTATCAAATACACCGGCATGCTGGGATACCGAATTGAGGGGATCACTGCCCCCTGTAGAAAGAGAGCAAAACGTTTCAAAGAAGAACTCTAAGCAAGTAAATGATAATAAAAGCAATCATGGCACAAAAAGGGGAGATAGCATTTGTTATCATTTATGTAATGGTTTTGTTGTATGAAAAAGAGAGCATTGTACATGTTTATACTTTTTTCTTCATTCCTCACTTGTATAGGATACTCATAAACTGCAACTAAATGTATTGGAAAGTAGATTGGTATTGGCATGAACATTGAAGAGATGTATGATAAATGTAAGAAATAAAAACAACTACAGGACAGAGGGAAGATAGACAGAGAAATTGTCAGAATAGACAGCTGAATAAATAAGAATATTATATAAAGGATTATATCAACCATAACATTACATTAAAGCAGTACAAGACACAGGTAAATAATTCATCCTTATTTGGTGTATAGCATGTTGTGTAGATTGATAAAGGCCTTACAGGGAGGAGTGAACATACTATAGACACTGTCTGCCTTTTTTCTTACCACCTCTGTCCATCTTCAAGATCAGAAAGCCAGAACAGAACCATCTATATACTAGTATGAAGTAGACAGGCATATATATTAAATACAAACACATACATCAATACACCACAGTGCTTTGTATACTCACATCTTCTGGTGTATTCAGTGTAAGCTGTCACAGTGAAGCAGAAATTATGGCCAGAGTTTATACCTATGCTATATTTAAAAAAATAATAACCGTTTCCCTAAGAGTCTTGGTATGTACAGGTATCTATATTTTGATTATCTGTGTGTTGGTTTTTGTAGCTAAGTTTTTTGCTTGCTTGTTGCAATGAACAGTGATGCTAGACAGATGGATAGATTGACAATGATGGATAGATAGATAGATAGATAGATAGATAGATAGATAGATAGATAGATAGATAGCAGGAATGACTAAGTAAAGGCGAATATAGAATGGATTGTCAGACAAAAGGAGCAGGTCCAATCACAAACAAACGGGTGGGGGTGAGGATGACTGAGAGTTAGCAGAAATGAAAGGGGAACAGGGGGAATGAGGGTGGGGGAATGACTGAGGGACCTAGGATGCTGCTGTCACTGTGTGTGGGAGAGAGGGGATAGATCTTGGGAAGGGCAGGCAGGTGCTGTAGAACACAGATGATGGTCTAAGCGACGCCGCTCCAACAGCGAATAGATTTGGTGGTCTCAAGCTGTCGCTGACGACCGTCTCAAGATTTCTGTCTCAGGTGACAGCTGTCAAGGAATTTCTTTATTATCTCTCAGCGGATGGATGTCTCTTCAGAACAGCTGTCTTCTTTTGCCTCTTTTTAAATGAAGACGGTCTCTATGACAGGGCTATTCTTCCATCCCCAATTAACAAATAGATAAACCTCTCAGAAGATGGTTATCTCTGGCTGTCACGGGCACAGCTGCTCCAGCCTTTGTTATTCCTGTTCTGATGGCAGCTGAGAGCTGACTACGCATGTGCAGATTATCCTCTGCACATCACATGACTGTTTCTGTACAGCAGGGAATAATGGTACCCAATGATCATAAATATATATACATTTAGCATCGGCTTCTACTTCATCTTTCTTTGTTTGCAATAAAGCTGATATATCGTGTGTTATGTTATACAGAGGATGTGTGTGAATAATAAAATATATTGTACTCCTACTATTGTTTATTAGGCTGTTAACAGCTTGCAAGTACAGAATGTGTAAATATCAACATATATATATGTAAACATCAGCTTGTACTATATGTATATGGAAAACAGAAAAAATATATTCTATTTAGTAAATCTCTTTAGCATCACTTTCAAGATCACTAAACAGGTAACTGGTACAGACAACAAGCATGATGTAATTGTTTTCTGATTATGTAACATAAAGAAGACAGATAGGACATAATTATTCTGATCTTTTACTGTTTTAGTAAGTACCGCCCTTTTACCTGGTAATCATATCTTTCCTTACCCCAGGACATAATTACAGAATTATTAATTAGGCTGAGCTAAAGCTTACCCAGCTAATATTCTGCCTTCATTTTTTTCCTGCTTTCCCCTAATCTCAACATGCTAATGCTGAAACTTTTTACATAAAACCTTGCACTTTTTTATTACAATTTTGTCCTCTAATTATATATTGCTGACATAATATTTAAAGTCCATAGTCATGTCCATAACTCACCCTCAGAGCGGCTCACAATCTAATATCCCTACCATAAAAATATCCCTACCATAGTCATATGTCATTAACACAGTCTAAGGTCAGTTTTGATGGAAACAAATACCCCCCCCCCCCCTGTATATTTTTGGGATGTGGCAGAAAACAATTACATACCTTATGTTTGACCAATGAACATCATTGCTTTGTTCCTGTGCTTCTTGGCAAGCAGATCATAGCTGGTTGTAGGAACCTGCTGTACATATTTTCCTAAAAACATCTTCATTTCATGACAAGTTTTCATGATTAAAAGAACTAAATCCTATAAATAAAACACTGTGGGCTAGTGGCAGTAAGGCTGGGGGAAAATAGGCTGGATAATGCTAGATATCCATTAGCCAGGAAATTAAGTGGCTTTGTTGCAGCTATTACTACACAATGGAGCTGACTTATTAAGCTCTCCAAGGCTGGAGACAATACACTTTCATCTGTAAAGCTGGGTGATCCAGCAAACCTGGAATGGATTTCTTCAAAGTGTTTACTGTGCCACAATATTAGTGCGTGTTTGTTGGTGACTGTCCAATTCTCCATTAATCTACAGATGGGTAAATTTGGATTTTGTTCTAATATTCTGATGTTTCCATGAAGTTACCAAGGCATCGTGATCTAAAAAAAGTTTGAAGTCAAATTATTGATCTGTCTTTTCCGAATTTATCTACGGTATACTTAAATCTAAAGGCTGTCAAAAATCTTTTTCACCAGGTGTTAACATATTGGGCCTGATTTATGAAAGCTCTCCAAGGCTGGAGAGAATATACTTTCAGAAGTGAAGCTGGGTGATCCAGAAAAATGGGATGGATTTTTAAAAAAAATAATTTGCTAGCAAACATTTTGAATCCTGCACCAGATCCATTCCAGGTTTGCTGGATCACCCAGCTTCACTTCTGAAAGTCAGCCTTGAAGAGCTTTAATAAATCAGGGCCATTGTATCTATGCACTGAACAAACAGTATTAAATTTTGTTCTCTTGGCAATGTGGAACAACGTAATAAATACTATTTACAATGTTACTTAGTGATATGAGACAGGGAACAAAGTGTGATAAGCTAAAGTTAGACTAACTTAATATAATGGCAAGAATTACCATGCAATGTATTCAAAGTAGCCAGTCATTTCTTTAACTCAGCTAACAGGTATTAATATGTTGAAGGCGATCTATGGCATAGTGTGCAGAGATATCAATACAAGGAAAAGGACATCTAACATTCATTTGTTTTTATGCTAGTAAATTATTCAGATGGGCACAGATGATGTATTTAACATTTACCAGAAAAGATTGCAGAAACTGAGATTTTGTAGTAAACCAGTAACAAATGAATTCAAATTTCAGAGAAAATCGCAGATTCCAGAAAACTGAGAAATATGTAATATGGGGTTTTGGCATATTACAGCACACCTATGTCACTGGAAAATGTGTAACCAGACTTGCTAGTTACTGTAAATATCAAGTAGGCTTTTCAGAAATGCTGGAGCAAGACGAATACACAATTACAACTTTAATAGGCTTGTTTCCATGTACTTTATTAACTCACAACAGAACTTTCTTAAAACAGAAGATGTTAACATGCCTTATTCCATTGAAGTTACCAAAATAGGAGTATGAGTTCTTGCTTCAGGATAGTGAATAGATCCATACAAATCATTCCAATATGTACAACTGGCTAACTGCACATCCAGAACCATGTGTATGTAGTATATACAGTATATAGTCTTATAGGGCCAATATTTCCAAACTACATACAACACTTCCAGGCAAAGTGTGGCTGATAAGGTTTGTGGAACAACAAGAATGTATAACTCAGCAAGCATTGTTAAAAAAGGAGAAAAGGAACTTAAAAGCTCTTTATTGAACCAGTGCATATTATATCAATTTTATACAAATATGACTAATATCTACCTTATCCAACCATGCATGGTTTATATATTGATTGGGAAAATGGATTCTGGAATCTAATTGATTGCTGTAGGTAAACCACTCCACATTGGTTTTGTTAAATCAGCTGCAGTGCCTGCATTTGGACTAGCTGGATGAATTCAATTGGAATGGTGCCAATAATTCTGCAGCTGAGTGAAGTTTTAACATATGGGCCAATGAACAGGTATGTATAAAACAAGATGGTGTCTGTTTTATTTTGTTGACCCACCTGACAGGTTCAACTTAATTCATATCTCATGATTTTGTAAGTGGACAATATGATGAGGGGAATATGGTAGAGAAAAGTTTAATTCAATCATGCTCCTGCTGCGATTCAGATGTTTTACTTTGCCTGTTATGGGGAGTACATAAACACATTACAGAAGTTCTTTTTGGCACCATTACACATTGTACACTGATGCATAATACCCTATACAGCCCTATACACCCTAAATAAATTCAATTTTTGTACCACTCAGTTCACTTTCAACATGCAACAAGCTAGCTGGCATAGCAAAGTTAATTTTGGTGGGTGGCGTAAGTTACAGTGTTTTTAGTAACAACTGAACCATGCTAATAGAACAGCATTGTGTTCAGTCTCCCTGTTATAGCCTGTCTTCTCAAAGACAAGTTTCTTCAAGTTTTGGCACACAGTTACACATATTTAAACATACAGTTCATAGTGTATTTTATCTTCCTTCTCTGAAAAACATTAACAGAGTTGTAGGGCCATACTGAAGTCCAAGAGTTAAATTAATGTGAAGATAGGCACTTATCCAAAAGAAATAAGGGAATACTTTAGTGAATCTTTAACCATTTTGATTTTCAACTAGAGGTGGGGACAAATACACATACAAGTAATTCCCACACCTTAATACTTAGGTGTGGCTGTGATCCCTGGGTGCTTTGCCCCACAGAATACCCAACTAATGCTTTAAACCAAAGCTTCCATGGCAGGTAAACAGTGCTGACAATTTAAACCTTTTGGCATGTCTCTATTTAGATAACATGTGCATTTCTTAACCTTTTAAAACCTATGATCATGTGTTTTCAATTTGATTAACATTGGTTTCTTTGATTCATTTAGGACTATTTCACTACAATGTATCTGGTTACACTTTCTAATGAAATCTCATCAAAATATGATAGATCTACTGTGAGCCTACACGTTTAGATATGTGTACTTGTGTAACTCAGGTTGCTAATTTGCATATAGTTTAGTCTACTCACACCCCATCCAGAGGAAATATTCTAGTCTTGGCAGTTTAGTCCCCATTGATATCTCTCATTCTCACAGACTCCAATTAATTTCTTCAAGGGACTTCAAACCAAGTAAATTGTAGCTCTGGTGAATAAATTGATGACACAACATTTAGAATCTAGTTGTTAAATAATAATGACAACCAATGTAATGAGTGTGAGCAAGTAGCGTATTCCTTGTAAGCACAGAAATTCAAATCCTTTTTCATGATCACTTCCAGCTAGAGATTAACGAATGTGTTGTACACACAGCTCCACTTTATTCCATAGAGAAGGGATGGGGAGGATGAGCAAAGCAGCACCCCACTGTGCTCTTCTCCATAGCAGTACAACACAGTGGTCTTTGCTGATTGGTCAGTCATCAATATGCTGTAATGAATTGGTTAAAGATGTTGGGGGACTGCTGTACACATGTCCAATTTTCCCCTGAGACAAGCACAACCATTTGTCTCAAGTGACAATCATCTGACAATGTGTAGGTAACATTAACAATGAATTCACCTGATTGATTGCCTTGGTTAGAAGGTGTTTATTTCACTCAGTTTTGGTGTATAAACCCTGGAGGCAGAGTCTAATTGAGCTGTGGAGGTAATAGGATCTTTTCATTTAATCCCAGGTTATGAAATAAGTACATTTGTTACAGTTTACACTGTAACAAATATTACCTGCAGGTGAAGTCATCTATCAATATAATGAAATGTTACTCCCACAACCTAAAAAAGGTGCCAAACAACTATATCTGCTACCCTAGATTTTTGGATGTTTTCAGGAAAAATCTCTGCTGTTTGGGTTTACCCATGTATATATGTATATAAGTCTTATGCATCGATGTGGTTTATTTATAAATGTTTTTACCAAGATTTACACAAATTTTACCCAAAATTCATCAATTTTTCACAATAAATTAGTAAATGTATGACTCATGAGTAAAACATGATTATATTTTGTTATCTGATTCTATTGTAAACAAATGTGTAGATTATAGATAAAAGCTGGGAGAATCTTCCGTGACATTTTTAACAATACTCCTATGTGTGTAGCTGTGTATGATGGTGTGAATAGGTATAGGAGCTCAAAGAACTGTATAGGTTTGGGGTCCTTGGTAAACAAGTTTGAATTTTGAATGGAAAAGAAGAAAAATAGCATAATTAATATGAAACAGATAAAATACTTACACTATACAAATACACAGTGTATGTGGTTAAAATAAAAACAATGTCACAAGATTATTAAGGATTTATCTGTTTTTACACTACTTTCAAGGATTTTATTTCTGTCAGTCACCGAGTTTTCATCCTGTCATCTTTGTAGCAGACAATGATAACGGAAGAGAAAGAGCTGACTGTAGAGAAACATTGCATTCTATGGAGAAGGTTGTGACATGGAACAAGGGCAGCTATGGCCTTGTCTGGAATCAGACTGCTTGCTGCTTAGTCATTTCATCTCTAATTGTTGATCTCCTAACTTCAGGGAAACATTTTATTGCCAGTAAGCCAATTAAAGGGTTTCTGCTAAATGTAGCACTGCCCTAAGCAATCTGGTAATATGTAACATTAACACTCTATAGTGCAAATTTTACACTGTTTTACTGCTGTTTTCACCTATCAATACTGATTTCAAATCCTGTTAGCCTTGTCATTTACAATACTATGCTCTTACACAATCACAGGGAAAAAAAGGACAATATTGCACTATGTGTAATAAAATGAGTTACACACAGGGCAGTTTAGTAAATTGTACATCAAGCACTTTTTTATGTATGTTTGGCATCATGTCTCATGGTAGACAATTTTTACCTAGCATGTTGCTTTGCAAGTTGTGTTAATGCGTGAATTAGCGTGCACGTGCTGCTTTGCAACAGCATGAACCTAGACTTAAAATAGATGTAAATCCTAACTGAATGAAATGTATTTTACTCAAGTTTTTTTAATCAAAGGTCGCATGTTAGTGCATGTGAACTCCAGCAGCCTTTCTGAACTATCTTCTCCAGCTACCTTCTCTACAAACTCCAGCCATTTTTGCAAATCATTTCTTAGGGTGTGTTTTCTTATAGTGACAACATGCCTCTGCAATGTCAACACAGCCACTTGTGGTCTCCACAGGGAGAGTGTGTAACTGACAGACAATGCAAAAGAACAAAAGGGAAATAGGGACAAAGTTCAGTGTAAATTTATAACAGGAAGTGCTTCCTGGATCTAATATTATTTAAAAAAAATTAAAAAATATTTTAAAAGTACTTCTTCATTTGCCATTGCATTTTAAAGCATATATGAAATTTACATGTCTAAATTTAATGTACTTTTAGGTCTATGTATAGCCAAAACTTTTTTTTTTGTTTAGGATAGTTCAGAAACAATAACATCCCTACCAGTTTATATGTTCATACTTGTGTCCTTTCAAGGAGATTGCCCTTCACTTCCTGTCCTGATAATGTGAACAGAGACAGCAAGTAAAATATACAAAAAGTAAATATAACCCTTCTTTCTTTTATCTTAAAAAAAAAAATATATATATATATATATATATATATATAAATATATATATATATATATATACATACAGTATAAGGCTTTGCATCATTTTTGTCGTTGGCCATTGCACAAAGCGGCTCCATGTTGCATAATCTTGGTGACTACCCTGTATGCAGATAATATCTTTACAAGAAATTTGCAGATAATGTTTTACGGATCACAGTGTATAACTGGGAGTATGTTTTATCTTGTAAACCTACAAAAGGCTAAATCACTACTTTTACAATGAAAATGTTATCCAATGTAAATGTATTGCAGTCTCCTAAGTATCTATTACACATAATCATAACTAGTATGTGTCATTTGGTAAAATTTCTGTTGTACATGCTTATGCTTCCACAGCATGTGGATTGTAGTATGTTCTGGGACTGAAATTTCTACATACAGCAGTGCAGTAAAATAAAGGTTTATTTTTATTAATCCCTTTTTTCTGTCATTTTCTCTGCTTTCCCTTATGCACATTTTTTGTATGGCCGACCTTGTTTTCACAGCTCTATAAATTGCTATACAACTTGCTCAGTAATAAAAACTGTGAATCAATACCCCTAGATTTGCTATTTATACATTGGCTCTTTGCTACATCTGTCTGGAGTTGGAAACGTGCAGAAACATGGATATAATAAACTAATGTAACCATTCTTTTTTTAAGGTAGAGCAGTGGATCAGTCCCCCCACCTTTTGTGGACAGTCTTTTTAAACTAACTTACTACCCCTAAAAGAAAAATACTGAGGATGCATAATTATTTCGTTGTACAATATTTCATATGTGTGTTGCATTTGAGTTATTTGAAAAAAAAAATGGGCTGTCAATGTACCATAGCATGCTTTAGGTTGCAGACTTAGTAGTCAAATAGGCAAAGCAATTTTACAATGCATGTTATACACATAACTGCACATTATAGTAACGCAGAATTAATAATTCAGCCTAAATTACCAGGCTGTTAAGATGTGTTATGGCACCCATGTTGTTTTGCAGTCTTTTTTTTACATGTGTTGCAGTAAGATAATTAGTTGCCAAAGCACAAAACACATATTTTACTGGGCATTATCTATATTTTACAATAGAGTGGACAAGGCACAGAAGGTTCACATGCATAGCAGTTGGCTAAAGTGTCTGTGCATTGTGGAACCACTTTAAAATTCCAGGCAATGCATTATGACACAATTTGTTCCATGCATACCGCAATGCACAAGCCTAATTGGGCCCTAATGAATTCCCACTCTTATGAGATTTTGCTTGGATTAGTTTTCTAAATCTTGCACTCTTTTAGCATTTAGTGTTATGAAACGTTCAGCAGCGTGTTCCCAAATTCCTGCACACAGACATTTGGATGCATTATTATCATCATGTTGAATCTGCACTTTGAAAAATAAGGATCTCTTTGGTCAGTAGTGAAAAGTGTAAAGGGGCCCACAATTGTGAATGCCTCCCTAGACAAAGCTTTATCCACTTCTTTACCCCAAAGGTGTACCCTTGGGACAATTTTTAGGTCTCAGGGAATCCTTGTTAAAAATGGTCTTTGGGGAACAAATATGCTCCTACATTGGCAGTCACAGTAAGATGAATGTCCCCTTCAAGCAATTCTGGTCAGAATGCCATCCTTACAGAGAGCTAAAACGATCAATAGTGCCCTGCAGTTGTGCCAAGTGGACATGGTCCTGGGACTAGGCAGAACACTTGAAATGGCAGTTGGCAGTTCCTCAGTGGAACTTTAATTTCATTGTGTTACAACTGTTTCAACTGTCAGTTAAAGCAGTTGAAGTCCAACTGTGTCACCCATCACAGCATAAAAAAACAAATAATGAGAATGTACAACATGTAATTATTCTAAAAAAAAGATCTAAAGTTACAATCCTCACATTAATGATAAATTATAAACATATATATTTATTTATTTATAGTTGTTCTTCTTTAATTAGTTTATGCAGTCTTTATAGTGGCTGCTGGTGGTTTTTACAGAAACAACTGCACTGTCTGCTTCCTGCTTCTTAAGTAGATCTTACATTCCATGATGTGTAGTGTGACATCATGGATTTGTTATGAATGAGAAAATATTGTGTGCAATGAAGTAGGTGTGTACATTTGTAGTATTAGCTCCCTACAGCCCAGTGATGTGTCTACAAAAGAAGACATTCTAAATGGAGCTGCAGGCATTAAATATATGCAGTGCTCTGGAGACTATTTGAACACATTTTTTAGAACAAAAGGAGGAAGGAATGTATCACTAAACACAAATCTTTTTTTTGTTTGTTTGTTGATGTTAGTGACACTTTAAACTGTCCCCTTTGCGGTAGATTTTCCTTGCATGAAGCTGGTGAATGTTGCTATTCTCTTCCATAAATGCAATTCTGCTCTGGAACCTGGCAGGTTTCCTATTCTTCAATGAAATCTGGTCCCATTCACTGGGTATTGCATTTGCTTAAAGCATACCTAAACTCAACATTTTCACATCACATAAAAGGGTAGACAAAAGGTGCAACACCCTTTAAAAAAAAAGGAGTGCAGCACCCCTCCTTCCAGTCTTGATTAAGAATCCCAGGATACCTGTGTCACGTATCCTGGGAGGCACTGGGTGCTCCTTCTGCGCATGCCCTAATCTCGAACATGTGCAGAAAGGCATTTTTACTATTAGGGGAAGGAGATGCTGATCTCATGCAAGCGCAGTGAGATCAGCTCTCTTTTTTTCCCATTTACCTGCGCAGTGCGAGATCGGGTGACGTGCCAAAAAGACTGAGGAAGAAGAAGGAAGTGAAGAATAAAGATGGCAGCAGATAAGGAGGAATTTCAGGACGACGCGGGACTGGATCATGGAAAGGACCAGCACTATTGAGGGACCCGCAGAATTAAAGGTAAGTGTTTTTGTTTTCGGTTTAGTTCCACTTGAACAAACAAGCTGAGTCACATGAATGGGAGCCCGGAGTAGAACTCTTTGGGCTCTATTTATCATACAGGGAATCTGACATTCCCCCATAGGAATCTTCCATGTGTTTCAGCTTTAAGAAATGATTCCCAAAAGGGAATGTGAGATTTGTGTACATATGTGACTATATATATATCACAATAGCGCATGTCAATAGCAGTTTCGCACAGAGGTGCCCAGTCAGGAGCCTTGTTAAAGTGTACCTAAACTTTAAAAGGGTAGACAACCCTTTTATGTTAAGTAAAAATTCTGTTGGTTTAGGTTTTTTTTTTTAAAAAAAAAGGATGCAGCACTGCCCCTCTAATCCTTGTTTGAAATTAAATGCCTCTTAGGATTCCTATGTCACGCATCCCAGGAGGCTCTTGGGTGCTCCTTCTGCGCATGCCCCAACATCTTGGTGTTTTTGGTGAAAAGAGAAAAAATTGCCAATCTCACGCATGCACAGTGAGATCAGCAAATTTTTTTCAACCTACGTCAACCTATCTCGCTCCTGGGTCCGGTGACGTAGGAAGAAGTACCAGGAACAAGAAGCGAAAATGGTGGCACTCGGCTTGAAGACGAATACCAGGAAGACGCGGGACCTGATGGGAGACACCTCCCGACCGATCGACTGTGCTGCGGGATTGAAGGTAAGTGTATTTTTTTTGTTTTGGGCAGTTTTCAGTTTAGTTTCTATTTAACTTGCAGCAAACTATCAATTTGTGGTGCAGATGGGGCTCATTCAGCCTCCTAATAGCCATCTTTTGTACCCCGGCCTCATGGCCATATCAGCGGCACCACTTCTGACTTGTTTAGAACTGTATTTGTGCTAAGAATTAGGAAGCTTAGTTTTAGGCCTACACCTAATAGAAGGTCTGGCCTCTCTCTAGTCAGTTCTGTACTGTAACTGTAGGTGACCAGCAGAAACAATGTGAATATTGACATGACTAATAAAGTTTTGCTGTCACGACGTTTCAGCACTAAATAATCTGCAGCCACATCTCATTGCACAGCTGGACCCCGGCCTTATCATCCCCATACAAGAGCCGCACTGTATCCTGTTAATGACAATAACGTGATGATGCGGATGACTAATTCAGCCATGCGCAAATCAGCTCGCCTTACACGCATGAAGCATGTGTCTGACTCCTGCCTTCTGATTGGCTGGCAAAGAAAATGCGTCAGTCACTGCGAATCCAAAAAATAATCCTTTCGCCAAATAGTTCTTCTCTATCGTGTAATTCTATACCGACGCACGTTCTTTCTGCTCTGCTCATTAATAGAACACAATTGCTGAACACGTAGCTGTAGGGCAGATATAATTTGCGGGACAGGCAGCGGTGCAGTGATGTGAGAAGGACTGGCGGAGGGATCTGTGCGGCAGGTGTGGGCTAGTGATGCGGCTTTGCAGGGATCACCTTGCTTCTGGGTAGCTGCCGGCTGCTGTCAGTCGGGCGACGGATACATAACAGAGAGGTGCTCGGACACACCCAGCTTACAGGTAATGAGTAATATGCCGCTACTTCTATAGCATGGGGTGACACGTCATTCACTGATTCTAGTCAGGAGAAAAGGTTTCCATTACAATTATAGCTCCACAAATTATTACATAGATGTACATGGAGCGGACAGGATGGGTGTGCTGGTCTGTAGCGTTATGTCCAGCCTGCCCCTTATAATAATGAATGTGTTAAGCCTTGGCCTAATTAACTGAGTGTGCCATGCAATGTATGTTCATATTGGGTTTATTATACTTCATATGAGGCGTAATGCTGCCTCAGGTATCCGGGGAGGGTGAAAATGGCTCCCTTTTATAAAGTGCTGCATCAGAGGTTACCAGGGAGACGAGGGGGCGTGTCCTGCCTCACCAATGGGGACCATTCAGTGTTCTCCTTTAAAGGGCTCAGCAGCTTTCCAGTTCATAATAAGATGATTGGGAGGAAATCGCATGAATTCTATAAAAGCCTTGTTTATAATCCAATGTGATTTTCATAATATTCATTTATGGCTTTTTTCTATTGCTCCTGATTGTGGTAAATAGAAGGTGGGGGATCTCATACGTTATATAATGTCAGATATATGGCGGCTCGCTGTATAAATATGCAGCTTTTCTTTTCATCTTGACAGAAAAACCTGCCCAACTTCATGATGAAATCCAGCTCCCCTTTCTAGAAGGGCCTTCTGTTGTAATATGTGGCAATGGTCTAAGATATGTGTGAAATTCACATTTGCTATAAAACCTTCACAATAAATGTGTATTTGTACCCCGCACCACTATGGTTGCTAGCCTTCTTCTTCTTCCAGCGACATTATGGTATGCGGAGTCTCAGATATCTGTAGCTGGTCTATATTAAGCATCGTACAGTGCCATGGTGCGCTGTGACCTTTCCAAGGTCATTGGCTGAAGCATTTGTTACTCAGGTCAGCGATTGATTTAAAAAGGATCTGCATAGGTCAATAACCTAATCGGCAGAACAGGACGATGATGATCCAAGCCTCCAGCAGCTCAGCCCTTAATCCAATATGGGTTTTGCTGCAGTAGATACAGCGCTGCGTAATATGTTGGCGCTATATTACTCCTGTTTAATAAAAATAGATGAGCAGAAGACCAGCAGAAATGAATACTGAAACATGACATTATGAGCTATTTAGTACATTTATAGATATGACATAGATTAATAGAACCTTTATATGATGAAGGGTGCTAGATTAGGGTGTCCGGCATCCCTAAGCATCCTCAGATCCTTATGGGTTGTCCTTGTCCCATCATCTTGTGGAAGCCTTTTTTCTTCCCATGATATCTGTCCTTGCTGGACAGGGCTGAAGCATTGTTAAAGAAGAACACACCTTAGCTACAGATGATGCAGTAGGTGGTTCCTTTATGTTCTAGGAGCGGTCTGCTTGATGAACTGGATTTCCATAGAATCATCTTCTGTATTCAGTATGTATGTGCGATCACACACATAATCCAAGGCTGACAGGCCCAGGTTCTAATACCAGCTGCTTTCTTATAGCACTGAAATTAAAGTGCATGTAAAGACAGAAATATTATCGCTGTGGATAGATTAGAGAATGGTTTAGACCCTGTCCATTTTCTTTATTTTAGATTGTTTCCAGTGAGGAATTTCCCATCACCTATAAAAAATATCATTTTATGGACAGAGTAACTGATGCCTGGAATAGACTTCTATTAGAGAAAGTGAGCAGTTTGTAAATTTACACAATATTTGGACAAACCTCCATCTATATTTTAATAAAAATACAATGAAAAAAACTGGAGCAGCTTGAGTGACTATTTGGTGTTTTTGTAGTCGTTCTGTTTCTATATTTACTTTCTATCATAGAGATGCAGCATGACCAAGAGGAGATCTGACCCATGCAGGGGGGATATCAGTAGACAGCTGTCAGACCAGGTTTCATCATTATAAGTTTTCCTTTCACCTCTTGTTCCCATGATCTAAGATCGTCTCTATTACTATCTGTATTGGATACAGTGGTCACCATGACATATTGTGCCTGATTTATTAAAGCTCTCCAATGCTGAAGAGAATACACTTTCATCAGTAAAGCTGGGTGATCCAGCAAACCTGGAATGGATCAGGTCCAGGACAAGTAGCTAATGATTTTTAGGAAATTCACTCCAGGTTTGCTGGATCACCTAGCTACACTGTTGAAAGTGTATTCTCTCCAGCCTTGGAGAACTTTAATAAGTCTTGGTCATTGGGTGAATGTCTTTAGCAAGGGGACAGCCTGCAGTAAAAACCTAACAGAGGTCCTTATTCTTCACAGTGTATCCTAAAAATAGCAGTACACACGGTTTTATTATAAATGTAATAATTTCCTTTTGATTATATTTCATTTTTGTTTTATTTATTGTTTTTTAGCACCTTTTTTTCTGTATTCTGATTTTGACATTCTGTATACAGTTATAATCTCAGGATAATGGGGCGCTGTCGATTATTAAATTCATTACCCTTTAGTGTTCAAAAAACTAAAGCACACCCTTTGTGTATGATAGAACCCCGAACTGTAAAAATGAAACCGTCTGGCACCTGATCATGCAATGCAGATTTTCCTGATATTACCTGCTACATGGATGACCACCAAGATCTGGGACTTGCTATTGAAGCCATACACACCCTGACAAATATATATTTATATATATTATTTTATATATATATATATAATATTTAAATATATATAATAATAATAATAATATATATTTATCTGGCAGGTATTTATTAAATTGGAACTCCACTCCACAAGTACTTTCCACAGTGTTCCATTCTAGTAGTAACAGCTTTTTATATGTTTATATGATTCCAAGTTTTAATCTTGGAAAGGCAGTAAGGAGTACAGTGCCATAGGTTCCAGTGGGCTTCAAGAGGTTGCTAGCAGAAGATTTCTAATTTTCATATCCCCAGTGCTCCTCCTGATATAATTCTTTAATAGATCTTCACCTCTGCTGTATATATGTCATATATGTACAGTAAAATATTGCCATACAGTAATAAGTGTCTGTACAGTTCTTATTCGAGTGTTAATATTACCCAACCTCTTTGCACATCCTCAGTGCTTAGTCAGAGACTTCCCGTATTCTGAAATCTAACGGAATAGCTGAGTAATATCCTACTGACCAGTTTACTGCACTTAGTATGAGGACGGGACCTCCCCTGCTATATGTATGTACTGCTGGAATCAATGAAACAAAGAGGAAAGTACCAGTGGTCTCTGCTAGTGGTGTGATGCATGGAACCACACATCAAAGAATATATATACGTCATCTGTGTCTGGGCTTCAACAGGAAATATAAAATTCTACAAATTTGACTGTAATGCATCTAACTTTAATCCCAAAAATCAGATTTAATCAGATGGGGGAATTTATCTTCAGTACATGAATTGGATAATAATATTATTTTTAAACAGGATTTATATAGCACCAACATATTACACAGTGCTGAATATAATATATATAAATAAATATAACCGGCTAGAAAGAAGTTGGTGTTTTTACACAACACATAGCAAACACAAAAACAGAAAAACACACATTATTTTTCCTCATTTGCAGTCAGAATATTACTGTGGACAAGTATTGATAACTAAAACTATTCTGAAAAAAATCAAGTTATCAAAAATACTTGTTATGTTAATATGTCAGAGATGGTCATCCTTATGCTACATACTAGCAAGCTTTAGTTCATGGCAAGTGGGCTTTCTGGAGGGGCATCTGTGCATGTATGTGGTGAATAAAGCCATACTGTGTAATTCTGTATATCTGGCATGCTCGTGTGCAGATGCACGTAGAGTCTGGGCTTACAGACAGAGGGAGGGACCTACTGGTGGCATGTCCTATAAGAGGAGGAGTGATGCCGCACATCACTAGATGCTAGCAGGGTAGCTAGATCATTCCATTTTCTGTGTCGGAGGAGGAGAGAGCATCAAGTGTTACATAAGGTACATCCTGCCAGATTTTATTGCATATCAGCCATATATCACTGCACTAAGATCCTTATACGTACATGCAGTTTATACAGTTTAAATAGCTTTCTATTTTTATTTGATGTTGTTGAATGAATTGTGTTATATATATATATATATATATATATATATATATAATATATATACTCACGTGCACACCTTTCTTGTGAGAGTTTTTTGAGACTTTTACAAGAGTACAAACATTGAAAGTGTTCAGTGCAGGTAATTTCTGGTTAGAACAGTGATTTTTGATTGCAAGGAAGTGACTAATCCTGTACAATGGATTAGTGAATATTCTAACTGTGACGGTTCTGCATGTCGTCATATCGGTGTGAATGTGGGTGGTAGTTTTAGTTCCAGTTCTTGGTGAGTGGGAGGCTTGTGTGTGTGAAAGGAACACTGTGCACTTGTGGTATCGTTTTATTAGGTGGTTTGGCATGAGATATTTGCAGCAATGTAAAGATGATGAAATTTAAGGAACCTTTCTAAATGTCACAATGTCCATTGTGTCTAGTATACTAGCTGTAGTTATAATGCTGATACTACAGGCACCTGAGCTTTTGGTTTATTTCCAGTAACAACAGCAAAGTAGAATCCACATGTCGGTCACATTTACCGTCCAAGCTGCAGATAAAAAAAACAAAGTCTTATACAGAATTTTGTCTTTGGATTGTGGGGTTATTACAACGGCACTATAATATGATTGAGAATATGAATATATAATTGATATTTTATATATCTAGCTATATCTAGATAGAATAGCTACGTAAAAACCCCTCAGGCTTTTGTTGCAGTTTGTAGCTTTTTTTGTCATTAGATGAAGAGTGAACACTAAAAAGTCAATGTGAGTTTTAATCTCTGCTTATTCTACTAACAAAATACAAACCCTGTGTCAAACTTTCTTTGCTTCCTGCACTGGGGACAGTGCTGTGCCAGGTCAGGAAATAAGTGGAAGCTTTCCAGCTCTGGACAATTGTAAAAACCTAGCAAAGGCTGTAACCATTTCAAAATGTTGTTTAAAAATGCATTGAAAAAGAGTAGTACATATCAAATTAGGATTACTAGTTAAGTGAAATATTTAGTGTACAAATTAACCAGCAAAGTGAAGTGGAAAAGTATTGACTAAAAAACACAGTTACATAAAAGACATAAAAGCCAAGTGCATTTTAGCATAGTTAAATGTATAGCAAAAATGTTCATTTTTTCTTACATAGCTGAACGCTCAAAACTGGATGTATATGTTGTAGTAGACACTTGCCTAAACCTGCTATGTTTCTGCTGCTTCAGGTTACAGACCGCATGCTGTAACGGCAATGCTAAGCTAGGATGCCAGGGAGAGAGTGCAAAGTCATCATGTTTTGCAGCACTGCCATGAAATAAACATGTAAACCAATACATTTGCATGCATACACATCATATACATGTGGAATGTGGGACCAGTCAGTCCAATTACTCAGAGGGGTTTCAGTCCCAGGGGAAGTAGTTTGGGTGTGTGTGTGTATATATATATATATATTATATATATTATTATTTTTTTTTCATTATAATTTGTACTCATTAAAATTTACTAGTCTTGTTGTAGTGCGTTTCTTTTAATACCCTGAACTATATTATGCATAAAACAGTCTTGAACAGACATTAATGCCTACTTTCCACACAGGTCACCATGTCGAAGTCACAAATATCTGATGCTGGTAGCGCCTTCATCCAGACACAGCAGCTGCATGCAGCGATGGCGGACACCTTCTTGGAACACATGTGCCGTCTGGACATAGACTCTGAGCCCATAGTAGCACGTAACACAGGCATTATCTGCACTATTGGTATGTATTTGGAACCTGGACAAAAATTTAAAAAAAAATCATTGTAGTACTTTTAATGCATTTTAATGAAATACAATATAATGTAAAAGTAGAAATGAAATGAAATGCAGATTTCAGGGTTTTTATTTTTTCAGTGCACATTGGCCTTCATATAAATATAACACTGGTTATATTTTCCATCTCATGGTGCTGTGATCCAGATGCTGAGTTCTACTGCTTAGTAACAAAATCGAAATGGCAATCCAATGATGTTTTTAGATATTAAACTGCTTTTATATACTGCGCACACTTCATTGCTGTTGAATGAAAATCACTAATCAAAATAGTTTTCTAGATTGGGTAGTCAGTCAAATTTATCAGCCATGTGAATATTTGGGTTACTTTGAATATACTATGCAAGCAACATTATTAAATTCACCACTTAGAGTCCCACCTCCTAGATTGTAAGCTCTTCGGGGCAGGGTCCTCTCCTCCTCCTCCTGTGTCACTGTCTGTATCGGTCTGTCATTTGCAACACCCATATAATGTACAGCGCTGCGTAATATGTTGGCGCTATATAAATCCTGTTTATTATTAATAATAATAAAAATAATACTAGTCTATCACCTATATCATCCTCAGTACTACAACTTACACCTATAAGCATTTTCTCTGCTCTGTGGAACACAGTAGGCCTTAGTTGCAAGACTTGCACACAACAATTATGATTTTAAATTAAACCCCGGCATTAACTTGCTCACAAGGCCAAAGCCCCTGCTGTCTTTTGAAGTTTTGTGTGTGTTTAATGTAAACTTGTAAAGACAAAAATGATTTAGGGTCAATTTGAGGACATGATTACTTTATAGCAACTGCATTTAGTGCTGTTACCATAGAAACAAAGCCAAATTTACTTTGGAAATTGTAAAGAGGTATGAATGCTGGCATTGCTGATTTACTGTTTGTTTAATTGTGTATTTAATTTAATATTTGTTTAATTGTGCAAGCTGTAGGGCTCTATCCTGGTCTTGGCTTCACTACATTGGGAATTTCTATACCCTTCTGGAATGTTTGAGCTTTGTTATTTTCTAGGCACCAAAGCGAAGAACAAAATAAGGGTGCTGGAGGATCCACATAAAAACCATGTTGGCAGTGGCAGTAAATATATTTCCTTTCAGGTTCATTTTACGGTATCAGTGGAAAGAGCTGGCTCAGACAAGATATGTGGTCTTATAACAAGTAGTTAGAATTAACCTGCCCTAGAAAAAATTACACTTGGGGCTCTATTTTTAAAACAAGGAATCTGACATTCCCTCAAACATTCCCTGGAAATGTCTGATTCCACTGTTTTATAAATAGAGCCCTTGGGTTGTATATTTTATATGGATGATCTGGCATAGTAAAAGCAATTCTTCCCCTCAGATGCTTTAGGATATAATAATTTTACAGATCATGTTTTGTGTAATTTGTTTTTCAGGTTAAGTTGATTGAAAACAAATTTATTTTTTCTTCCTTGCTAGGGCCAGCATCTCGCTCAGTGGACATGCTAAAAGAAATGATAAAATCTGGGATGAACGTTGCTCGTATGAACTTTTCCCATGGGTCTCATGAGGTAAGGAGTTTATCCCAGTTATTCCTTCTCAGGCTGCAGAGTAGAAGGTCACTGTGGAAATCCAATCTGCTGGCTGCAGCTGTTTGCTATAAAAATAGTATTTTCCCCAGCAAGTGGTTAGCACTCCCATTTTGCTTTACTTTTTATAAACAAGTTGGAATGATTTCTGAGATTGTTTTAAGCACATTTAGAGATGGGGTGCATAAAAGATCTCTTAAGTTTTAATACCTTTAAATGATGGTGTCATTAATGGCATCTATTGCACATCAAAGAACTAGGTTGGAACAGTTTTATGTGTATGGATGTAACTGAAACTCTTAAAACTGTTTTTTTTTTCTAAACAGTCGTGTTTTTTAATGATTTTGTCAATAAATTTAAGCTGTTTTAGAGTAAATTTTTCATCTAGAGAGTGAGTGCAACTGTTCCAGCATTTTACCAGTGAAAAGTAAAATGAGATTCATTATGAGTCATACTCAACCTAGCTTTATATTAGTCACAGCAGGAAAGACTTGGCATGCATTTTTTTTTTACTTTCTACCTTGGTACTAAGCAACCCAGTTTGTTGCAAATTGCATGGCACTGTTTACATAATATGCAAATAAGTAATCCTTTTGATATTTATGCAAGAAGGATCACTTCTAAAGTGTTATAAATCCCGGCAATGGCAAATATTTATTACTGATTTGTGAATGTAATGCCGGCTAGCTATACTCTCCCCAACATTCGTGGCAGTAAACAGTCATTGCCACAGAGCAGCGTATCTTTGTAGCATATGAGTAATATTTTCTATATTGTATGAATACAGCATGCACTAACCTTTTTTGACATTTGTTCAGCACATTCCCATTCATGCATGGGCATGACGTTAGCCCTAGACTTGGCATGTCTGGTAGTTGGGCGTACCCTGTGCTCCACAGTTGGCTGCCTCAAGTGTTCACTTATATCCACATCCTTGTACTTTTTTCCACATTTTGCACCAGAACTGATAAACTTCAGTGAGAAAACAAAGAAGCCTAGTTGCTAAGTACTGCAATAAAAAGCTTTTTTCTACTTTTCATTCTTTGTTCAGGGAAATTGTGTACAGAGCTAAAAATGTATATATACTTTTTTTTATGTTTCCCTAGAAACAAAAAACATAGCACTTGGGTTGAAATTGATGGGAAAATATTATTTAAATTCTTCTTTTTTTTTAATTCTGAATTATTATGTTCTAGTACCATGCTGAAACCATCAAAAATGTCCGTGAAGCCACAGAAAGCTTTGCTTCTAACCCCATCCACTACAGACCTGTGGCTATCGCATTGGATACCAAGGGACCAGAAATCCGCACAGGTCTTATCAAAGGTGTAAGTACCAAATGATGTACTGTAGCTACAGGGAAAAAAGGCATGGTTAAAGAAGTACAGTGAGGGATTGCAGTGGCAGTTATCCAAAATACCTTTTAGTATGACAGCTATTAGATGCTTCCAACTGTTATTGAGGCACTATATTAATGATGGATAAAAAAGACATTGTATGAGGGATCTTTGGGTTATTTAATTTTTGTGGAGGGAAGGGCAGTAGTAAAACATACGAGGAACCTTTCAAATTTAGAAAAAAGTTGTTCACAGTGTATATTTTTTAACTGTAGCTGCAATGTCCTATATTTTAATTTGTTTTTGATCTTTTTGGTTTATCTTGTAGAGTGGCACAGCTGAGGTAGAATTGAAGAAAGGTGCAACCCTGAAGGTGACCCTGGATGATGCTTTCCAGGAAAAATGCGATGAGAATGTGTTGTGGGTTGATTACAAGAACCTTACCAAAGTGGTAAAGCCTGGAAGCAAGATCTATGTAGATGATGGTCTTATTTCCCTGCTGGTTAAAGAAATTGGTTAGTATAATTTTGATGAAAAAATAATCTGAATTTTATTATTAGGGTAGTTGGGGAAAATGTAGTAGTGTTCTATGTATCACGTACCAAGGAGATTCTAATGCCCCACTTAGGTTAAAGCTAACTGATAGACCTGTTTTTGTTGTATTACTTTCACTCTGCTGTATGTTTAGGTACTTTAGTGTATATACATTTTAAAATGAACTCAATTCGACATGCCAAATGAATAGCATGGGGGAAAAATCCCATTCAGGTCAGTGTTTGCTCCAAACCTTTTTTTTTTAAGGGAGTGGGTGAGGCTGTAGGTGGGGCAACACCTAACAAATTTAGTGGCCCAAGTTGTTTGTACCATAATGCTCAGAGGAACCTAAACAAACACAGGGAAAACATGCAAATTCCTTGCAGATCGTGTCCTGACCGAGATTTAAACCTGTGACCTAGCGTTGCAAAGGCAAGAGTGCTATCCTCTGAGCCAACCATGCCACATGTAACATCTGCAAACAGCAACCCAATAGTCAATAAAAGGGGAGCGGCAGGAAGCAGCTGCCCTCTTATCAAATCCAAAAATCTAGTTTAGTTTAGTCTAGTTTAATAACCACTGCAGCTCTGAGCATTTGGCAATGTGGTATTGATTAAAAGTATACAAGTGGTGTACGCGTGATCATTAAAAAGCAGTCAGGAGCTCCTATCTGTCTTGTGCTTCATTCATTCCTACTCCATGATCGGAAGGCAGCATATTCTACCTGTGTGCCCTGTTTTTAGACTTCGAACATTCAATCTGTTCAATCAGTCCAGTGTGGAACTGGCAACAAATTTTGCATGTGTGTACATCTTACATTTTACAGAAAACTCCCAAGTACATACCAGTTACTGTTACCACCCATGATAAAAATATACCAATTTAAGGACTACAGAACATTTGTATCACCCCTTTCTATATGATAAAATATTATAAGTATATTGGCACCACAAGTGTAAAGGGACCACTACACTGGCCACATTAATTATTACTGGTCATCATGGTCGGTGGAACAACTTCTGGTTACTCATAGGGGAATCCTTTTTGAGAAAGGTTGGTCTTAACAGTGTTGTGTTACTAAAATGTTGTCTAGTGCTGAAAGTATTAAGAAAATGAATTACTATCATCTGAGAAGTGAAGGTTTTATCAATATTCCATTCTGCATAATATTTTAGTCTGTGGCTTTATGATTATTAATTTCCATTTTTCTAGGCCCAAACTTTTGTGTCACAGAGGTGGAGAATGGTGGATCTCTTGGAAGCAAGAAGGGTGTAAATCTTCCAGGGGCTGCTGTAGACCTGCCTGCCGTGTCTGCAAAAGATATTCAGGACCTTGAGTTTGGAGTAGAACAGGGAGTGGACATGGTGTTTGCATCTTTCATTCGCAAGGCAGCTGATGTGCATGCTGTAAGACAAGTCCTTGGAGAGAAAGGAAAAAATATCAAAATTATCAGCAAGATTGAGAACCATGAAGGAGTACGCAGGTAAGAATGATGGGGGGATAAATGGCTACTGAAGGGTTTGTGCTGGAATATTGTAAAATATATAGTGAAATCTTAATACTAGGTCAAATCTTTAAACCAGTTAGTATCAAGTATCAAGTTTTTTACCAGCTTCCCAGACATCTTTGATTTGTAGTTATCTGATCTTGCACAGGTCAGCCCTAAGTCTTAGGGGCCTTTATGTCTGGTGAGATTTTCTCAAGTGCTAAAAGCTCTGAGCTCTGCAAAGAGACCAGAGGGAGCGCCTTAATGTTTCATAACCTATTCTAGCATAAACTGTTACATTGTATGTTTGCGCATTTCTTTAGATTTGATGAAATTCTAGAAGCCAGTGATGGTATTATGGTGGCCCGTGGTGACCTTGGTATTGAGATCCCAGCAGAAAAAGTCTTCCTTGCCCAGAAGATGATGATTGGCCGCTGTAACCGCGCGGGAAAGCCTGTAATATGTGCAACTCAGGTAATATGCCTAAATGTTTTACCTTGTTGGTAAAGTTTGTATGAAAAAAAACTTTCCTTTAAAAAAAAAAAACAAAATAAACTTGGAAAATTCCTCTCTATAGATGTTGGAGAGCATGATCAAAAAACCCCGCCCAACCCGTGCCGAAGGCAGTGATGTTGCCAACGCAGTACTGGATGGGGCAGACTGCATAATGCTTTCTGGGGAGACTGCCAAGGGAGACTACCCACTGGAGGCAGTACGCATGCAGCACGCTGTGAGTATTTAATTAAAACAAGTTGAGTTCTTCATATACACACACATAGCAAAACACATAGAACACCTATCTAGCAACTTGCATTACCCCATTCTAAAACATAAGCTAGGTTGCATTAAATGTAAGTGAGTTAGTATAATCAATTACCTTATAGGTCTTCCAGTACTATTTACTTTAAGAAAAGTAGTTAAAGGTAGAAACATTACATATAATATTTTTTTATCTTTCTAACATGTACATAACAGTGTATATTGAGTGTATTTGTTGGTAGTGTGTGGGTATGTTTTTTTATGAAATATATATAGCCTACAAATGTGTGGAGTGTGCTGTATTGTGTTTTAGATGTGGTTGGTGTGGCATGCGCTGTCGCTTTATTTGCTATAGCTTGCTGAAAGCTTTGCGCAGCTTCTAGATAGTCAATACATAATGTCTTCTTATGAGCCCTGGAAAATTCAGCTTCTTTTCTGCATTTCCTCTCTCCTTGCCCTTATTCTTTTTTTCTCCACTTAACAGAAAGCCTTTAATGGCATGCCAAATTGCCAGCTCACTACCATGGGTGTGGGAGCTGACTTAGTGGAGGTCATGCTTGTCTCCAATAGTGTTGTTGGAGGGGAGTCCTGACTGCTCCTGGTATTTAGACAGTCGGCATGTTTAGATAACTGGTGTGGGAGAGTGCTGACTGAAGCAAGTCATATTACTCATGCACCAGCGTGTGTACACATTTGCTTCTACTAGTACCAGTATGCATATTTATGTGTGAAGTCTTCTTTTCTGGACACAAACACAAGTGGGGAAAAAATGCTCATGAGTGCAGTGTTTCTATAGTTTTTTATTTATTAAATATTTACCTTGGATATCTTTTGAGGTACCAACTTTGAATTTGGGGGCAGAATATACTTAGGGAAAATTTCCTTTGCACAGTGTACATTCTTAATCAAATCTTCAACTAGTCCCATTGTTTCCATGTCATTTGATCACAATTCACACACAATGGACAGGTTTTGTGGTTTACCAATATACCTGAAGTGAAAGTCAATTTGTCTTTTTTGTTAGTAATTTTTCTCTGTCCCCCATTGAGAGATTCCGGAATTTGATATCTTTAAATCACATTGCCACTTGTCAACAAGAAACTCCTGAAGGCAGCTCAGGACAATCTTATACTATCCAAAAGGTCTATTTTACTAACCTATTGTGTTGCATGTGCACTTTCCAAGCTGCAAAGCCATGTGAATATTCAATCTATATTCCATTTTTGCTTCCCAACAACAGTCATCTGGTCATGCTTGTCCTTCGGTCATCTACTACTAGCATTTTGGGTTACTCAGATACCTGAAGCTTTACCTCATACCCCGAGGCTTTGTTTTTCCTTACCGCTTGGCCAGTTCTGTCTGTTGCTCTGCTGTTCTAGACTATGATGGTGTACCTTGAGTCTCTTCACAGAGATCATTTTGCTGAGACAGTTAGTCTTAATTATTGGATTGTTTTTACTTTTGTGATGGTGTATTACAAGCTCATTTACTTTTCTTGTAAATGGCTCAGTTCTCTATACACATGAGCAGAACATTGACTGCAAACCTAAACTGCAGATTCTGCATCCAAGTAGCTTGTTTCCCCCCTGAACTTTCAGAGGTAATGTATTTCTGGAGTTGCTTTGAATTGCATTACCAAGCAAAGCACGCAGTAGAGCTAATCCAGAACGAAAAGTTTGTAAATCCAGTTAGTTTAATTTTACTATTTACCTTCATGTGGCTGTTCAGTTTTTGTTTTTAGTCTTCCAATTTTTTTATTTTTTTTTACCCTTTTGAGTCAGCCACATTGAGGAGTAGTCTACTCTTAAAACAGGTAGGGGTGGACGCTAAATGTATTTACATTGTGGACGCTTTGTTTTAAAAAAAACTTTGTTGCAGTCACATCCTTGGAAGAAGTAGGAGTGACTCTTTCAGAGGTCTTTGTCCCAGCCTCTTCTTAAATCAGTGTTTGTTTAGGTATGCTATTTTATGCTATTTAGGATGATTTTGTTTGTGTTTACTGGGGATTTCAGTCCCCAAAACCTACTTTCCCCCCAAACACACAGGATTTGGGGTGTTCTTCCTCCATGGTAATGTTAACTTTGGCCTCCATTCCTAGTCCAAATTGTTAATTAGGTGAAGTTTTTTTTTTTTTTTTTGCTGTCATTAGCCTGAATCTTTGCATTGTTCTTGTGGGTGGGTCTGTTGTCTGAAATACTAGTTATATGGAGCTCCATCCTATTGTTTTGTGCACATGTCCCTTCCAGATTTTGGCTTTGTTTATCTGATCATTTTGATGGCTTCCTATGCTGAAAACTCCCTAGAACCACTTGTTTGATGTGCTAGACCGATATCTTACCTATGTTTGGATGTCACATCTCTTACCTGCGCTTGAAAGTCTTGAAGATATTATATTCCTATTTCCTCAATGGACGTCAAGAAAAGAATTTCCAGGATGTCCAGTTCTTAAAAAAAAAAAAAAGCTTCTATATTGAAGCATATGTTTTGGGTTGGAACATAATTTTTTTGCTTTTTTATGTCTTTTTTTGCCCTTTCAGAAACACTGGAAGTTTTCTTTTTCAAAACCAGAAATTCAAATTACAATGGAATTAATTTAAAGAGATATTCCCTACTGTCTAGCTGTATTAATTTAAATAGATCTTGAAAATTTGTAAAATGCTCGCTCTCTAGCATGTGCAAGCATTTCAATTTAGGGATTGGCCATACATTGTGGCAAATGTGAATTTTTTATTTTACACAACTTTCAGCTTTAATGAAATGAACAATTCAAAATGTTGTACTTTAATATTTAAAACCATAATGCTGGCAAACTTAATTTGAATTATGTATGTAATATATTTTGCCCTAATTTATGTGTTTTGACTCGAAAGGTCCAGCAGCTTTGAGTTTAAATGCTGGTAGTACATGTTAATTCTCTGGGGTCCAAGTGATCTATCCTAAATGAAATAGATATGTTTCTAACCACAAAACTACCAGAAACTGGCTGTGCCCACATGCAGGTTTGTGTGTTAATGGACCATACATACACTGAATGATTGCAAAGCAAGGTATGGTTCTGCACTTTCACCTCCCTCACCTTTCCCAACAGCCCTCCTGCCTGACTTTTCTGTGCTGGGTTAGAGAAGTGAAGCAGTGTGTTGCATGGTGTTGTCTGGTGTGGCATTACATCACACAGTAGTTTTTGTTTTGTTTTTAATTTTTTTGTATTTATGTCCAGGGAAGGGTTCTAAACCTAACTGCCCAATACCTAAAGGAGAATATTTATACATGTATCTCATTTTATGTGGACATACATTTATTTGTTTATGCATTTTTTTCACGCATTATGCCAGGCTCAATATAGTCCAGATGTTTGGCAGAAGAGTCATATAAATTGATGAACTTTTAACAGCATAGATTACAGTAGATTATACTCATTATTGAAGTATAGCACAATTGTATTTTTGAAAATTGCCACACATAGCTTTTGTACTTATAGTACATGACTGTTACATGATACAGTGTGTGTAGGACAGCTAAGAAACCTTCAAAAGTTTTGAGCAAATATTTTTGTTCAATAACAAATGACTTCTGCACATACAAGAAAACAATTGTTGGTATTCTCTGTCCTTGTTGTTCAGCACATGAATTCTGGAAATGTTTCTAGGTTAGTTAGTTAGTAAACAGGGATGGGGGAAGAGTTATCTAAAGCCTGTACAAATGTCAGATTACTGAAAACTATCTTTCGTGATGTGTTTCCAGTGACAGATGAATGAATGGGGGATGTGCACACAGTGCTGTTCTGCTCTATGGAGAACCAGCAAATGGCACCCCTGTGCTCTTCTACATAGGAAAGTACTAGATCAGTTGTTCATCAATCTGCTAGGTCTGTTTGGTGAATTATGTTGGGAGTCTTCTGTACACACACCAGATTTTTGCCAAAACCATTTGTTTCAGGCAACAATCATCTGATGTGTGTATGTAAGCTACTGCTGTGTTAGGTCCTGTAAAAGGTTCTTCAGGGGAATTTGAAGTAAGAATCTTCCACCACTCACTATTCCACCAAATGATGATTTTGCGTTCCTTAAGGGAAGATTCACATTTTTTTTTTCCTAGTGCATAGAATCTCCTTAATGGCTAACATTTGAACAATGCATGCTGGAAAAGTAGATGTTCCATTGCATAAAGCGTGACTGTAGACAGTGTATTTTTGGATACTTTTGTACCACATGTCAATACCACAACTACATTTTTTTTATATATTCTTATCCAGTAGGCATTCATTACTCAGGGTTTATATTTTCATGGGAAGTTGGTATATATATTCTTTTCTGATAGCAAAGCTAACAGCTTTACGATTTTTAAGTATACAAATAGCTTTACGGGTTGCTGTTGTCCAAAGTCATCAGGCTGTGTGAAAAATTTCTATAATCTAAGACATTTTTGAAATTATTAAATTATGTAGTTACATACTCAGTTGAATCAATACAAGATAAAATGTCTGTCTTATCAACAGTGCATCACCTTTTTTTTTTGCTTGTTGATATTGTTTTTTATTGTCTTTACAGCAGCCTGATGATTATTAGTGACCTTCTTTTCTTTTTTATCTCTCGTATACTTCCAGTTTTTCTTTCAGTTAACCTTTAGAGCTTCCTAATTTTTCACACTAACATTTGACTTCTGGTTACTAGTGCAGAGAATCACTCTGCTTTATTTTCTTTCTTTTGTTATATGTCTCCCTTCTCTCCTTGTCCTCCTCTTCCTTGCCCTGGTTCCTTTTCTCCTCTCCTTCGGCTCACAGATTGCTCTGGAGGCCGAGGCTGCTGTTTTCCACCGCCAACTCTTCGAGGAACTTTTCCGTCTCACCGCTAGCTCAAGGCACCCTGCTGAAGCAATGGCTGTAGGCGCAGTGGAGGCATCTTTTAAATGTTTAGCAAAGGCGTTAATAGTTCTGACAGAGTCTGGCAGGTAGGGCTCTGCCTGCAACTCTATCCCTTAGCTTTCAACATGCTGCGCCCTCTCTTGCTATTCCACGGTTCAGGCAGGTCGCGAGTATGAATGTTGTTTGAGTGGTTTCAGGTGAGATAGGCTTTGTCATATAAAGAAAAATGTAGCCTGACTGATGTGAATGTCTACCATCCCATCCTGTTTCCCTCCTCATTCATCCCTTACCTCCCTGCACTGGGCATTTGTGGCACATCCTATCCCATTACTGCTAGATCGCTCGTGAGGCAGAAGCAGCCATTTATCATCGACAGCTGTTTGAGGAGCTTCGACGTGTGTCCCCGCTGACCAGCGACCCAACAGAAGCAACTGCTGTAGGAGCAGTTGAGGCATCTTTCAAATGCTGTAGTGGAGCCATCATCGTGCTTACCAAATCTGGCAGGTAGGAGGGTAATGAACTCTGTGACAAAGCTGTGTATACTATGCCTATTGGATCTCGAGTCTGGGAGGTAAATGTGTTACTAGACCAAATACTGACTGCATGAGATTGCTAATTCCTGGGAACAGCCCTCTGGCAGAGACCAGATTACCAGGAAGCAGGTCATGATGGAATTGAGCTTTCAGTACTTTGGACAGCTGAGTTGCTGCTCTTATTTCAGATGACCTTTTCTCCTGTGAATCCTTCACTCTGTGACCTTTCTTTGCAGGTATTTATAGCTGATACAGCTTTCTCTTACAGGGTCACATAGAAAAGAATTTTTCTGTTTGTACATTGTGTCCTTGAGTTGCCTAATTGTAAAGAAAGTCTATATTTCTGGGATTTAGTTATTTGTTGGCTTATATTTTAAAGAGACCCTATCACCAACCATACAAGTATTCAGATGCTTACTTTCAATGTTTTGCTTTTCTGTAAACATTTATTTTTGTTCACATATACCTTTGAACTTATAGGGAAGAGTCATCTCCCCTTCTGGGAGTGTCTCATTACAGCTTGTTTTAGTCCAACATTTCCGGGTACCCCTTCCTACATAACCTTTTTGTGGCAGTCAGAGTGTGGAATGTAAAATACTATAGATTACCAATTAAGTAACCGTCCTGCTGACACGACGTCAATGATAGTAGCACCAAGCAGCAGTCTCGGGGTTTTTTTTCGGAGGTCAACACCAGTGAAGTTAAATATGTGCACATATAATCCTATGATAAGGTTGATGTTGCCATTTATAACCTAGTGGCAGGGTCTCCTTAAAGATATGTCACTTCAATGAAAAAGGAAATGTGGCATTAAAACAGGTATAACAGGAATTAGAGGTATAATTTTGTGAGAATGTTAGACTTCTTTAAAGCTAGTATCATGATCTGATCCCTAAAAAGTGAGATAACATTATGTGCTGCTGCCTGGTAAAAATCTATGCAAAGTTTAATTTTTGGGTTTAGGCTGGTTTTAAGTAAATAAACAAACACTTTCAGGTTTAGATAGATGTACTTCAGAAAACGCATTGCTGATTTGGTGCTTTGTGAAGTTGACACATGGTTACCATGCCAAAAGTTTACATACATTTCTGTTGTTGTTTTGATGCAAAAGATCATCCTAATTACCCATACTTTATTCAGCCGCCACAAAATGCCTGCTGTTACTGTTCTTTTTTTTTGAGGGCCAGGAAATCCAAATCTGTTCTGTACGGGGGTCTGTAATTCCTCCAGTTGCTACCCCTCTGTCCATTTAGTTTGAAAATTAGGAAAAGTAACATCCCAGAAAGATAGTATGTCTTTTCTGAATGTCACCCTATATAACAGGGTTCACAGGAAACGTTTCTGCAGGGTTAATTGCTATGTTTGGAATGTGTGTTTTATGTGTTAACACTGGTTCTTTGCAGATCTGCACACCTGGTATCCAGGTATAGGCCACGTGCTCCAATCATAGCTGTAACTCGTAATGGGCAGACTGCCCGTCAAGCACATCTATACCGTGGCATCTTCCCTGTACTGTACAAGGAGCCAGTTCACCAGGCTTGGGCAGAAGATGTGGACCGCAGAGTGAACTTTGCCATGGATATTGGTAAGAGGAAAAACAGAATAAAATGATACTTTCTAAATAACCATATGCAGTATACAACACCTGTTATTCAATTTATTCAATATATAAAAAAAAGAATTATGGCTGTCAAATACAGACTTTCATTACCATCACATTATCTGTGATTTGTAATTATCGGTTGCTGTGTGCAGACATTCCTTAAAAATCACATTGATCAATATAAAACTCTGTACATGTTTTAGACAGTATTTATTCATGTTATTTTAAAAAATCACTGCATTTGATTTAATTTTTAAAAAGCACACCAGTGCACGTGTGACCATACTTTGGGCATTCAAGTATTTACATAATGCTCCAAACACATAGTGAAAAAGCTTTAAAACAAGTCTCACCTATTTAGCTGCTTGTATGGTGAAGTAATTCTTTCCCAAAGATGACAGCAGAGATATTCTATAGTCATCATTAAATCAGCTTTTTAGTGACTTTCTTGCTTTTTACAGGCATGCTTTTTGATTTTTTTGGCATACTAATTTGAATTATTTATGAGAGCCCTTGGTAGGTTGGAGCAACTATTTACCCAACTTCCTCATTCAGATATATATGTTACTATTACTGACACAGGATTCTGTAAATTTTGGTTGTCTGACTGCATTTCCTTTAATTTATTATGCCTTGTGTAGGCCTTGTAGAGTTTGAGTCAGCCAAAAGAGCATGTGGCTTATAAAAATCCAAAATAAGCTAGACCTGTATCTAGGCATAGCCAGGATTGATGCCAGTTTATGTATGCTTTTGTCAATTACACATCCACATTTTCTGTTCTTTGTCTTCTAGGTAAAGCCCGTGGTTTCTTCAACACTGGCAATTGTGTCATCGTGCTAACTGGCTGGCAGCCAGGATCCGGTTTTACCAACACTATGCGTGTGGTACCAGTTCCTTAAACTTGATCATCTTCCTGCAGCTCTTGTTCACCCCACTCCTTTATCTGCACTTAGAACGGTTTTGCCCCTTGCACACACTTGTGGCTACACCTGTAAATCCCATAATTTCTGTGCGGGACAGAGGCGTTAAGTGTGTGTGTGTACATAGCACTGTTCTGCTGCTGCTCATCACACTCCCTCTATTAAATAGCCATTAGTTTCCATATGTGCTGCTTACTCCTTGGGGGGAACATTTTAGTGCTATATGTGTTCACACTCCTCTCCTACTGTCCCTCTACAGTGTTCAGTAAGAGTATCCTTTGTGTGTCTTCTCTAGGCAGCTGTGTAGTTTGTGCTGTGGTGAGGGGAAGGTGATCTCCCAATGTGTAATCCACCTGTCAGCAGTGTGCTGGGTTTAGTGTTTAATAAAATCATGCTACTGAGCACTTCTGCCTCACATTTGTTTGTTATTTCTTCATTGCATATACACATCTGACATTTAAAGAATTGATAGCAGCTGCTACCAACCTACCTAAATTAACACCAGAACTGTCCCTGAAATGGTAATAGGCCTAACATTCTTGTTTTGCAAGCATTATGCTTGCTCCTTTTGTAACATTATCTGGGATTGTAATATTGGCGTCCCTTTGATTATTGTTAGAAATGCTTCATAACAAAGTCTGATGAGTTCAAAAATGTGTTAAATAAGACTACTTGGCTAGCGGCTTACTATAACCAGGCAACTCAGATGTTTATTTTTATTTAGGTTTACATTATACATGGGGACAGTCTATTGTAACAAGAATGCTTTCAAATAGATACCAACATCAAACAACTCTTCCTCTGGCTGATGTATGAATTGTTATAAAAGGGGACTTAAAGCAAAAATCAAATCTTCTGTCCACCGATATTGACATCTTGACTTCTAGACCTGTAGTGCTGCACACATGAACAGCTAAGCCACCATTCAAAATGCTTGTATTTTTAAGCTTTTTTTTTCTTTTCTTTGAGCCTTTAGGAAGCTGTCACATTGGTGAATTCTGCTTTAAGTCCCTTTGTGACACTGGTGTATTAGTGCACAATACTATGACATTGAAGTCTGTTATTGTAAATGAGGCCAAATTGTGACTTACATCCCAGGTACTTTGGAACCTTATGTATAAAACCAGTGAACGTGGCCTATCAGTAGGTTTACAAGGTAACTTATGTTCACCTTTTAAAAGGTTAACAGACTTGAGTTTTTGTCTAAAATGGTCGACTTACAAAAGTGTTGTCACCTACAGCAGCTTTCATTATCGCTTTTATTTTGTAATGAGGACATTCTGTAAGGACAACGCTCTGACACAAATGGTATTGGAGCTTGACTACTCTACCTCACCCCTTCCACTTAGCCCATCTCTTTTTTTCCTGACCAGTAGTAGTTGAAAGAGTGCAGTTTCAGAAGCCTCAACTATCAGTACAGCTTTGCATTTGGGTTTGGAAGAGGCAATTAAAAGTTTCTGCAGGTTAAGTGCTGGTATTTGCTAGCAATTGTTTACCGTATTTTTCGGCGTATAAGACGCTCCGGCCTATAAGACGCACCCAATTTTAAACGAGAAAAACCTAGAAAAAAAAGATTCTGAACAAAATACTAAAAAACAGCATCGCGGGATCGCGGTATCAGATGAGTATGATTTTTTTTATTATATTTAACATGTATTCGGTGTATAAGACGCACCCACTTTTCCCCCCCAGTTTTGGGGAAGAAAAAGTGCGTCTTATACGCCGAAAAATACGGTATTTTATGTTTAGTAACAGTCACTCAAAGGGCTAATTCACACTGGAAGTGAGCTTGTGGTGGGTTTACTGCTCACTGCTGCTAGTTATCATATTTGCAGAAGCTGATTCTTTTAGAACC
The DNA here is from genome assembly GCF_032062135.1 of Pyxicephalus adspersus. Taxonomy (NCBI): domain Eukaryota; kingdom Metazoa; phylum Chordata; class Amphibia; order Anura; family Pyxicephalidae; genus Pyxicephalus; species Pyxicephalus adspersus. The sequence goes on along the minus strand of NC_092859.1, from coordinate 118,110,531 downwards.
AGCTCTGCAAGGCAAGTGCTGGGATGTGCAAAACCAAGGAGTGTGAAATCGTGCGTGGCGTGAACCTGCCCTAAAATAAGTAGTTGAAAATATTTAGAAACCTTAAAGTCTTTACAAAAATAAAACCAGAGGATCAACCTGAGTTCTGTGCCTTCAGATATTCAGGCCTGTAAGGTTTGAAGGGAGCCTGTAACGGACATTTTTCTTGAAAAAATAAAGGTTTTAGTCCTTTTCTTACTGTTCACAACATTTAAAGCTTACAGAGCTACTTACTCTTATAGGGATTGCAAAAGACTATGCTCAGGAGCCAAAGTCTCTGTGACAAATTGTACAGAGGGGGGAGTGTCTGTGCAGGGAGGATCTCTCTACTGTCTCTTATCTCAGCACAGTCACCCTAATCATTTCCATTGCCTTACATGGTTCTCATACTCTGCCATCATGCTGTGCATTTTAGTGTGTTTGTAAAGCTTTATCTTTCCCATTTACTTGAATCAGAAAACTCTCTTAACTGTGAACACTGACACAGGGTAAACTCCATTCCTCTCCCCCAGCAGTTTTCCCTAACTTTTATCAGTTGTCCTACCACTGCTGACAGCATAAAAAGCCACAAACCTCATTTGTATTGTCTTTGTGCTTCCACTGTCACTGCTTTGTGACTCCATTGAGTTTAAGTTTATGAGAAGCCCATGTGTAATAAATGCTGACAGAATAGTAAACTTCAGCAAACACTGGGTTTGTTTAGTTCACTGCACTGCCTTCTCTTGTATGTGTAAAAGGTGGAGTTCAGGTTGAGGTCTAAAAAGAACAAATGCATCTTCAATACAAATATGTATAGAAGCTTTCAACTGCATAAAAAAGCACAGCATGAATTAAAAAACAAAACACTTTTTTCATCTTTCATGGTATGGATAGCCCATTTCGCAGGTAAAATTCTGTCTTAGGAAAATTATTCCCTTTTTGTTTTAACACCTAACAAGAGTTCTTGATTTGGGAAGGGGCTTATTGAGTAAGCAGACCCTTTAATTAATGGAGGCTCTGGACAGCTTGTGCACAGCTCACTGTACAATTTATGCTGGAAGGAATGGAGTTCCCAAACCCAGAAAATACAAGGAGGGTAAAATGCTGGGAGCAAGAGGAGGCGAGGTAAAGAAAAAGGGACGCAATCTAGTAAGCAGAAATCTTAGTTTTGTATTGGGGAAGAGGTAGACCAGAAATGAGAAATCTTTCTAATGGGGACACTTGTTCCAGAGACTAATAGGAAATCTTTTATTTTTGAACATTTCCAGTAAGTTCCTGTATTGTGTCTTGAATAAAGAAAACATTTACCAGCAATAAATAACCTGGTTTTAGCCCATTTAAAGAAAAGAAAAATCCTGGTCCTGTTTACTGTAGATCTTGCATAGTTGTACATTACTGAAAAAAAAAAAGATAGTATTATTCCTGGAACCTTGTGTGAGCTTGTTTCTTTAGTCTCTGTAATATGAGCCTTCTACTATATGTAATACTTCCAACTTTCCCAGTAATATAAATTTGAAAAATAAAATGTAATTTTTATCAGGACTACGCACTTCAAGAACAAGGTGTTATTTCATCAATGTTTTTATCCTATCATAAGAAAATATAAAAATATTCAATACATACTTTACTTACATATGAGAAAACATTTAAAGAGAGATTTGCAGGCTGTTCAGAACTTTTCCAAGTAAAACTCTACTTCTAAACTATACCCAACCTAATGTTATATGTATTGCCTGCTTTGACATTTTCTCATAGACCTTTAAATACATTCCATGTAAGTACAGCAAATAAATACCATGGAATGCAACTTGCAGAGCTATGACCATCTATACAAAACGTTTGTTAATATCACATGTAGAAAATAAACGTGTAAGTTGACCAGGGGTGGTGGCATCCAAACTTCTAAATGCACAACCTGTAAAAGGTAAGGCTGTCAAATTTTGCTCTCGGCACAGTGCCACCTTGTGGTCGATAAAATATTTACAACTACAAACTTTAGTCACAGTAAAATTTTATTAAGTGAATAATTTGACAACACATTAAAACAATTGCAATTTGAAGTGTCAAAAATATTTGTTTTAAATAAAGCTAAATTTGCTGTATTATTTTGTAAACTGTAAATAGTCAAGGCCACCTGCATTTTTGGTTTTATCATGTTTAAAAGCAACCTATATTGCTTAGAGTTACTCTGCATACAAAACAAAACAAACACAATCTTCTAAATTTGATAATACAAAGGCAAAACTTCTATCAGGGTTAGGACTGGTCTAGACAAACCACAAACTATTCCATGGCTCTTATTTTTAACAACTTAGTGCCAGGTAGCATTCATAGGAATTATTTTGTCCAGCTGTGTAGTGCCCTTGTTTTCCTGCCCAAACAAAAAGGAAGTGGTTCATGCAACAGACCAGCCGAAGATACTGCATGAAGCATTAAGAGAATATATCATAGGTAAACACTTGTAAAGGAAAAAAAAAAAAAAAGTTTGAACCACTCTCATTCATTTCAATGATAACCAGGCACTGGTTGATAGAAATAAACCACAAGGCTACTGCTGGAAATCAAACAGTCTGCACAAGTCTTTACATTGTTAAATATTAGTTGATGATGGCTTCTAATATTTAATATATTTCCCCAAAGAGTCCTTAATAAATTTAGGTTTGGTAGAACTCCACACAGGATAGCAGATATATAATTAAAGTGAATTTGCCAAGATAGAAATATGGGCAATGCCTTTGGTCATTTGGAGTATCAGTTGTATGTCTTGTCATGCTAAGCAATTGGTTTTCAATGTTCTCCAAATCTCTACCTTAGTACAAGCATATAGATAAGGAAATGTAAAATGTCCCTACAGCATCCTAGTTGTGTGATGCAAAAAGTATACCATACTTATAACATTTTAAAAGGGGACTTGCAATACAAGCTGCAAGACATTCCTGGCAGATTTCCATTTACAGTGCATTTAAATGCATGTACGGTATTTTAGAGTAAGGAATAATCAGGATCTCAGTTTTGTTTCTGGTGTCTAGGATTATTCACTTTCTGTCCCACACACAACAGAAAGGGGATATTTCCAAAGCAAAAAGATAACCCAGTTTAGTTGTCATTAGAGAACACAAATAAACTTTGCCTTGCCCAATCTTTTAAAAACAAATAATACCTAGTGCTTTAAAGCAAAATTTACTTCTACTTTAAGGCGTTTTTTGTTTATTTTTAATTTAAATGTGACTTAAAATACTAGCAAAGATGTTTAGGTGTATGGAAGGAAAGAGACATAAAACATATACAGACCACTCATGTCTGCATTATTCATTTTTAAAGTATGGTAAACCTTTCATCCTTTTGGAAGATGCATTGGATGGAAAGGGCACCCAAAATGCATCTAACAAAGCTTTTAGAACACACCACACTCAAACACATTGTCAGTGTGATCATTATAAATTTTAATGCACCTTGTTGGAGTTTGTATCTGCTAGCAGACAAGAGCATAATGGATTTCTCAAGTAGTCTAATTAGAAACATATCTGGACTGGCCAGAAGCAACCTTTGATGAACTCAGTTCTCGGATGACCGCCTTCCACTCATTCCTCTTTTGTGTAACATACTGGGGTGTAATCATTTCAAAATTCAGATAGGTATACTCCTGGAAATACTGTTTACAGAGAACTTCAGCCACACATATCACATACATTCCACAATCATAGCTGTTGTGTTGGAGGGGTGCATTCTCCTCCTGGTAAAGAGGATTACCCAGCAATTTATTTAGGTTTTTGGCCATGAGTTTTGCATGTGGAGAATTAGTTCCTGGCGAGGAGTCAAAATGAAGAAGTCCATGGGACCTACGAAGGTAGGCGAGGAGGCTCCAGTGTGACCCACCAGCTTCAGATCCTGCATTATCATTCACAGGTAACAAAATAAGGTCCTTTTTTGGAAGTTCCAGCGGACGTAAAAAATCTTTGACCTCACTTCCACAGCATTTGGTGAACTGGCTCACTTCAGGGCTGAGGAAAGCAACTTTTTCAGCTTTAGGTGGTGCTAAGGTAGATGCCAGGAATTCAAAGGAAAAACCGATGATATTATCATTCAACCAGTTTGGGACATCAAGTAGCGCGACATCAGAAGAGCGCAAAAGAGAATCTCCATAACTTAATACAACCTGGTCCATTCTGAAAGACAAGGGAAAAATGACACGATTAAACTATAATGTAATTAACAGGACAAGTAAGTGTGACATATGCACCCCTAAATATACACTTGATACTGCTTAAGTTGGTCAGGTCTGGGTTCAGCAGCATTATGTGCCCAGAAAATGAGCTCTGCTGACTACCTGAATACCCCGCTTTTTCATAAGTACTGGTAATTAATAAATATTATTATTACAGAGTATATAGCGCCATCATATTACACAGCGCTGTACAAAGTCCAGTCATGTCACTAGCTGTCCCCCAAATATAATGTCCCTACCTATGTCTATTACAGTTTAAAGACAATTGGGGGGAAGCCAATTATCTTAACTGAATGTTTTTTTGAAATGTGAGGAAACCGCAGTACCCGGAGGAAACCTACGCAAACACAAGGAGAACCTGCAAACTCCATGAAGATTGTGTCCTGGACGAGATTCAAACCTGGGACCCAACACTACAAAGGCCAGAGTGCTAACCCCTGAGCCAACCTGCTGCCCAATATTAATAATATTAATTAAATGATTTTATTTTTTCTGATGGCATGGGCATATTTCAAGATGAGAATGCCAGGATTCATCAAATTTAAATTGAGAATGTTTCAGGGAGCCATGACTTTATTATCACACATGGATTTGGCATGTGAAAGCGAAGACTGTACACAGCACTCTAACTTCACCGTGATCAATATGAGACCTTGGGGAACTACCGTATATAGCTCTGGATGGAAATAAATACATTACATAAGCTTACTGAAACAATATCATGGCAAATACATGCCATAATCAAAGCCAAAGGTGGACCACCAATATTATAGGGTTATTTGTGACTTTTTCTTAAACGAGCAGTGTGTGTGTGTGTGTGTGTGTGTGTGTGTGTGTGTACAGAAAATATACATTTTTAATTTTGTAGCCTATTTTCACCTAAAAAATAAATTTTGGTATTACCACTTGTTTTTGCTGCCACCATAAGGATTCAAAGACAGAGTGATGCTGGCTTACCTAGCTCATCCCCTTTCTCAGGATAGGCATCTCTTTTATGTAAGGTTAAAATTCTGTTTGTTTGTATTGGCGCAGCACTGCCCCCTAATGAATGGGAGCGCAAAGCCTCCCGGGATATCTACGTCACACATCGTTCGGTGCTCCTTCTGCGCATGTTCGAGAAGGAGGAGCCTTTTTGTGTAAAGGGAAAAAAATTACCGATCTCACTGCGCATGCGTGTTTTTTTCCCCATCTACGTCACCAGATCTTGCGCCTGGGTCGGGTGACGTAGGAAGAAGAGGAGAAGATAGTGGCGGCACAAAGACAGATTCTGGGGCGACGCAGGTTCCCATGGAAGACCCCTTCGGACCAGTCGACTGCGCTGCGGAATTAAGGAAAGTGAATTTTTTTTGTTTTGGGGGACTTTTGAGTTTACTTCCTCCTTAATAGGGCATGATCAGACCTCTTTTGTAAACATTTTCACACCCTGCAAACACAAAAGTCTTGTAAAAACACCTTTTTTTTTTTGCATTTGTTGCTTTTAGGGACATTTGGCTGTCAAAACGTCTCCATAGATTTGCATACGACTATAAAAGTCTGTACAGGCTTCTTCAAACGTAAGCTTATTTTTTGGCCTGAAGACGATACTGGAAGCCTAGCTGTGCAGAGTAGACTTCCACGAGTGTTTAACATCCACGTTTTTTTAGAAGCAGGTCCAGACATACTCCACGCATTGTGTAAGTCCGGAGACTGGGAAGGGGGTTGTGGTACAGGGACATTTTTTCTGTAAGAAGTTGAAACTGAATCCAATGGGTGAGGAGAATTACAGGACTTTGAAGCAGTAAAGATGGTGGAGGTTGGGGTTGAAGCTGCCATGGCTAGAGCTAGGCACTAGGGGGAGCTGTGCTGAAATCTTCAAACATGATGTCATAGCTGCACATTACAGCTGACTCCGCCCCCTTTAGCAGGTAAATCAGTCACGTGTGTGCATTAAACCAATTATGTTTTTTATAATTCAGTAAATATTGCTGCACTTTTAAAACCCATACTACAAGTTTGTCTGTGGGAAATGGCAATACATTCCTAACACAACTCTACACAATCCAGGAACAAGGAAATAGCACTGGACTATCAGCCTAACTTTATGTATGACAACTCTAGGCTCAATACAAATTACAGTCATGGTGCAGTTTACAAGAACGAATGAAATAAACCAGCACAACCATGACAACTCACAGTATCTGCAGCACAAGTGTCACAACACACACACACATCTTCCAGCACCACCATGGTGACCAGCTCTCACCTCCCGGCGCCCGATGATGACGTCACCCGAAACTCTGACTTCACTGCGATAGAGGAGAACGGCTGCCATTTACTTATAGAGCGATAGTCATGTCTGCACAGGGGTTAGGCATTGGAAAACAACCCTTTTTCAGTATATTGGGCTGTGTGTATGCCGTTGTGTGGCAGAGTGAGGAGGCATTGATAGCATTTTCTTTTTTATGAAGTATGACAGGGAGACGTTCTGCCTCGTGCTAAGCCCCGCCTCTAGATAAGCACCGCCTATTAGGGGCGTGGCGCCTAGATTTTAAAAGACCAGCAGTGACGTAGTCTGAGTAGTTGTGAGGAGAGCTGTCACTTGAGAGATGGCAGAGACACAAATGTCTTATAGGGCTGCTACCCTGACAAATAATGCACTCAAATGTATGGCTATGAGGTAGCAGTGTTCTTTTTTTTTTGCTTTGTTTGTGTTTAACTTGCAGTGAGGATTTTATACATTAACTGACCACGCTGCCTAATAATATGTTGAGACAAACATCTACATAAAATGAGGTTGGACACCATGTACATTGAACCCTAACTAAACAAAAATCAACTGATCTTGAAAGGTGACAGTTTGATCTTGCAATGGGAATTTAGTCCTGATTGCACCCTACGAACCAGTGCTTACTAATTAATTTCCCAATCACATACTAAATTAGGCTTTTTGGACTTGAACCGTCTTTAAGCAAACTTTACTATCATAAGATGTTCATCGGGAATAAGCGGGGATCTTATCTAAAGTAAAACCCATTGCCAGTCTTTGGAGCTCAATACGTTTTATTAGACACAAATACTTCTCTACTGTTCCCCTGATAAAGCCTTATTGGCAAACGCGTTGGGACAGAGATAATTGTGTCTTGTTATGATTATTGAGATAATCGTGTCTTGTTATGTTCACCACGCTCAGCTATAATGTCATGATAACTATTTCCACAACTGTTACCTTTCACTGTAGATTGATTTGTTGATTATTGTTTTGTAAGAGGTCACCATACATGGTGTCCAATCTCATTTTATAATTAAATCTTTATTATTATTATTATTATTAATAAACAGGATTTATATAGCGCCAACATATTACGCAGCGCTGTACATTAAATAGGGATTGCAAATGACAGACTAATACAGACAGTGATACAGGAGGAGAGGACCCTGCCCCGAAGAGCTTACAATCTAGTAATTATTGTCTAATTGTCAAAGAAATCTCTCCTTTTCCTTGTCTATTTCCTTTTTGTTGTATGCCAATAACTTGGAGTTCCAGCAAGAAGTAGTTTGAATAGTCTTATGGTATCTCCTTTTCTTTATTCTATAGCTCCATCCATCTCACTGCTAGCACCCATGCGTTTCATTAAACAAATCTGGTCATTCTGCAAATGTAAGTATCATCTCTCATCCCTTAATTCCCTACTTACATCATTTCTGTACAACCCTCAGATCTCTGGTAGTCTGACACTACAAATGATTCAGCTATGGTGTTATAAACAAATATTTTGTTTTGGTCATATATCCAACCCATTCACTAGAGAGTTGCAGGTGGCCCATCTCGCACGGGAGTAATCTCTGAAATCTACCAAATGCTGAATATGAAACCAGCTATGCCATTTATTAAACATGCATATATGTACAACCCGGAGGCTATCCTGGGCACGGAGGTACAGTTTGAGCTTTGGCAGGTTACCTGGAGTAGAGCTCATAAAAGTTCGGTGTGCACCTTATATTAGGAAAATGCATACAAAGTTCATATGCACTGATACTATACCCCAGATAAACTGTATGCTATCTATCCCCCATGTAGTGACCTATGCTGTAGAATGCTGGTGAATCGAATCTAAGGATTAGATAATATTGGACAGAGGTTAACAATCTGCTCTTCAGCATAGCAGACACCTCAGTCCAGTTGGACCCAGTAACTCATTTGTTGAACTTGCCCATATCAAGACTCTCCAAGCAAAAGAAAACCCTCATAGATCACATCCTTACAGCTCTCAGATGCCTTATATCGGTGGGTGGGGGATCAACATGTCTGCCCTCTCTATCTAAGTTGAGAGCTTGTGTGGGGGATGTTTGGCTGATGGAACAAATGCCTGCTCGATTATATATCTGTTTGGATAAGTTTGAAGCGATTTGGGCCCAATTTGACCAATTGGGTGCTCTCAGATGATGGACAATCTCTTTCTTCTATGGTATGAGCTGTTAAATGGAGGTTTCCTCCTTATCTGATGCACCCATTAAAAAAGATCAGTGCTGTTATGCTGGATAGAGGGGGGAGAACGATGGAGTGGCACCCCGTTGTGCTCTCTCCCCCTCACTTTCATTGCGACCGTTCGTTGTCAGTGGATCCACCAGGACGGATCCATGAACGACAGGAGTTGAGCGCTGTACACACATCAGATTGTTATCCGATATCAGACCTGAGACAATTATCAGAGGAGAATCATCTGACATATTAATTGGCTGTGGATCTATTTCATTCCTGGATGCAAAGGATAACCCAGTTTGTTCTTGTCTTTCCCATAATTACCAAAGAATACTGTTACAAGTTAACTCTTGCTTGTTTGCAGACAATGTTTCGAGGTACATCTGATTACTAATAGAAGAGCTGTGATCAGAGAGATCCTTCATCTGTAGTGGGAACTTATCACTTATATTTTTACTATTTTCCCCATTTTTTAAACACAGGAAAATGCCTGGTTACTAAACTTTGAGGCTCCCACAATTAAAGACTGGTTTATTGAAATTATTAAAATAATAGATGCAGAAAGGTTGACACATCTACTTTAGGACAAGTATGATATATTATATTATGTACAGGATGTGTTCCTTTTCAGATACTGATAAACAGATTATGGTAGGTCAAACACAATTGTCCCTTGAATAACACAAATTGAGTACAACAGGTAACTGAGTTTATTTTGCTATGAATCAGAAAACAGGACTTTGATGCATATTGCTTGGTCACTATGATGATTTTCTCTGCTAAGCAGTACTATGTATGTAGATGGATGTGTGTTATATCTCCATTCTGTTGAGAAATATAAAAGTACATTAATAACGTATATTAAATAAATTAAGACACAAAAAGTGGCAAGTCCGGACATCTTTTACACAATGAATGCTTCAGCATCCACCAGTAATGCACTGACACCACAAGAGGCACATGTGCCACAACAACAATTTTCTAAAAAGCAGAGGCCCTGTAAAATAAATTTAATTCTCAATATATAAATCTTTATTTTAATTCAAATATGTTTAAAATAATTTTAGTGCATGCAAACACAATAAAGTCTATATTTTCTCATTTTTGTAAAGATGAGGCTGTGTTGAGTAAATAAATGCCAACCATGTCAAGCTTCAAAATCATGTAAATCGTGCGGAAATCCATAATATCCTAAACTGTTCATAAGGGATGCATTAAAAACCTTTAATTTCTAATCTATTTGGCTGAAATAATGACCCTAGAATTACTACTCTCACTCTGGCATGCTCAATGATGCATAATGTGTTATTCAATCAGATTTCAAAACATTTTTTAATTATACTTCATTGTTATTATGGGGGGGGGATGTAATAGCATTGTGCAGAGGGAAGGTATTTTTATAGAGACATCATTGTTGGTAATTTACCAGCAAAACAAAGTGTTGGCACCCTGTTCAAGGAAGAAAAGACACCAACAGATTTACTGACAAAATCAAAAACTGTGTTATTGGTAGTGACAGACTGTGGCAAGCAAGCCAGTAAAGTAGCATTTACCTTCCTGTGCACACAACACCCAGGGAGCTCCATTATTGATATAGATTTTAACTTGTAGAAGAAAAGTTTGCATGAATCTATGCCCTGTAAACTGCATTTTACACATTTTTTATTATTTACATGCAGATCAAGCTTTCTTTTCCCAGAGACACTGATATATAAGACTATATATATATATATATATATATATATATGTGGGAATAAGCTACAAATGGCAGGCTGGCAATAGGGTAACTCCAGACGGCTCCAGTCTCTTTAGGGCTCCTGCCCATATTTACTAGGTGCAAAAATGGGAAATACAAAACAGTCTTCCTTCGCAGGACAACAAAAGTCCTATAAACAAAAAAAATATAGCCTCCTGGCTAACATAAACCAACTGTCCAGGCTTACTTGAAAACCAGCACTTCTCTCTACACAGGCCAACACCCAGAGAGACTGGCTCACACAGTCTGCCTAACACTGCTGCTTAACACCAGGTATGCTATGTAGCAGTGGTTGCCAACCTTTTCACTCCCGCGGACAACTAAAATTACCAGCTCCGGACCACGTATGCGCGGGGAGCCAGGTGTCACTCAAAGGGAAAGAAACTTCCCCCATAGTGACGTCATGATGGCAGAACCCCGGTCATTCGACCAGAGTCCAGAGACACATCCCGCCCACTACCCTGAGCCTGCGTTCCGTATGGGGAACATGGTCCGCGGCTCTTTTAGGTGCATTCCGCAAGTGGCGTTCTTCTCCTTACCCCGTTTGGGGGCGCACTGGCCAGACCCGCGGAAAAACAAAATTTTTGCTTCCCTGCAAACAATTTTTTGTCCCTGTGCTTCTATATATATATATTGTTTTTCCTACACAAATTCCAATATGTAGTATGCTAAATTACCTCACATTAAGCACAATAATGCTTAGGTTAGATTCATTTTTTAACATATTGGTCCCATTTGCACCTTTGTGTTTTAAAAATGAATATATATTTAATGTGTGCTATGATGAGCAGTGACTATATGTTTATCTTCATACATTTTGCAGCAGACATACACATCAATACTCCCATTAAAAATGCATGTGACTTTAAAACACAAAGGTGTAAATGGGGCCTTTAAATCTTTAAAGACTAATTACACTGATAAGCACTAGTCTGGTTATAATTTATTCATGATCACATTTTTTTTTGTTCATTCCAAATACAATATTTATGAGATTCACCTTTACATATTGCAAATGTCTCTTATGCAGTTTATATAATTAATTTGTAATATGACTTGACATCTACTAGCTAGTAGTAGTAATAGTACAGCACTAAGAGAATTGTTAAAAGAGGATAAATGAGATTTGAAGATGCATTTCTCGGGAAATGTGTATGAACTCCAGAGATTAACTGGTTATGTATTAATGTTACCTTTAAACACACTTTAATTTGATAACTTGTGCTGTAGCATTATTAGTAGAATTGTCAGTTTTCCACATCAGTGTTTCTTTTAAATCTAAACCATTTTTTTACCAGTTATATAGAATCAAATTGGTTGTGATTTGTACTAAAGTACAGGCTTTCTGTTCTAACTTGTAATAATCTAATCTTTGCCAAAGTGGAGGGCACACCAAGGCCAGAAACCGTTTTCAGTACTACACAAGAACATTGCCTCTAGCACTTAATACTCAACTTTTCCTGTTCTCCTTTCTGCTTAAAAGTTGTTTCAACCCTTAATCTAAAATAGACCACAATCTGCAATAATTTAAAACAAGGCACATTCCTTGCATGTTTCTGCTACCGGGTTCCAGGCTCTTGGAGAGGAAGGGCAGGCATTCAACATGATGAATCACCAACACCCACTTTGAAACTATATATATACTAGCTGATTACCCGGAGTTGCATGGGTATTTATTTATTGCAATCTTATATTATACAGGAAAGTGAATCAAATAAAGCTATAGTGATTTACTTGTTTACGGTGTTTTCATTTTTTTGCCTTTGATTGCACTCGGGCAATTGCCTTACGTCTTCTCAAAGGCATTATTACAGGCCAGAAATTTGTAAAAGAGTCCATAAAAAGTATGTAATAATATAAGTAAAAGGCACACTGTCACTGAGCAATACATACGCACACACATACATACATACAATATACTTGTGATATACCACAGCGCTGTACAAATATCAGCAGTGCACTCACATGAGTCCGTGTCATATGTCTAGAAATTTTGGTTTAAATGTCTCGATGCGTTTTCTAGTGATGACATACACACATTCATACGTACATCCAAATATACCTCTGACATATAACACAGCGCTGTACAAAGATGACTGGTGCACTCACATGAGTCTCAGTCATATGTACAATGAAACACTGAGCTAAACCCATCAGTCTCTGTACAGAGTATCTCCCCACAGTCACACACTATTATTATACATTTATATACCTCTGACATATACCACAGCGCTATACAAAGATTAGCGGTGTCATATGTCTAGCAATTTTGGTTTAAATGTCTCATTGCGTTTCCAAGTGATGGTGGAACATATCAGGTTTGGTTAAAATGTCTCCATGCATTTCCTAGTGATGACATACACACATACATACATATATCAAAATATAGCTCTGACATACAGCACAGCGCTGTACAAAGATGACTGGTGCACTCACATGAGTCTCAGTCATATGTATAGCAAGTTGGATTTAAATGTCTCCATGTGTTTTAGAGTGATGGCTGAACATACACACATACACATATCCAATTTTATATACCATATTTTTCGGCGTATAAGACGCACTTTTTCTTCCCCAAAACTGGGGGGGAAAAGTGCGTGCGTCCTATACATCGAATGCAAGTTTTAAAAATAAAAAAAAACGGTAACATACTTACCCGATACCGCGATCCCGCGATCTTCTCCTCTCCTCCTGGCTGCAGCGCGTGTCTCCGCCTTCTGCAGACCCAGCGAGGAGAAGCCTGCACACGCGATCCCGGAAGCAAGCCTGGAGAGCAAGCGTGCCCCCGCGATCCCGGAAGCAAGCCGGCGGACCGGTAAGTTAGAAGGGATCAGCAGGGGATAAATAGGCACAGAGTCGGGAATGTATCCTCTTCTGATCACTCTGTGCCAATTTATCCCCTTCTGATCGCCCTGTGCCTATTCAACCCCTTCTGATCATAGTGCTGTACAATGAAACACTGAGCTAGACCCATCAGTCCCTGTACAGAGGAGGTGACACTCTAATGTCCCCCCACAGTCACACACTATTATTATACAGTTATATACCTCTGACATATACCACAGCGCTGTACAAAGATCAGCGGTGTCACATGTCTAGCAAGTTTGGTTTAAATGTCTTGATGCGTTTCCGAGTGATCACCAAATATAGCTCCGACATATAGCACAGCGCTGTACAAAGTTCAGCAGTGCACACACATGAGTCTCAGTCATATGTATGGCAAGTTTGGTTGAAATGTCACCATGCATTTTCGAGTGATGGTGGAACATACATACACACACACATACATAGGGAGATATAGATATATAAAGAAGAGATCAGTTTCTTTTCTGCAAACTGAAAAAAAAATATTGACTGAAATGAATGCAGGATTTTTTCACTTAGCAATCTGCAAAATGCATAACAGAAAAAATGGTGCAGCAAAACACGTCAGGCTACGTACACATGTCAGATGATTCTCATCCGATTATCGCTTCAGGGCTAGCATCAGACGAAATTCAGACATGTGTACAGAGGCCGTCCGACGTCATTCATTGATCCGTCCTGGCATATCTATGAACAACGACTGATGGGAATGCAAGTGAAAGCAAGCTCACCTGTTCTCCCTCTCCATGGAGCAGAATGGTAGTGTATGTACAGCGCTTGCTCCTTCATCCTTCAGTCTTTTATCATTGCAAAGGATCCTGAAAGATCCCTTCCAAGGACATATATCTTACTTGCGTACATAGCCTTAGGCTTATGTTCAATTGCCAAAGTTGTAGTTGTAGTAAATTAAGGGTAATGTATAATCTTTTAAATTACCTTTTTAGATATACCGTAGTTTCCGGCGTATAAGATGACTTTTTAACCCCGAAAAATCTGTGCCAAAGTCAGGGGTCGTCTTATACGCCGGGTACTGGTACTTACCTGCAGCTTGCTTCACGTCCGGTGTCCCCGCCTTGGAACTAGTACTGTACTGTTCCTTCTGCCTCTCAGTTCTCGCACAATAGCGAGATCTGACAGGCAGAAGGAACAGTACAATACTGGGTGTATAACACGACCGCCAACTGATTGGTTAGAGTGGGGGGTCGTCTTATACGCTCAGTCGCCTTATACGCCGGAAAATACGGTACATACAAGAGAGATCAGATTGATGTAAATATTCAGTGTATGTTTATGTTTATTGTACATATATGTATATACCAGTCAAATACATAAATGTGACTGGTGGCAGACATATTTCCTGATTATATGAGCAGGCCCTGCTCTCTGCTTTGCAGTGCAATACAATACTTTTGTTATACTTCTTCTGACAATGCAAGTTTATTGTAATTATGTCCGATATCTTATCTGATCATTTGTTAAATTTGAACGCCAAGCTCCAAAACTTTGCCATTGTTTTTAATGGTGATTATTTATACCCATGCTCTGTGTTGACATGTGTTGACCAAAAAAAAAAAAATACAAGTTTGATTTATTAGTGTGCACCATTGAACAACTGTTAAAGCATGTATCCAGTCCTTCCCAACCTTACTTAAATATTTAATTACATGTATCAGTGGATTGTAGGCAGGATGTAGGCAGTGGATCCTTGTGCGAGGAAGCAGTAAACGCACCACAACCTCACTGTATGAATTCAGCATTATTCTACTTTGCACTAACCAAATGCTTCTGCAAACTGTTACGTACAAATAAGCCCTGGTAAGTACAAAAATGATGTAAGTAAAATCGTGAAGATGGGTTAACATGGCAATCCATAGCTACATAAAAGAAAAGAAGAAATGCACCAAGTGGAAACAATTTATTTGTAATCTGCATTCACTTATTGCTATATAAAACTATATGTATAAGTAAATAGGTCACTAGCAATTAATAATTGTGATTGCTGATGATTTTATTAGCACAATGATAGGAAAAGATTATTGGGCTGGCAATTGAGTGCAGTATCCCACACCACCTATTTTATCCAGCAATGCCACTTGCAGCAGCAGGGAGAATAAAGAAAAACGGTAGCCCCTGCTTCCCTTGTGACATCTGAATTTTATCAGCATCCCCAGCACGCAGACCGAGGCTGTACACAGCTGAAGGGGTTTTAGAGTCAGATTAGTCCCTGAACCCATCCTGGGCTGCCATTGGCTGCTGGGACTTTATAGCCTCTCTGCTTCTAGTCACCAGTGCCTGTTGTAGTGTTAAGCTAGGATGACTAGCTCTTGGTGTGCGATTTCTCTGATTTACTGTTGCTGTCCTTGCCTGTTGACCCTGTGAGTGTATGCTGCCTGGACCGTCCTTTTGCCTGTGACCCTGACTCTATGACCTCTTACTCTATATTCTGGACTTGTCTCTATTGGAATCTTGGTACTGCTTATCTGTGGGCTCCTGGTCCTCTACCAGCCTTTCCCCAGACACCATTCCCTGCACAAGTCCTGGGGGCAACCGTGTGCTGGGAAACGCAACCAGTCACCCGAGGCTGTGTGGCAGCTTACTATAGGTGAAAAGTGTGGCATTGGATTGGGGGATTGGTGAATACTGTTGCTGGACCAGGGTCTTATACAAAATCACACAAAAATCAGACATTTGGACCCAGCCTCACCTGTAGTAGGTTCACCTTGCTTGCAGCAGCTAATTTGCGAATCTTTGCATTTAAAAAAAACAGGAAGAAGAAAAACTATATGATAAGTGTAAAGATTTGCTATGTTATAGGGACATCCGGAATTGTAATTTATGCCTAAGCATTTTTATCTTACATTCCTCCTAAAAATAGCAATGCGTTTCCTGGTATGCGAGGAAGCTTCATAACTGTATATCTATGTGAACACATGCCTCTGACTGTTAGACTAGACTAGGAAATCTGGAGTTTCATTTGGGGATGTCCTGCTCACTTGTTATCCTTGCTGGAGGTCCTGACATGGGGACACAAAGCTCTGCCTCTACTAAGGTGGCTACTATTACAATACAAAGACACAATATAGAGTAATGCATGGTAAATCAGTAATGGGGAAATATCAATTGCAAGGAGACAAATGGTGACTAGTGTCCCTTAACTATAGCTTGCCTTTTTTGAGAACAGCTTCCAAAGTTTAATTTATTTTCCTTTCAGGGTAACCACATATATTTGCAACAGTATGCAAAGCAATAATAAATTTGAATATAAGTGTAAATCACACTTTATTTAAAAAAATGCAAAAGATGCTTCAAATATACATTTTTAAACAAAAATTGGATAGCATTTGTTGTCTTTAATGTGTGTTTCACTGCATTTTAGCAAATATTTTGCCATCTGCTTGAATCGAATCCTTTAATATACCATTTCAAATTTCAGGTTCAAGCTAATTTTTGGAACCATCTCCTGCACCTTCATCTGCCAAGGTGTCACAGGTTTCTCCCCCGACTGTTGTGTGGCCGAAATTTTCTTTTATAGGAAACATAATTAGCAAAAAATTAGAGCCAAATTTATTTTGCAATTCTGAAAATATAGCATGGGCTTAAATTGGCTGGTAGGTGCAGAAACAAATGTTCTGGTCTGGAATGCTACAATTAGGGTATGCACAGTATATTTATTCTGAATAAAAATAAACTTCAAAAAATCCATGTGGATAGTAATTTGGTTTGATGTACCCAAACTGTTATATAGAAATATTGAAATAAAGGCATGATAAATGCTTCCTGTTCAGTCTCTAGCAGGTCTGCTAGCTTCCACTTTTCTAAGTGATTCTGGAAATGATTGAAAAAAAATTGACAGCATACAGCTGAATCAGTAAAACGGAGGCATCTCTATCAAGTATACCTTTTAAACTGTCCTTTTATCCTTTGGGTGGAAGCTCCATTACGGACAGTAAATGATCTACTTTCTAGATGGTGGAAGCCTATTAGAAGTACTGGAAACTGAGCCCTGGGGAAAACTAATAAATGACTAACTGTAATTAGGTAGACTGAAAGCATTTGATTTTGCCTATTCTTTTGAACTTGCATACACAAATACTGTATTGCCTTTATACTCTTTTACGTCCTGATTTTATCAGATATGGCATCTTATCTTTATGTATAATCCAGTTTTTGTTGCTTGAAGTAGATTTCCTGCATTCCAAACTCAAAGCGGTGTGCACTCTGTATTTGATGAGTTCTAGAGATATTACAAAAATACATCCCTTGGTCTGTGGTGAAAGCAATTGTCTTTTATGGTTTATTGGCCTTTTTAAAAAAGTATATTTAATGACCCATCCAATGGTGAGCATCAATTTATTATTTGTCCTAATGAACCTAAATGGACAAAGTGACAGTGGCTATAGGTTTCACAACTCACCTTTAATTTGGTAGTAAATTATCATTCCCTCCAGGAAAATCTTTCTCTTTTTTTTACTGTTTATGGGATAGCAAAAGTTCATGTGGAAGAATTATAAAAATGTGGAGCTTATGTTAAGTGGCCCTTCCTCCACATCATGCTTTGATTGCATGTACATTGCATTGCTCACACTGATTGTTCAATGATCTCAAGGTTGGGTGGCATAAAAGATTATTCTGTGTGTTTGGATTAGCGGATCAGTTCAGCAAAATATTAGTAGATCTTACAGCTTCAGCTATTTTTAGAAATAACATAAGGTCTTCCGTTAAAAAAAAAAAAAAGAAGAGACTCAATATGGCATCCAAACTGTGAAGATTCTATAATTGGCATTGCTTCGGTTCCTGGTGTCTTTTAAAGTTTTAGGTATTTGTTCAGTTTTAAACACAAGCAGACCGAATGCCAATTTTGTGCTCAATATCCAATGTATTTCCTGAACAGTAATCAATCAGTTGGACGCCACAAAACACTGCACACTTCTGTCCTTCTGAACATTTCTTCCAAAATGAAAGTGATTGGAATCTCAGTCTGATGTAATTGATCACTTGTACTCATGACTAAACATGTGCTTTTCATCAAGATTAGCCAACATGTCTGACTAAGGAGAGGAAAATCAGTAGGTTACAATCAATCAACTCATTTTATCATGATCAAAAGTGAAAATTTGTCTGTAATGTCCCAGTCAATTGGACACTAAGTCCACTAAGAACATTTGCAATTAATTTACTATACAAACAAGTTTTTTGTTTTTTTTAAAAGTTTAACACTGGACTAAGTAGCCTAGACCAGGCAAGTGAGAAGCACACTTCTGGAAAACTGCAACTAGGTTCTTGTAACAATACATTTGTGCTTGTGAGTTATATTCTTAAAATGTTGTAATGATTTCACTGTTTCCAGAAATATTGTTTTGCCCATATACACATTCATATTTTCTGTTGACATGAAAATAAATGTATGCTGTGATAATTATTGTTCAGCTGTTTTCATGCTTCTGTACAGATTTATGCAGTTATGAGTCACAACAAGCATCTGAAACAAAACTCAAATAAACAACCATGAATCTGTTTTGGGATTTTTACAGCCAAGAGTGTTAAGGTGAAGTTCAATAAAAGCTAAGATTTGTCACATCCCTGCTTTTGATATCAAAGATTACTAGTCATGCTGAAGTGTGTGATCTAGATTTTGGACCAATTTATTTTGTCCTAATTTTTTAAAGCCCTCCTGTCACACCAGTGTTCTTATAAAGAATTGCTATAATGCCCTATCTATTCTAGGATGGACAGCATGCCTGCTGCATTGAGTAAATGTGCATACAGATATTACATTTCTGTTGCAGGAAACAATTTTTCTTGATTGTTTCAATGAGCTCTGTACACACAGCTCTGTTCAGTTCTATGCAGAGCAGAGGAGGAAGGACAAGCGAGCTGCACCCTGCTGCATTTTCCTCCATAAGATATGAGAGTAGTCTTCATTGCTCGGCCAATCGCGATAGTTCGTCTTGGGTGACAATTATCTAGCATGTGTACAAAATGTAAGTGAAGCGAAGAGAACTAACTTCCAAAAGTGGGTATTCATTTTTCCAAGCAAATATGGATATATATGCTTCAGACTGTAGGGTTTAATTGCTGATTTTGCAAATCTCTATATATATTATTTTCTAGGAACTATATTGTTTTGGCCAGATTTACAAATATTTATTGTCCCTATTCAAAAAAAAAAAGATTGCTTGGCTGTCAGAGGTATAGCAGGACATTAAAACAAATCTTTAAAAAACTGCAGTAGCAGATGCCAACAGTAGAGGGCGCTCAATGAATTAATAGCAAATATCACCTATGACAAACTTCAAAAATTATTTCCCAGCCATTATATATGGGGGCAAAGATGTCACATATATTTATTTTATCACTTTTATCACTTATAAAAGAATACTCACAATAGTCAAAAATGTATAAAGGAATAAAAGGTATTAAAAGGAATATAAGGTATTAAAATAAATGTTATCTGCAACAATAAATTTAAATACAATACTTTTATGCAAACAAATATACAGAATGATTTACATGCATATTATAAATTTCCAATTTACTCACATTAGCTGTGCACAAGCTTTTATGGATGGGAGTTGAGCCTAATATATGCATATTACATTTTTTAAGGGGAAATGCATCGGCTTAATATATGTCCTTGTATTGGGGTTTGTTGGTTAAAGAGTTTGTTTCTATGTACCGTATATTTTGTAATTTTATATGTACAAGGGGGTAGTAATCCTCACTCATGACATACCCAGCTTCTAGTTTCTGCTTCACAATGCTACAATGGTTGCACATATCTTTCTCATGTGTAGTCTATGAGTTGAGCTATTCATTAAAAAACAATGCGCTCCCTTTGTGGCCGATATGCTAAGCAGTTAGGCATGTAATAGTCATGTAATAGTTAATCTACCCTGCCTTCTCTGGCTTATCTTCAAATCTCTACATTTTATGCAACAAAATATGAAGAATGTGCATTTAAATTGTCTAAATCACATAAAAAGTACCACGTTTTAAAATTGTTTTCATTTTGCTCTTCATAAAAACTATATTTAAAATTTTATGATAAAATAGATTATGAAATATGTAGCTGTAAGTGACAATTCATATGACAGGTCATGGAAAAGTTACAGTATATGTAGCTTAGGTCATTACAAGTTACTGATATTACTACTATAATGCCAGTAACCCAACATCGTCAAATTCAGTATCTCTGCATTTACCTGGATTGAAACGCGTAGGGACAGAATATGTATATTTAATTGTGCTCAATTGTATGAATCATAGAGAATGTTTTATGTATATTTATTATAATAAATATACATACATGGAATAATATTATGTAAAAGTTACTTCAAAAGTCCAAAAAAACATATCCAAAAAGGATATAGGGATGTGGTACTACTAATCAGTTTCTCCCCCTCAATAGATAAACATAAATTTGCCTGGAGTGAGCCTGCAAGAAAGTTTTTACCCAGGAGAAATCCATTGTGGAGTAAGTGGTCAACAACTTCACCCGGGGTGTAGCTGTAGATCTATGGGCCATAATATGGAATTTGGACCTTAGCACAACTCTACTTCTTCTTCCCTCCTTAATGACTGACCCCCTCAGTGAAATACCCCCTTCTGCTGCAGATTTCTCCCAGTGACAGATCCCATTTATTAATAGGCCCCTCTTGGTGCAGACCCAATCAGTGACAGATTTCCACTGTACAGCCCCCCTCAGCGCAAACTCCTCACAGTACAGAACCCCTCTTAGTTACTGATTCAACACTGCAGACTGATCTTAGTATAGACTCCATCAGTGACAGACCCTATTCACTAAAAGACCCTTCTTAGTGCAGATTTCCACAGTGCAGACCCTCCTCTGAACAAACTGTCAGTGATAGATTCTCCTAATTGACAGTCACCTGGGCCCACCTTTTATTATTATTTACACAGTATTTATATAGTGCCAACATATTATGCAGCGCTTTTACAAAGTCCATATTCATGTCACTAGTTGTCCCTCAAAGGGGGTCACAATCTAATGCCCCTACCAAAGTTATATGTTAATATCACAGTCTAAGGTCAATTTTGGGGGGAAGCCAATCAACCTAACTGCATGTTTTTGGAATGTGGGAGGAAACCCACGCAAACATGTGGAGAACCTGCAAACTCCATGCAGATGGTGCCCTGGCCGAGATGTGAACCTAGGACCAAAGTGCTAACCTCTGAGCCACCATGCCGCCCATCAGTTAATCAGTTTAGATTCTGCCCCCCATTTTCCCTGGAAGCAGGGGCCAGGTTGCCATTGCAAGAAAACTGCACTTGATAAACAGACATTGGGCTTCATTCTGCAGCCCTCTGTGATTCACATCACTTGACCTTGCATGAATGTTAAACTCATACTGAACTTTTGTTATTTGCTCCCATCTGCTCTGTTTAATTTACCCTCAAGTTTTGTAGTTTTGAATGTTGAATGTTTTCTGCAGCTTCATTCAGAATTTTTTTTACATCTACTATTGCTTGTAACAGAAGGGTTTAGCTTGAAAGGTGTATACTGTATTCCTACAAAAAAAAAATATATATAAAATGAATGAATCCTCATTTCTGCTCATAATGGTAACCCTAAGCAGTCAACTTCATGTACTTTTTATTCACCTTCTTATACCTTTTAAATGTTAAACTTGTGGTTGTGTCACATTTTTTTCTGATTCCTCAACAAACTCTGTGAAGTGGCAAGGAAAATGACTCAGTAATGAGTAATACAGTTGCTTCCCTCTTAGTGAAGGCATTATGGGGAAGTCGTACAGTGGAATATTAATAGACATTACTTCTAATGCTGGTATATAGAAGAATGGCAGACATGATGTACAATGAATAAAGCACCAAATCAAATGCAATTACATTATTCACTGAAAAGCGGGTATAAATACATTTTTTGTTCTATATGCTCTATTTTTAATGCAAGTTTTTTTAGTTTATTTTGCAAAGTGAAACAGAATATGGATTGCTTTAGCTGCATGATATATGCTTCTTGACCATATATCCATATATCTTTCATTAAAATGAGCCTGTTTAGGATGGATTCACTCTGCCTTGTGCATTGTTGCACTACTATACCTTGTGTGTAATGTAATGTTGTGTTTCCTATGGGTGCAGCCACTTTTTTTGTATACAGGCACACCACGTCACACGGTGCTTTTGATACTGAGGATTGCAGTAACCTGTACAGCAGGTTCATTTGCAAGGATGGCATTTGGGAATATATGACACCTCATTGTACCAACTTACCGCACAAGTGTGAGTGGGGTCCTAATGTGCATAAATATATATCCCATAGTTTAAAAATACACTAATCTGCAATGCATTGGAATAGACAAGAACTAGGAAGTCTCTAAAATTTTATGTATCTGGGGTAGTATATAGGTTATGCCTTACTTAACTAGGGACAAGGGCTAAACAATTTAAAGTGTACGTAAAGGTTCTTTTTTGTAGAGTGGGATAGGGTTAGAAAAGTCTGCTGTTTTGTATGCTTCCTCTTGGGTTTCTAGACAGAAAGTGAAATCTCCCAAATAGTAGAGAGACAACAAAAAATAAAGAAAACTATAAGTGCTTTTAAACTCCACTCTAAAAATGGCTAAACCTTTTTTTTACATTTTAAAATAGTATAGTTAAATATTTTATGCAATGATTGTATTCAGATAACTTCCACTTGTTTTTAAAGTTAGAAGTGTATAATATATGGGGTGTATGTAAAAGCACATTATTTTAAAAGCTGGTTATAAATAATCAGAGCATGTGATATTTTTCCTAAGCAAGTATGTGACCTTTTTGTCACGGCCCATGTATCCGCCTTTGAAGAAGATGATAACTGCCAAAGGTAAATGAATAATGACAAATGTACTCCATAAGCAGATGGCTCAATACTCTCTTGTACAGACTTGCCATATTGGTGTATTTGGGTCACACATGGCCTTCTACTTCTACTTTGTGGCCTTTTAGCTAGTTTAAGGATTTACATTGAATGAAACCCCAGCTGGTCCTCAGTTATTATAGGGTAAAGTTGCTTAAATCATTTTGCATTTAAATACTTTAGGAAACATTTAATGGCCCATTTTTCTGGGGTCAGATGTAATAAGTTACTGTTATTACTATAATAGTAATTTATTAAGTTTTTTAGTCATTTTCTTTCATTCAGCTCAGCGACTGTTTAATTTATTTTGTATTTTTTTTTCTAATCTAATCCAATGTTATCTGGAGACAAAAAAAATATATGAAATTGATTACAAATGCCAGATCTGGTGAAGTTCTCAATAGATATAACTATTTGAGATCAGTATGATCATTGGACTGCAGATCAGTTTCTTCTGTAATAACTATATATTTCCTTTCCACTTAGCAGTATTATCGGAAAATGACCATGCGATATGTTTATCAACCTGATTACCAGAATGGAGATTTCTGAGCCTTTTGAAATCTGTTGTATAGATAAAAAAAAGCAATACTCTTGTGTCACGGTCTGTATCTGTCAGTCATTTGCAACCCCTATTTAATGTACAGTGCTGCTTAATATGTTAGCGCTATATAAATCCTGTTTATTATTATTATAAATATTATAGAAATGGTATCATGTAGGAAAGGATATGGGTAATAAAGAGTTAGCATGCACTGTTTGGATGGAAAATGTCAATAGAATATATGTATGTCACCAGCAATATTTTTGCAAGAAGAATTTGCAAAAAGCATGACAGTGGGAAAAACACTGATATGTCCTTGTGATGTGCAAACTACATTACCATTAGAGATAAACACTTCCTTCAAATAGCAAGACAAAACTCCCACGTTGCAAATAGGAAAAATGCATACTACAACGATACTAGAAGAAAGAATGATAACAACACATCACAAGCATCTGCAGCATTTGTAAACACAGCATCATTTTCTAATTTTAGTGTGAAGAAAAAATGAACAGAACTTGTTGGCTTGCCCCATTTGACTTTTTATTTTGTATTCAAGCAAATTTAAGTATTTTCAGTGTAATAATCCTTGACAGTGTTATAAAAAAGATTTGTGGGGAGCAGGTTCAGCTGCAGTGGGTGAAAACCACTAACCAAAAGTCTGACTCTCTTTTGCCGCATACCATTATTAGGGGACATCAGTGGAAATCTATTCTCTGACACTCAATGTTCTTTTAAATCTGTTTTCACTGACAAGGTAGCAAGCATCTGGCACTAGCCAGATTTCATCATATCACTCCATAGTCCCAATTTATTAAAGTTCTCCAAGACTGGAAAAGATAAACCATGACCTGGCTGATTCAGCAAACCTGGAATGGATTTCCTAAAAATCATTGATACTAGTTTGCACATGTTTTCAATCCTAAATAAGATCCATTCCCAGTTTGTTGGATTACCCAGCTTCACCCATGATAATCTATCTTCTCTATCTCAGGCTTGGAAAGTTTTGATAAATAAAGCCCCATGTAAAATTTGGCATATTTATCGTTTCTATAATTTTGTTTGACCAGCGGAGTGACACAAAACAATTAAAGTGTCAATACTTCAATTAGTGAAAAACTAGTATTACTGAATGGACAAAACCTCCACACGTCTTTATTTCCTGCTTGATATCAGATGACCGTAGGTACAGAGAGCATTGAGTGCCATTATGCATATCCTGCTTCGTTTTGCACTTCTGCCCCACCTCATGCCATATAAACTTACTGCTCATCCTCAGTATATTCACAAAAACATGGAAGTTTTTCTTCCTAAAAGAAAAAAAGAAAAACAAACACATACAATAAATACAGGTACCTTTTAAAGGTCCTTGTTGCTAAACAAGACAACTTTCAATGAACATTTTATTAATTCTGCTAAGATGGCATTATTTGTAGGACCACTGAAGGTACAGCTTTAACAGCTAGAATGATCTAAAATCTAGAATGTCTAGAATGATCATGCTTGTCATCTTGAGACACAATACATTTGTATTAACTTGTATTTAATATTACCCAAATCTAAGTTTAATTGTAACATACTTTTCTTGGTTATAGCAGTCCACCATTTATGATCATTTTTGGAAAAAAATGTGTGTACATCTGTCCCCCTAGATGTTAGTGACCCGCCATATTGGAATACTAACAACCATATGTTATTGTTCTACTTTTGTATAACATGACAATGGAGGGGCCTTAGGTTTGTCCTCCCTGCTACCTACTCTATGGAACAAAACATAAGCTGAGGAACTTATCTGTATAGCCATTGTTCCTTTACTGTCCCTTGAAACAATCAGTAAGTATTTATGTTACCTACATTATGATATTATAAGTATTCATTCATTAGGTAATTATTGTTTTTTTAATAGTATTACCAAATTTGTTTCCTTTTAGAATATTATTTTACCACTATTTATGAATGGTATCAAATCCCTTTTATATAAACAGTTTATGATGTGTTTATTTTATGAGAGAAATACTGTATGCCTTTAACACTTATTGTGGAGGGTGAACAGTATGTTTATTGGAAACAGTTTAGCTAATGCATGAAAAAATTAAGAAAAAGAGATGGTTAAATGGGCCAGCCTTTATTGTGTTTCACTTGTCTTTGCATTGCATAGTAATTGTGTCCAGCTGGTGTTGCAGAAAAAAACAACCCTGATCAACAGCAGAATTCTTGCCTGAAAATTTGCTGTATCAAATTTGCTGTATCAAAAATTGACATTTCACAGTGGTCCAGTAATAAAAATTTCCAGTAAAAAAAGCTTTCTGAAATTTCCTGCAAGTTTGCTGCATGTACTTGAAATGGATCAATGATATAAGGGTATATTTTTTAGCCTGATCCAAAAGGAACCGAAGTCCGTCTGGCCATGTGAGGTATATTCAGCTTCAGAGCAATCAAATGCAATAAAAATGTCACCTAGCAATGAGATGGAAGAAGGTAACACTGTAACTTCTTTAAGGCTGATTTTTTGTAAGCTGCTAATCAGAAATCTATGACAGTTCTAAAAGGATTTTATTTAATAATTTGAAGCTTAAATGTATTTGTGCCCAAACTATGGACTTTTGACCTGTGTTCTCAAAGGTCTTTAAAGATCATTACAAAAGAGGAAACAACTATTTTAGACAGAGGAAACAACTGATTTGCAAGAGGCCATCCACCTCAAAATGCAGCAACTGTCTATGAATAGGGGACTTTCAACACCCTCTGTCTTCTACTTATAATGCTATTTTAAAATCTCCACTTTGGCATTTTGACAGCATGTCACACCTTCAGCCATGCAATTTGAAGTTTTAACATCAATGCAGACATTCTTCTCCAAGATTGGAGAAGATAGACTGTCATCAGTGAACCTGTATGATCCAGCGAACCTGGAATGAATCTGGTCCAGGATGCAAACTAATATCAAATGATTTTTAAGAAATTCATTGCAGGTTTGTTGGATCACCCAGGGTGACTCAGTATAGTCTATTTTCTCCAGTCTTGGAGAGCTTTGATAAATCAGGCCCAAAGGATGGGATTATGCTAATTTACACCTTCTGCTCTTGCACATTCAACATCTGCTGTGTCACATTCCATGATGACTGCATTAAGGTTTTTATTCTATAGGGCTATAAATGCTGGGGTGTTTCTTACACTGGTAGAACTGAGAAATTGGTTTGCATAGACTGGAAAACATTAATATTACAAAAACAAGTTCAGTTGACTGAAGTTCATTGACTACTATTT
The DNA here is from genome assembly GCF_032062135.1 of Pyxicephalus adspersus. Taxonomy (NCBI): domain Eukaryota; kingdom Metazoa; phylum Chordata; class Amphibia; order Anura; family Pyxicephalidae; genus Pyxicephalus; species Pyxicephalus adspersus. The sequence continues at coordinate 118,083,520 of NC_092859.1, read as the reverse complement.
ATACAATCACCTGGATAATTAGGAACCTTCACAGGCATCTAAATTCGGGTTTCAGTCGTTTATACAAGCTTAGGAACATTCTCCATTTTTTCACTGAAAGGCCATCAGGCTGCCAAGATTCTTTTCCATAGAAGGCAAAGCCAAAAAAAGTTGGGGCTCTGTTGTGAGCTTTAAGGATCAATTCTTCTTAAATGCATGTAGATACAAAGGTTAATGGGGTTTGTTTAAAATGCTTTTACTGCTTGTTTAGAATATTTATATGCTTGAATGTACATAGTCTGGTTCACGTTATTGCTATGCAGTTAAATTGAATCTCTTCACCTTTATTTGTCTCATTGTATAAAATATAAAGTGGCTTTGAAATTCTACAAATAAGAACTAACAGTATCTTCTACACCAATAATGTCACACTTACCTCCTTCTCTGTAAAGGGCCTGCTCCTTTCTCCAGCGCATACTGGAAATTCTGACCCCAAGTTCGCCTGCTCTTCCAGGTTTATTCTGATTCGCCCCTCCTGCCAGCCAATCAGGAAATAGCCTCTTGATATGCTCTGGCTATTTAGCTGGCACAGACAGAGAGTTCACTGTTTGAGCAATATGTCTCCACACTAGTGCTGAGCCCCTAGCTGTGCTAAACTAATTCCTGCCCCTGTCTACTTACCTCATGTTTCCTTACCCTCTGGTGTCCTGTGACCCCATGCCAACTGTGTCTCTTCATTGCCTTCTGGTGCTTGACCCTTGGCTTGACTCTGACCTCACCTGTTTGCTGCCTGCATAGGCATAATTCTTGGACTTGTCTGCTGATTTTGTACTTTGCATTGTTCTGCCCACCCTGGTGTGCCCATAGTCTGCAACCTGGTATCAGGGTCCACACCATCATTGAGCTATACATAACACTCCTAGTGGTTCAGTCTCTTTCTGAGTGGCCCTGATTTATTAAAGCTCTCCAAGGCTGGAGAAGATGCACTTTATTCAGTGAACCTGGGTCATGCCTAATCCTGATATGGATCTGGTCCAGGATAGAAAAAAATTCCTAGCAAATACTTTTAAGAAATCCATAACAGATTTCTTGAATCACCCAGGTTCACCGATGAATGTGTATCTTCCCCAGCCTTAGAGAGCTTTAATAAATTAGGCTCAGTGTGGCAAAAAGGCATTGAGCTTCTCAGTAACCACCGCGTTACAGTTATGGTGCCAATCTTCTACCTGTTTATGTCTCATGGTTGCTTTCACAAGTCAAGTATGGAGAAGCACTACAAAGGCAATATGGAGAAAATTAATATGTACCTATAACATTTTAAATACTTTCAGGTACCAAATTTGCTTCCAGACATAACCCCAATTGCTTGGAGTTGGCAACCATATTGATGAAGAACCTTTGGGGTGTTAAAAAGCAGTTGGTGTTGTCATATATTAAGGAAGAGTTTATAGGTCTATTTTGTAAAAAACAAAGTCAGTGATAGTGAAACATTACAAATTCTTTAGATAAACTATTTGAACATGTTTGTTTTTACCACTTATCTGGTTTCTTTGAACTGAGTTAAGAATGCTGTTTCTTCTAATATTTTTGGCAGTCATTTTATCCCAACTAAGTCTAAACAGGAAATCATCTTTAAGTGACAAGTGGAGGGTGTACAGTATGCTTGGATATGGTATATGCTTGTCACTGAAATCACAATGATGGTTTTATGACAAACACAGTTTCATCATTTTGGCTGCTATTTTTGTATTTAGTTTTTGTAATTTCAGTGCAGCTTCATGCAGAAAAATATCTAGTCTTAGCAATATTTGTGTGATACATCACCATTATAAGTGTTCCCTTAGCTCTCGGTCAGTGTAAAAGTGATATATGTTTTGCATAATCTTGGTCTGTAGTTACAGTGGCTATGCTATGGAATGTTCCACCATCATAATTTTCTAAGTAATGACCCTTGTCTGCTACCTAATGGATCCTTGAGCATGATCCAATTATTAGGAGCCTCCGTAGATCTAAATCAGATTACAAGCTAAAACGTGTTTTGAGTTAGGTCTGTAGTTAAACTAGCAGTTCATGAAACATTTCTACTATTATAATATGCATACAATACTTAATTTTATCTTCTACCTAAGGGACCTCTTAAACTATACAGTTGTTCACTGTTAAATCTTTCTTTTAACTATATAATCTGCAACAGATTGTATACTCTGTTATCATATAGTAACTCTGTTTTTAGCAATTTTTATGAAGAAATCTTTCCAGCACTCTTTTACACTAAAGTGTTTCCTATGGTAACTCGTGATGGTAATCACTTTCTATGATGATTCTTGGGAAAACCATTGGTCATCGTTGCCTGCAAAAAAAGAGAGAGAAACTACAGCAAAACAGTTACAACCATAAGGCCCAAAAAGAAAATCGAAGGCAAAAAAAAATGAACCCTAGGGAAACATTTGAATACATGCTCCTCCCCTGTATGCATATTTACACTCATAGATTAAAAGCACCTTGTACAGTTATATATAGCAGCCTGATAATCTGCCTATTTTGGTCTGCAAAGCATTAAATTCCATAACTTCTTGGTTTTTAAAATATATATTTAAAGGAAGCCTGTATTGAAAGAAAAATGCAGTCTATTGGTGTACTTTCCTTCTGAAAATGCTAACTGTCTAGCTGTTCATGTGACCTCAATACTTTCATTTACTGACCTGAAGCATCTGTTCTGGCTGCATTCTACATACTTGTTCTCTTCTTTGATTTAGATACCAAACCTAGCAGGTTAGCATACCAGCCAATTGACAAGATTTTCAGCAACTGGCTAAAAACCTTTCTTAGTACTTGTTATTTTGAATGATTTTCAACTAATGCACAACTAGCCTAAATGTGTTTTTATTTATTTTTCTGGATTATAGCTTTGAAGTACAACTGTGAAGTCAAGTATTTAAACAATAATAAACATTAAAGAGTCTTTAAAGCAACTCTTCACTGACCTTGGTAGTGGCAGATGTTGTGGAATAATTCATTCTGAAAGTTCACAATTCAAAAAAAGTTGTTTAAGCTGAGTCTCAGCACTTCTTTCCCTCTGATGTGGCTTCCATGAGCTTGTTCTGTGTTTACATGGGAGATACCAGTCAAGAAAAGAAGACATGGTGAACTGAGCTGCTAAATGCAAAAAAACTGTTGATTTAACCATGAATTATGAGGAATAATAAATCAGTAAGGGATTGTTTTAAACAAATTTACTGTTTAGTGAGGATATGTAAATATTTGAATGCCCAAATCCTGGCAACGGCTCTGCAAACTACAAAAAACATGATACACTAAGAAAGTGCTAAGGAAAGCAAATTGAGAGTTTGAGACTTTTAAAAGGAAACTCTAAAAACACGATTCTATAATGTTTCCTAATTATATGCATTAATATCTACAGCATATGTTAAGGTAAATAAGCTCTGCAAAAAATAAAGTTTGGTGTTTCACTAAAACCTCACATGGATTTTAAAATGTAACTGGATGTAAATGGATTTTACTGTGACTTAATTTATCCCTTTAGGTATTTTTAAATTATCATCTTTCTCTGAAAAACCAGGGAAGGTCTATTAGCTTTTTACAATTGTCTGTTTTTTTACTGTTGCATATATATATATATATATATATATATATTGGAGAAAGAGGATGGAAAGACTATGTAATGCAAGATTGAAATAAGGTCGGGAAATGCATATCTGGATTAGTCATATTTCTGGTGGTTAGATCTTAGACATCACTCTTTAGCAACAGTGAAAAAAGTCCAAGGCTCTGGCAGCCACATTGACTTGTTGCTGGTTATGAAATATGTCAGTACTCTACACTCTTGTATGTTATTATTATTATTATTGTTAATAAACAGGATTTATATAGTGCCAACATATTACACAGCGGTGTACATTAAATAGGGGTTGCAAATGACAAATAAAGACAGTGATACAGGAGGATGTTCCAATTCTCCCAAAAATTGATTCAACACTAATCTTTCTCCTGAATCTGTTTTTTTCTGTGGTGCTTACCATCAGTATTTCAGTGTTGGCACTGTGACCACTCAGCAACAAGTTCTCCCTAATGACACAATAGCCAATCATGGGACAGTTTTTCTTGGCACTTCTTTAAAATAAATTAACTTGTAGCATTGCATTCCAGCAACATGAAGCTACATTACTGACAAACCCCCTCCTGCTGTCTGGTACCTTCCAGATTCCCTGACCCTGAATTGTTAAGTTGAGTTCCTGTGTGCCTTTGTTACTGTCTCTCCAATTACCAGTTTTGGCTTTTTCTTGGATAATTTTTTTTACCTTTACTTGTCCCTTTTGCAAATATTGTCTTTTGACTTTGTACAACTATAAAAATCATAATGGTCTCAACCTGGTGTACTCACCAAAAAAACACCCTAGGCCCTTTAGGGGGCACACACGCTCTCCGATGTGCTGAGTGTGGTGAGGCTTCATTATCAAGGTTGTCCATAATTGTCTACATGTTATTTGCAGCACCCTGGTGCTCCCATGTGTCTCCAAGTGCATGTCATGTACAATTGTGATGCCAGGGGCCTCACAAAGCCTTCAAGATGGCCCTGCATAACCAATTGGCTGTTCTTAAAGTGCATTGGACTCCTGTTAATGAGACTTGAAAAAGACCTCATTGTTTTAGGAATATCGGCAACAGCTTTGCCACATGATTTTAGGGAGATTGGATGCTTGTGTGTCTTTTAGTAAAGTGACACAAAGTAGTAAATTATCTTGTCTGTATTCCTTATCTTATCCTTACCCCTTCATGTGAAAGAAAAAAAATCATCAGCATAGATTGTTCAACTCTTGTATGACATGAGCATGTTTGTTTCCATAAATATCATGTTGTTTCTGTATTGATTTGTGCATCATATAATCCAAGTGTAAGAACATGCTCACTACACATCTAACGTTTTGCAATCACTTGGTCTTTTTATCATTTTTTTCCACTCTGTGGCTGTACAAAATGTCTTTCTATCAATTTATCTAGGTATTGACTTATAAAAGAGAGTGTATGACTCATTTTTCTTTATTCTGGATAACTAAGCTACAAATGCCCTGATTACTCATGTTGTAAAATAAATTCTCTTTTGTCAGGCCTTTTAAACATCTGTCCAAAATTCTGCTGTGCTATACTATGAAACTAGTCTTGTTGACTTTGTAAATTGTTTACTTTAATGAATAAGGCTTTTTGTAACTTGGACCTCTATTATACTCTATTATACAAATATTGACCACAACTACTGTAGTCGAGTTGTAGGCCTGCCCTCATGCCTTTTTATTGTTTAATACGGCGCAGGAGTCATGAAAAGGCAGTGGGGAGCTTGATCACAGTAACTGCAAAATGGTTTCACTTATTCACAAAATGATTTTACAAAAATAATCTATCATAATTCAGAATTATATAAAGAAATGGGAACCATACATGCAAACAGAACTAGAACGTTTTAAGTGGTTTTAAGTATGAAACACCACAAAATTTGGTTCCCATCATGGTTTAACTAATAAAAACAAAAAAACGATTCACGAAAGATCGTTCGATAATTGTTAACAAAAAATGTGCACAATGACTGGTCAACAACGTTGACAAATTAGGAATCTCTCTGGAAACGAACGACCGTCCCGGCGGATCTGATTGGGTGATGATCGTTCTTAATCTATTGTGTGTAGGGTTGTTCAGTGATCGTGGATGGGATCTGCAGTACACTTTCTCCTGTACATGTCACTTCCTGCATCGTTCAAACGATCGTATCTAGTGTGTACATTATTGGTGGATTATATTTGAACGATCATATTGTTACAGGGTGTACAGAATTGTGCACAATATGATTGTTTAAATATTCGGGAACAATCATTCATCGTTCATTTTCAAACGATAATTATTGCACATGTGTACCTAGCCTATGTCACCCAGCCCATGCAATCCCTGCCCATTCAAACTATTGTTTCCATGTTTGCTTTCTTCTTACATAGATGACTTGCTCAACAGTGCAAAAATTTTGGTTGCAGGGTTATTGCTTGCTCCATTTTCTCCTTTATAAACCCTTTCCTATAAAACCTTGTGACACTATTTTTTTAAACATTCTTTATTTTGGATTTTCTCCATTTCAAATAAACAATATACAAAAATTAGCCAGATTAAAATATTCAAAAGCAATAAGGAAACGGCACGGAGTGCATTAATCATTCTAATAACTTTGGTTGGTTGCAGTCCTTAGGACTGGTAACACTCTTTTTAATTAAAATCCCAAGGGTATCCACAAATATCTAAAAACAGCAGTTGGGAGAAGGAATCTTTCAATGAGAGACCTGGAGCAGCAGGCAAAGGAAGAGTGGTCCAAAATTCCAGTAGAGAGATGTAAAAGACTGATTGATTGTTAAAAAAAAGCGATTTACATCAGTTATTCCTTTCAAAGGGTGTGTTACCAAGTATTAGTTTGAGAATGCCAATAATTTTGTCCAGGCAATTTTGATGTTTTGTGTAGAATGTCTCAGTTTTTTTATCTGCTTTTTTTTGTGTTCTTCCAGTGCCAACAAAAGAAATAACAAGACAATACCAAAACATTTGTAAGTGCAACAATTTTCTGGGAGAAGTGGTACATTTTGTGACATTAATGCAAGGGTGCTAATAGTTTTGATTATGACTGTATTACCAAACCATATCCTGACAGCCACAAAACATTAAAGCATGGTTAAACCCTTCCTTACATATCTCCTAAGTATATATAATATTCAGATATGATTAATGTAAAATGACAGCTAAACTTATAGATTCAGTGCTCAATTTTGTACAGATCCAGATTTAGATATGCAAATTCCTATGTACCAAATACAATAGATGTTTCCTGGATCTATAGTGGCATGTTAACTCTTTCACTCCCTGACCATATCCCCTTCTCCTACCTTCACCATTTTTCCTACCTCCTATGCTGAGCCAGTCCGCCCCCATATACTGGCAGCAAGCTCCAGCAGTTTTTTTTGTAATTGAAATGAAAAACATGCATACAATGAAATCCTGTTGGCAAGCTTTTCCTATCTCCCTCCTTGTCAGGTATAGCCTGAATCTTCTATACTGTACAATATCATCAGGCAGAAACTGCACACCTTAGCAATATGTTAGGACAGAATGTTTATATATGTTGTGGTTGACTCCCTCCCTTGGAGCTCCACACCTCAATTCTTGATGGCTCTCCAAAAGTTCTCACTTCCTCACATGCACTGTCATTTTGCTCTTCCTATCTCCACATTACTCTGTTCCTAATCCCCTCTAACTCACTTCCTTTTTTCAGTGTCCTGGGAATGCAAGGCTTTATCAGTCAGTGGATTTAACAACACAGCAATGCACTAATGCAAGTAATGCAATGCAGCATAAACGTGTGGCTTTATGCAGAGCTCCACATTGCAAAAGTGTTATTTGGCCCTCAAAATATGTATCTTCAGTTAGTGTTGAATCAAGATATTGGTGAATATTTGTAATGCATACAAACATTCGACAAAGCTCTCTGAATCATTTTGCATGTCTATTGTTCTAGGAAACTAAAATTGTTGTATGAAACATTTCAATTGTTCATTATTTTTAAATTTGAATCCTGGTTGTACTTTAAATGTTAAAATGATTCTATCCTATATGTCACATTCCTTGGGACATGTATTTGCTCTTGTTCTCTGTACTTATTGAATTGTATTGTTATCTGTTATTGAAAAAGAAAGATACTAGGAGTGTATCACCTTAGAGAACAATTATGCCTGTTTAAGTAGTTAAATGCAGCTACAGGCTGGACGCACTCACATTTGTATTACCGGCGTCTGTGTGCACAAGAATGCTTAGGGTGCTTAAAGGCTTTTTAGAAAGTAATAATGTGGCATTATGCTCTAAAATAACTTGATGCGATGAGGGGAATTAAAGGGCAATAATCAGTCTACTGATTAGAAAAACAAGGCTACCAAGATGCCAATGCACTAAAGGTGTCTATGAAAATTCAGGTTATACAAAGAGACGACTTATGTTAAACATTACCTTGGTAATTGGTGCAAGCTTGAGCCTTCTCAGACCTGACCTATGTTCCTATCTCTAGAATAGGATGGAAAATGCATTGTTGCACATATGCAACTCATGTATTGTAATGCATAGACAGATGTAATATAGTCTGCTATTTTTGTTTGTTGTCAGATCTGGCCAAATATATTGCAGAATGGACCGCCTACTGCAGAAAATTATTTACTTTTTGTAACTACCAAATTGTTTAAAGGGTAGCAAAAGACAAAGACAATTGGACACCATCAAAAAACATGCTCTGCTCACCCTAATATACATGCTTATATGAAGGCATAGGGCAAGGTATTAATCACAACCCCTTCATGGTTTTATAGAAACACATTGCCTAATTGATGCGCCCCATGTTCTCAAGCATCTATGTTGAACCAATTCATGAAGTTCATTACGTCTGTAAATCAAGCTCAGCTGAAAGTGGTCCCTAAAAAGTATTTAGCATAATTGGAATATACTGCTGACATTTTGTCAGGAACTGCAAAGGTATTAAGTGTTACTTCCCACTTCCTTATATGAACTTATTTTCAGTGGATAACGCCAACTACAAATTATCAGAAGGTACTGCTCAAGTTCTCATTTTCAGTTTGCTAATTGTTCATGCTGGTGACCAGTAAACCACAGCAGCCATTTTCCAGCATCACCAAGGTAAGATCTGAGGATTATTAAAAAAGAAGACACCAGACAGAAGGAACTTTTCTAATAAAAATCTAGTTCCCTGCTCCCCATCCCTTTCCATTTATTAATTCACACTATTGATCCTTTAATTAAATGGTGGCTTTAATGAGCAAATATAAGATGTTGAAGTCAAGCATGCATTATTTTACTTACTCATGTCAAATTCCTTAGGTAGGCTGTGTTTGAGATAAAAGTAATCACCGCTTAGACTTTTTTTTTCTTTCACTATTCCCCTTTTAGCTGTAGAATGCACTCAATATTCCTCCTCTTAGCACCTGATGAAGTTGTATGTGGGTGCTTACAATGAATTTAAGTTTATCCTGCTCCAGACACAGCTCTTAAACATTGGCTCAAGTGTTCTTTGAGAAGTAGGCACTAGCACGCCCTTCAAATATGTGTGCTTCTGAAGAAGGCTGCTGCAAGTGAGAGCTGACACATCTTACACATTTTCATTAGCTTCATTTGGCTGTTTCTGTTATCAGAAGTAGAAATCAGTGGGTCAGAGCTCTGACATGCCTCTTTGGGTCTTCTTTCTGTCCCTTACTCTTTCTAGGGGCTCTATTTATAAAGCAGGGAATCAGACATTCGCTCTTGGAAATATTTCAGGTCCATGTGTTTCAATGGCAATAATTGATTCCCTTCAGGGAATGTTAGCTGTAAATGTCTCTCTTTATCTATCTTTACAGTGTAAAGATCTGTAAAATATACGTATGATTTTACTACCTAGGTTGTTTCGCTTTCACTAAACTTTGTATGCACCCTGCAGGTAACTTAAAGGGAATGTAATGAGGGAAAAGGCCCACAGACCATTATTAAGTTCATTATGATCCTTATGACCAGGGCGTCCATTGCCTAACTATTCTGTGTTAAAATGTTCCTCATTCTCACCTTAGAAAGTTGAATGATGTGGTTTAGCTCTACACAAACCTGAAAACAATTCACCTTTCCTAACTTGAAACAACTGAAGTATGACTATGGCCCAGCTTAGCAGGGATGAGTTTTGTTATGTAGCACAAGAAGGAGAAATTCTTACCCGTCTGCACAGCTTGCTCCCTCGCTGTCGGTGCCATGTTGCCAATGCCTTGTTGCCATGCTTTACTCATCTGGTCAGTGATGGGGGGATGGCGGCGACAATTTCCACCTTTAGCCATCATATCTCTGCCATGCTGTTGTCATTACCAGGACTGCAAGTGTGCCATGGACCTACTCCTCAGACTTACCATCAGCTAAGAGATTCTGCAGACACACCATTAGGACTCATTCATCCCAGCGGCCTTGACAAGCATTGGGCTGTGTTTCTTAATCAATTCCTATTCAAAAAACAAGGCAAACTACCCGATATCTGTTTGGTTGTGTTCACACAAATACACTGCGTTGGTGCACCTTGACAACTTATAGAACATGTGGCACTTTTGTAAAACATGCTCCAACTTGCTGTAACACATTACAATGAGCTACAACACATACAATACCACTAAGTAAAAAAAAAAAAAAAGAAAGAAAAAATAAAATGCATATTAGCACATAGATGTACATCATGCATTACAACACACATTTGAATGCTTGCATTTTGCACACAATACCATGTGCTTTGGTGTACATGGGCCCTTCAAATATTATTAAATTGTATTTATATAGCACCAACATATTACTGAGCGCTGTACAATAAATAGGGGTTGTAAATGACAGATACAGTGACACAAGAGGAGGAGAGGACCCTCTCACAAAGAGCTTACACTCTCACAAAAAAAAGTTCAGATTTCACAGATGTGCAGGGGGATTTTTATTCCATTTTGAGGATGGCATATCATCCGATCTTGTGCCTGGGCACTGTGAGATTAAATAACGTGAGCAGAACTTGGAAAAGGATGGTGGTGCCTACTGTCCTATCCGGACCTAAAAGAAAGAAGAAAATTGGGACGGAATGGTCAGTGTGTGTGTTGTCCCAACCAGGACACTGATGTATGGCCTCAGGAGGGCTCTGCCTGCTTGTGGCAGGTCGAGTCTGTTGGTGTGTGTGAGGCAGGTCAGTGTGTGTCGGTGTGTTGTGGCAGGTCGGTGTGTGTGTGGCAGGTTGGTGTGTGTCGGTGTGTTGTGGTAGGTTGGTGTGTGTCAGTGTGTTGTGGCAGAGGTGTGTGTGTCAGTGTGTTGTGGCAGAGGTGTGTGCCGGTGTGTGTGGCAGTTCTGTGTGTGTTGTGGCCCCTTGGTATATGTGCAGCGTGTTGGTGTGTGTGGCAGAGCTGTGTGTGTCAGAGTGTTTTGGCCAGTAGGTGTGTGTGTGTGGCAAGTCAGTGTGTGTGGCCCGTTGGTATGTGTGTGGTGTGGCAGGTCAGTGTGTGTCTGTGTGTTGTGGCAGAGCTGTGTGTGTCGGAGTGGTTTGGCCAGTAGATGTGTGTTGTGGCAGAGCTGTGTGTTTTGTGGCCGGTAGGTGTGTGTCGTGGCAGAGCTGTGTTTGTGTATCAGTATGTTGTGGCAGAGCTGTGTGTGTTGTGGCCGGTAGGTGTGTGTGTGTGTGTTGTGGCAGAGCTGTCCATGTAATAAATCTGTGTGTCTCTCTATATGAACACGCCTGCCTGTGCTGCTCCCTCCCCCATCTCTCTCTCTCTCCACCCTGCAGTCACATCCTGCGGTCTCTGTGCTGCAGCTGTCTCCGGGCTCTCTCCTCTCTCGGAGCTGTCTATTGAGGGTCTCCCCGCCCAGGCTTCTCTCATCATTGCGGACCGTGCGGTTAGTCCAGGCCCAGGCTGTGTGTGAGGCCCGGCAGTGCTGCCTGTGGATGCCCGCTCTCTCTCTATACGGATGCTGTTGGTTTGTCTCCCAGGCCTGACGTGACCAGTGTGAGCCCATATGTAGGCGCTCCTCTCCGGACTAGGTGGCAGCTCATGACGTCTCTGTGAGCTCTCGGCTGTCTCTCGGCTGCTGTGGATGTCTCTTCGTGCTGTCAGGAGGCCTGAGATCCTCGGGGACAGGGCGCAGGGTAAGCGGCTATCCGTTGTGTGTGCTGTGCCAACACCTCAGGGTGCCCATCCGTGCCATACACAGCCTAGCTACCTGTGTGTATACCCCGTGCCATGGCATTCCCTGCAATGTGTTGTCAGTATGCTCGGCATGTGTGGTATGTCTGGCAGGGTTTTGGAGTTGTCGGGGCGGCTCTGCGACCTTTTCCTCTTCCATACTCCATGTGTGACTTGTACAAAGTGTGTAATGACAGCTCTCCATCCTCATACTGCCACCATGGAGGAGATCCTCATTCTATCTCCCCAATCTCTTCCATCACACCAAATAGTTTTATGTAATAGCTGGGTGACATCATTTGTCTGCTCCACATCCCCCTCCTTGTCATCCATGGGACCCCACCCTAAAAACTATCCCCATTCCCTGCACCCTCTGCTCATTCCCATCTGTCAGGATTGTTCACAAGGAATTCCTTCCAGTTCTATCCTCATACTGGGGGCCAAACCTCTGCACATTCTATGGATTACCTCCCCCGGGGTATCTATAGATGGGGGTATCCCCCTGGCATGGGGCGTACATGTGGCATCTTACTTTATTACTTAATGTTGACGTGTGATTGATTCTTTGTTCTACGTCCATTCCATGTAAATATTTTGATAAATGCTTTTTTTATTTTTCTTTATTTTCAGTACATATTTAACTTTTATTGATCATTGTGACAATAACTCCAATAGTAAACAAGCCATTTATTCCTATTCTAAGCCATTGGTGAAATTGATTCCAATTAAATAGACATCGGATACTTGTGATTGCAGCCTGGGTGTAGATGGGGAATATTAAAATTTCATATATTAGTCATTTCTATTAAACTTTTATTGAAGTTGTCCCGTCATCCTTTAGAATTGGTAGAAGATACCCATTGTGGGGTTGCTGATTTTCTTGCAGATCTGATTCCCGTGCACCATGAAATCTTTATTTCCTCTGATGATCTGTTTAGAGGTGTGATTTTGTACATTGCGAAGGAGCGCATGTGTGCACATAAATATGTATACAAGAAGCTGGATTCAGGATTGACAATGGATGAATAAATGGAGGAAACAAGAAGGCTGAATGTGCTGTGTGGTTAGGAAGGTTTGTCTCTGCTTTGTGTCATGTGGATAAAGCTCGGCCAGTGCATTAACATCTGTCACTAAAATCTGCTTTGACCCAGATATAATCACCCTGAGTACTGAGGCCTAAATCCTGGCATAAATAAAAGGCAGTGCGTGCTAAATCTGTGATCGTTCCTTAATAAAAATGACCCAATGGTTTGTGTTGTAGCGCTGCCGGGCCCTTGGCCCCGGTCGGGGTTAATCAGTGTGTCTCTGGTACACAAAGCCCTTTTCATGTTGTGGGACGATGACATTTTCACATGACGGGAGAAAACCTCAGGATATCCCATTATGGGAAAGTGAGCGCTTCATCATTGACTCATGTAAAGTGGTAATTCATCTGATTTGAGGTTGTGATGTACAGCCCATTATGATTGTCCATTCGTCATCCTCTGCTACTGAAGTTACACTTTGGTGCTCATCATGTGAAAACATACATTATGTATTCATCTTTCTTTCTTTATTCTTTTTCTGGACGCTTACATATTGGTGAACACGGGCTGTGTCATTCTGGGTCAGTGCCATGTAATGTGTTATTGTAGCAATGATCATTTGTCTCGGGGTGACTCCTGGTTTATACTGCTTTCTGTCTCCAGAGTTGTATGAGTTTAATTCCAAACAAACGTCAAGCAGACGAGGGGTAGGGAGTTTGTTCAAAATGCACCATGAAGAGTTTTCTTTTAAATAGAAGCCAAAATCACACAACAATTTACCACAAAATTCAGTTTTTTATGACTATGATTTAAGTGGGTTAGGCTAGGTACACACGTGCAATGGTTCTTGTCCGATAATCGGCTCAGAGCTGATATTGAACGAGAATCTGGCGTGTGTACAGGGCTCGTTACTTTTTGATGCACAAGCTTTATAAAGTCAACAAAGTGCAAAATCCTCTTTTGTTTGTGTCTCACACACTACCATCCCCCAGACACTGCAGCTCACGGTGGGCAGGGTATCGGAAGTGATTATACGAACAGCCACCCCCTCTATAACTTTTTTTTTTTTTTTTTTTTGGAACAAACATACATAGCCTACATTGGAACAATATCTACTCTACTCTGAATTAAAGCCGAACTATTGTTTACATTTGTAGTGGGTCCTCCTCTCTACTGCAAGTAGTGGAACGAACCCTAAAATTCGAGCATGCGGGCTCTTTATTGCAGATGGCACAAGTTATATCTCCGAAATGGCTCCAGTGAAGGAGCTTGGGGAGGTGAGTTAGGTTCTACTTTAAGTGCTAATTCTGCCCAGGAGTTGATAGAAGGTCTTGCTCTGAATTGTGAAATGATCCTCCCTGTCGTCCCATTCTATGCAGGGCTCGTAGACCTGCATTGACAGGATGGTGTCAGCGGCCAGATCACGGGGGCAATAGGGCTTGTGAAGAGACTGGGGTGACTGGTGTAGCAAAGAGGAGTGCATCAGTCAGTATGGCAGTGAGGGGTAAGGTGACTTTCCTTCTAAACTATCTACTCCTACACAAAATAATCAGCAGGGAGGGGACCAACTGCAATGGTAAATAATAGTTTCACTTGGAGTTCAGGGGCAGGGCGGCATTATTAACACACCTTCACAAGAAGCTTAGGACTTCCCTGGCAGGATCAAGAGGTATTTGTGGGACTTTGCAGGGGGACAAAGAGAACACAGTCAGGGAAGATGCATTCATCATTGAGTACTGCAGTACATATCTTTATTGAGGCCACAGCTTTATTTTAAATTAACTTTTAAAATAAATCCTTTATTGCACCAATATGTTGGTTCTTCTGAATGAAACAAAGTTGTTCCCATTTCTGTTAAATAACATCTTGCAGTGAGGCTTTAATAGAAATATGTATGTATGTGTGTGTGTATATGCATTTTTATATTATTTGGAGACCTTTCCTTGAGCGTGTGTGTGTGTGTACCCTTGTGATCCTCATTCTGTTCTCCAACACCTTTTATTTGTTGTAGCTCAGTATTGACTGTGAAGGTTTTGTTTGTTCACTGCAGATTTATTGCCCCATGCTTGAATGTTCAATTACCCATTGTTAATTCCAAGTGTATTTTGTGTTAATTAACTTCAGTTTGACATAGGAATAGCATGTGCATTATTGTGGAGGTAATGGAATTGAAGAACTGAGACTTTTTCACTTCTGGGAAATGTGCAGAAACAAGACATGTTTGCAGTCAGCGTCTCTTACTAACGCATTCACAGTCTAATCATTTAAAGTGTATGTCAAAGCTAGATAAAAATAAATAAAGCATATGTATTATTTCTGTGCACTGCATGCACATTTACACATTTCCCTGTTCATTATTCAGTTCTAGTCCCTACAAGAACATAAAAGATCTGTTTGTCAGAAATGTACTTCAGCCCTAATGCAGTTTTTTGTTGCTGAAGATGATTGTTCATGACTGTCAAAAATCAAGCCTCAATATAGTTGTAGCATGTCATAATTTACCCTTGCACCATGCCAGATCTCTAAATGGCTGACCGATAAAAGAACCTTCTGTACTAGTCAACTAATGGAGAGAAATCAGCAGACTTCTTTCCCCTAGTCCATCCCATCCCTACAGGGCAGGACAGGTTGTTTAATGTCGCCTGAATTGATTATAAAAGATTGTTTTCAGCAACATTAAAATAGAATTAAACTGCCACACTAAAAACTTCTCAGGCCCCAAAGAGCTGTTTTGCATAATGTTTGCAAAAATACACAGCATATTTGCATGTTGTAGCGGATTTACTGCTGATATTTATGCCCCACACAGTTGCTGGCGCTTCCGGTGTCACCCGGGCTTCCTCTGGGTTCTGAGTCTTTGTCTGGCCCAGAATAATGTTACTTCCGTACATGCATCTCATTCTTAGACTGTACACTGAGCTTCACATGCCCAAGTTCTGATGGTTAGAAATCTTAGGAATTCAGCACTTTTTACTTAGCATCAGTTCTGTTTTAATTGAGTCTGAATGGAGCTTGGGTTTTGTTGTGGGCTGACAATCGGACCTAGTCACCCATCTGTACAAAATACACATTCCCCAGATAATGACAGGGAGGCACAATGACTCTCCATATGACTACAAAAGTTAGCACTGGACATAGGTCAGCTCTAAAGTTCTGTCATGAGCAACATTTTCTTTTCTTGCACTTATTAAACAAATGTAACACAATGCTTTTATTGGTGTATTTACCAGACTAAAAGGGAGCAAATAAGAGTTGTTAATTGTCAGAGTTTATGTACACTCGAACACAATGCTCTGTTGAGTCACATTGCTCCCCACCTTCCATTTAACTGCTGTAATAAATTATCTGTTATCAGATTTCAGTATATTTGGGATAGGTCGGTCCAACTGCAGATCAGTACATTCCATTTTACAGCCATCTTGTAGCCACAAATTTTTTATTCATTGCAGATTCAGTTACATTTTATAGCCTTAGATGGAGAAGAATTAAATCCATACTATCTTACTTGGTATTCTACCATCCTACACTTACATTGGTACCATCTTACTGCTCAAGGGCTGCTGTATAACAAGGAAAGTGCTGCTGCTGCTATTAATATTTTGCAATATTTTATGATTGGCTGGTGATGATTTTAAGTGGAAGTTATAAAGTTTAAAAAGAAATTTAAATATATAACTATAACTTTTTTGCTGTCTGTGCCCTGTTGGAGACAGATGGGGAGAGTTCCTGTCCTGGTGACCTCCTGATGAGAAATAAAAATCTCTAGGACAGAAATGAACAGAAATGCACTCTTTGGCTAGCAATGACCTGTTCCACACATTATGGCAATCAAAGGATCAAAACAAGTTTATGGCTAGCAGCTTGTTTTAAATGTAATCTGCAGGCTAGGACTTTATTGTAGAAGTGATCAGGGTGACTATAAAGTCACCCAGTCACTTCTGTGGCAGCCCCGCTCCCTTTTGGTTCCCAGGGTATTTTGCTTTTCTACTCGGTACCACAATATCAAGTCTCAGGAACACAAGCAATGAACGCGAGATCACATACCCGATCCCTCCTCCAAGACCTTGGAAGTGCTCTTCTATGAGCCGTCCTGGTTCATTCTGCCAGATGACAAAAAGAAATGTAAACAGGTTCAGCACAAAAAAGTGCAATCATCCATTGTGATATTAATAAAGTGAAATAAAATAGGTAAAACAGAGTTAAAAAAAAATCTGAAACTGAATTATATGGAGTAAAACAAATAAAAAGCCCTACCCCTATCTACATACATACAATTATGTGCAACAACAATGCACACTCATATACAAACAATTGTGCCACACATATTTACTGTTGCTTCATCTCAAAGTGTGAGTAATAAGCCCGGATCAACGCTAGGTTTGATTAACAGTATAGCAAATATTGCATGAAATAGAAAAATTGCAGTTAGCACCATTTTATGTTACATGGACTCTGATTTCTGAAAATATATTACCTTGTAGGAAGGAAGCAGTTAACATTGCTCCAGTACCAAAATGTTGCTTATATACCCAACACTTGTTCTAACATTTCACAAGTTCATCCTAAAAAAAGAAACATCTTTGGCTCCAGGTTTACTCTTACTTTTTGACACAAACAAGTAGCAACAGTGTAATCATGTTTTGTCATAACTTCGTTTCCATTCTAGAGATCTGTTAGGATGTATGGGATCACAAGTATTCTCTAAAGGATATTTGGGTTTTTGCAGTACAGTTCTTGATAGCACCATACTTGTACTTAAGAGATATGAATGGCACTCCCTATGTGGATGTGGCATTAGGTAAATATAATTACTGCATCCTGCTGTAACCCCGCTCCTGTCCTTCTATGTAAACACTCGAGCGGCGTATTACTACACGTGTGTGTCAGCTCAAAAGTCCACCCGGCCGCTGCTGTTCTATACAGTAGCTGGTTAGTAGTAATTTGCAGTAGTGTGCTACTGATTTGCAGACGGAGGTTGAAGAAGCTGGGAAACAGGTTGCAGTTATAATATTTATCTAATGGGACATCCCATATGGGGGAGTAACATTTTTATTTTGGTATGCAGTGTTCTCCCCAGCCCCGTATAGCTGGGCGCAGCACCCGGCACCACCACCCACCTACAAATTCTGTGTTGAACACTGCTTATGAATGGATGGGGATCAAAGAACTGTACTGAAACTATCATAGGGAGAGAAATATAGAGGTCTAAACTGGTTTCCTGTGTCTGCTGTTGTTTTTTAATTATTATTGTTTAGGTCACTAACATGGAGCAAGTTTGTATCATGTAGACATAACTACTTATCCACATACATTTCCCTGGTCTTTGACTTAGAAAGTATTGAAGCACAAAACTAGGATGACACTGGGGCAAACTGGCATTTCAAGAAAAAGATCAACAGTAGCAACCTACTTATTTCTTTCATGACATGCTTTCCTTTAGGAAACATACATTGAGAACAAAGGATGAGTCATTCTGCAGATCTTTCTATGCATAATGGTATTGGAGGCTTCTGTGTGGAACAGGGCTGGTGTCTATGCACGGTTGCATGTGCTGTGCTAGTGAATGTCATTCCTGTATGACATATTGCATTCTGTGGCCACTTGTCATCTTGGTATGTAAAAATATGGGTGCTGAACAAGGAAGAATTATGTGATAAACACACAAGAATGTGTAATTATATATATATACATACATACATACATTATTATTAAACTTTTTTTTAATAATAAACAGGATTTAATTAGCGCCAACATATTATGCAGCGGTGTACATTAAATAGGGGTTAAAAATGACAAACAAATTCAGACGGTGACACGGACGGAGGAGAGGACCCTGCCCCAAAGAGCTTACAATCTAGGACAGGGGTGTCAAACTGAGGGCCAAATCAATTACCGGCATCACTCTTGTCTATAGACCAGCGGGCTCTCTGCCTGTGTGTGCCCCTGCACAGCAAATAATGCTGGGAAAATTGTTATTATTATTGTTAGCTTGTGCAAAAAGGTTACCATTGAAATTTAACTCAGAAGGCTACAAATAGAGAAAGAGGCATAAGATTTTTAAAAACATTCCTATGCTTCTTTCTTTTTAATATAGGCTTTTTCCAGATTGAATGTGAAGCAAAACCTCTTTGTTTCCATATGAAAAGGTTTTATATCTAATGAGAAGGAGAAAATTTCTCTTTTTTTTAAATTGAAATTTTTTTCAATAAATTTAAAGGTTGGCCTACGATTTTGTCTAAGTTTTTAATTTTGGTTCTCTGTGTATTTGAGTTTGACACCCCTGATCTAGGAGGTGGGGGAAGTGACATACATACAATTATTCAATTGATTATTTTGGGCAAATTTGCCTAAATGTAGGTGTAAAGAAAGTTGGCAGATAGCAAGCCACATCTATATAGGCCAGAAAGGTCAGTGTTTCTCCGCCAGGGTTCTGTAGGATCCTAGAGTTCCTCCAGAGGTTGTTAGGGGATCCTTGAGCAATGAACAATTTGCTTCTTTCTGGTCCATTTTACTGACTACCAATGATCTTGATGTCTTTAAAGATGACATTCTTCCCACTGTGAGATATAGTAATTATGGAAGGGGTTCACTGAACACCTGAAAGTTATTTCAAGGGTTCCCCTGTTGATCCAGAAAAGCTGACCTAGTTGTTTTGTCACATGATCTCTGCTGAAGGAAATGGGAGTTGATATTGTTTTGTCCTAACTTTTAGTGTAAAAGTTATTGTATTTTTGTATTTTTTTCTTGATCCTCTTTTTTGCCTAACTTAATTTATAAAAAAAATGCAGGATTTTTTAGGATGGCTTCAATCCGTCAATCAGACATGATGTGGTTTTCAGAACCATTTCATAATTCTGTATACGCCTGAAGACGGGATCTAAGTCTTGCAGAATGCTTGCATTTTTAAAAACTTTTATTGGTTGACTTTAAGCTGTGATTTGAACTACAAATTTTCTGAATTACCCAATGGCTAAGGCTAGGTACACACATTCAATGGTTCTCGTCCGATAATCGGCTCAGGGCTGATATCGGACGAGAATCTTGCAAGTGTACTGTGCTCGTCGTCCATTGTCTGAACGACTGTCCTGGCAGATCCACGGAAAATGGACGATGAACGATCGCAATGAAAGTGAAGGGGAGAGAGTGCAGCGAGGTGCCGCTCCATCGTTCTCCCCCCTCCCCTCTCCATAGAGCAGAGTGGTGATGTATGTACAGCGCTTGTTCATGCATCGTGCAGCCATTTGCCATTGGAAAGGATTGTGAAAGATCCTTTCCAACGACAATTATTGCACGTGTGTACATAGCCTAACCTGGTACAAAACTCAAGAATCCGTTCCTTGTATCGGAAATCAAATAACAGTGGTAACAGACCTTGATGAGATCCTGAAGGAGCAGTTTGTGCAGCAAGCCAAGTCATTCAGGACTTATGCCAAGACAGCTTTCCTCAGGGGTTCCTTGAGCTTTGAGCAGCTTGTGCCTCACAGGTCAGTTTATCTGACACTAATGGATATCTGTAAGACTGACATTCTTCCCAATGACCATCAATGTAAGAGGCATTCTTCCTACTTACCACCACATTAATACATAGTAACTGTAGCAGAAGTTCCTTAAGACCTGAAAGTTATTTTAAGGATTCCCCCATGTTGAAAAGGTCAACCACAGTTGTAAAGGGTAACTGCTATTTTGTTTTTTATGCATTTTATAAATTGCAATTCCCCTTCTAACGTTGCCATGATCTTCAGTTTCCAGGATAAGTCGTGGTAAGAGTTTAGTATCATGCATTAACATGAATCACTATCTTTGCACAATTTCTATGCAGCACTACCAGTCAGAATGCATAGCTGGCACATTTTTCCTTCAAAGCCACAGTCATGACACTGATTTCTTCCAATGTAGAATCTAGACAGAAACTTCAAATAAAATCAGTTCATACTGCAGCCCAATAATCACCCTGGTGCACTTAGTCCACATAGAACATATATTATATGTGTAGAATGTGCAAATATGGCAGAAGGCACATCTCCGTTTCGTGAAAGATCACAAAATCTAGTCTGATGTAACCTGCAGTGCTTTACTATGAACTATGCTTTACTAGGTTTCTGTTTTTTTTGGCCAGTCATTTTCTGGATTACAACCTGCCAAATGTGCAGCAAGTGAACTGACAATACACATGGGCAGTTGTCTAATACAGTTTTTACCATTGTTCTCATGTGAAGAACACATGCGTGTTTCCATGTAAAGAACGCTAAGCATTTTTATAAACTTTGTCACTAGTACTTGGCAAACATCATTATACATCCAATGATCTTGGTAAATATGTAATATTTCAGCAGTAGAATTGCAGGCATTGCATTGCAGGAGTTGGTATAAATCCCATAGAATGATGTTACATCACCAGGGATTACATGCTATGGTTAAAAGATCCGAGATGTATAATGAAGAACTGTGATTGTCAGAAATCATAAGACCAAGGCACATGCTGTTCAGTAAAACTGGTGACACTGGGAAATTGTTGGAATTGTACTGACATTTGTAATCTGGAATCTGCTGGATTACTAGAAATCCAATCCTTTCTTTGCTTTCTTTGGTAGAAGATTTTATAAGAATTCACAAGGTCAGTGCAATCACTGTCATGCAGGTTTCTATTTATAACACTGTTTACATTTTTCACCTCTTTCCTACCTTTGCCATTCATCTCCTAGCACATTCTTGTGTTTGGTAAATTGTCAAATCCATGTATCATAACCCTTTTCTTAAATTATTATGAATTTTACCCCTTTATGGAATTATGCGCTGGCCTATGGGAAGATCCACAGGTGCTTTGGCTAAATTTGAAGCGATTATCGTGGTGTGATCACTCGCATGTGTCATTTAAGTAGGGTGGGACACGTCCTAAGGGCTGTGTGTCAGTTCCTCCTGTCACTGGTGATTCTTTGTAAAGGGACAGACTGTCTGGCTTTGTCTCGGTGGGGGATGTGACCTTCCAAATCTTCTTTGTATATGGATGGTTAGAATTGTCTTTTTTCATTCTATCTGATTTGAATTATATTATCATAGTTTTCCCTCTTTTATTTTATCCATATAGCAATATACTTCAGGTACCAGTAGTTTAAATGATTTTGGTATCCAATATATAAAATTCTACTGCAGTTCTTCTGAACTTATAATTATTTTTTAAAGTGTATCTGGTGGGAAAATTGGAATGGTAAAGGGGACCTTTTTCTAAATGTCCACCTATTTGGCTTCCCTCTACCCCTTCGGTCAAAGTTCTATATTACAGTTCTGATTGATTCCAGTAAAAAGTATCTTGGGCAATTTTGAGGGTCCAAAATACTATGGGAACAAGCTACTGTAAAATTTCTATAACGTTTATTCAGAAAAAATTTTCCATTATTCCTCTGTGTAGCCCGGTTACGTCAGCATTGAGTGTCAGGAACCGGGAATGGTGAATATTTTGAATGCATTATGAAAAAGTTATTATTCTCTAGGAGGTCACAAACAGACCCCTTGTAAGTTAGTTTATTGTTAAATAATAAAAAAAAAAGATGAGGTTATTGCACTCCCAGTGCATGGGGGGAAAAAACACAGTTGCAATTTTTTTTTTTTACAGTGCCGGCAACACAATGCAAATCTGTGTGTTGGGGTGCCTACCGCGTATATGTGTTCTTAAAGGAGTGCCAGGTTCTTTTTATGGAGACAACCCTGATGTATTTAGTCATGTCTTGACATTGGGGACTCAGATTTACCAATCTGCATGTTACCAGTTCCATTTTGTGGACATTAAGTTCTCCAGAAGAGCTGAGACACTCTGTGCAATGCTATCTATTTGTCAGTGTCCTTGGGGAGGACACCTGATAAAAAAAAATGTATTCATTTTGTCACCATATTTATGTTGTTGCACAAAGTTGCATGCCAACACTTCGAGGGCAATCATAACCAGCACTATTCTGCAGCAATATTTCTGTACAGATTCTTAATTCAAAGCAGCGTTGTCACTCCCATGTAGGCTGTACCTGCTTGTACTACAATAGGATGAAAAGATCTTGATGACGTTCCTATCAGCATGGTCACTGCACTGATTTACAGCCACACTTAGTCTTGCCCAGTGCTTTCTGCATTCATGGGACTGTTTCTGTTTCTAATTTTTTTTTTTTGTTTGTTTGATACCTTATAGGGCTTGGTCATCACATAGTAACCAGATTTGGTGCTTGTTCAGAAATTTCTGCTGTCATGTAGAGGCCTTATACTTTTATTGTGGATGATCTATCAATACATTGGCTGTGTGAAATCCTTACTTGCACTGATAGTTAGGAGCACATCTTCGTGCTTGGTGCAACAAGCAAATAGCCCGCTCATAGTCTGCCACTGATGACCTCTTCTTGTGTGATGCTTATAGTCTGGCTATCACAATGACCTTTGGGTTTTAGCACTTTGAATTGCTGACCCAGAACAATTATGCAGACAACAATTCTGACATTTGTCTGACATTGTGACTAAAAGCTTGTTCTAGGTTAGCAACTCGGAAAGCACTGAAACAAATGGGTCACAATTTATAACCATGCAACTAACTTTTGGATTCCTAACACAATTTGTAGTAATCGTGCAGCACATGGCCCAGCACTGGACATGCAGTATTCAGGTTGCACGGTCTCATTCTTTGTAATGCCAATGCTTCCCAGTGGGAGAGCGCCAGGACGGAGGCAATTACACTTTCCAAATGAATGTGTGTTTCAGATGTCTTTTGCTAAACTATTGGGCTCCTCACACTTTTTCGGCACACAACTAATTCTAAATAATCCTCATCATATATTTTATCTTTGTCTCTTTTGACCTATAATCTGTATTTTTAGGGGTTGCTAATACTTCAGTGTTCGATTCATCCTTAATTGCATCCCAATACACAAATAGAGTGTTCTTCAGAACACCACAACTCAGATGTTACTGGTCTGTGCATTGTATTGATGCATTGTAAAAAAAGAAATAGTGCTGGTGCTATTTTTTGTTTTAAGGGTTCAAGGAAAGTTCATGTAAAATGAATGGTATGCCAACACACAAAGTTAGGCTAGTACCAGAACTGTGTAGTCCTGAGAATGCTCAGAATTCCTTATTTTAAATTTAAATAACTCTTTGGTTCACCACAGTACATTGGTTTTTCCTCCCTAGTGACAGTGACTTTAACACCCCGGAGGGAATGTACATTTGTAGTTCTGAATTCACATTTCTTATGGTAGATGGACGTAGGCAAATACGTATTGTGCTGCACAAAAGTATACTTTCCAGATGTTAGGCACTTCACAGCTTGCTGGAGAAATAAAAGCTTATTTTTAATGTAAAAACCCAGAAATATTCCAAGGAGGTCTGATTGTGATTTCCAGCCTTTGAATCTTAGCAGTGTTTGGACACCGGTGAGATACATCCATATGCCAAGGCATATCAATTACAGCAAAATGTAACCTTCAACATCAAACCTACTGTTTCATATAGGCAATAAAACATAAAATGAGTGGAAATATGAAGTGAGACATTTAAAGAACTTCAACCCCACACATATCTACTGCTTTGTTCTCCCTGGCGCCTTTTAGCTTGGCGCACTACCCAGCACTTTTCATTAACTACCTGGCTGTTTTTGGTTACTAAAAAGTTGGGACACAAAACAGGGGCCATTACCCGCCTACAACTTCTTCCCACCCAGCTTAAAAAAAATTCTGGGGAGAATACTGCTTTGTTACGTGTGTTGGTCTAAGAGGTACGGATTGAGTGACCAAACTTGGATGATGCACTTATCACCATAGCAGAAGGCAAATTGTTACATGGGTGACATGCCTCTGCATTTTTTTTTTTGTGGTCTTCAAACTACCCTAATTCATTGAAATTCAGAGATCAGGCTGTTGTTACATTGCTAGTGTAGTAATTTAGTACCCAACTGCTGATTTCTCCTGCAAGACCTCTTCTATGGTTGTGCATTGAGCCATCTATCCTTTACTAGGAACAGCTGTAGGGAGAGGAAACACGTGTCCCATGTGACTCTATCACAGAGGCCCTTACAATTAATTCTTTATTGCAAGGCCTTATCGACTGTCCCGTTCACTGTACCTCCATTTTCCTAGCTCTGAACAAGGAAGTGGTAATTTAAAGGAAACGATTAAATGTCACGCTGATCATTTGAGTATACTAAATGGCTTTTGTAGTTTCCCACAAGTACATTTTTTTTTGGTGGTTAAAAAAAAGAAAAAAACATTTTGCTGCTGAAATGAAGAGTGACCCCTCTTGATAGTATCTTTGTGAACCAAGGTGCATTTTACAATGTTCATTATACAGAATTTACTAAATAATATTGCAAAAAATTAAAGCAGAACTGCAGCCTAATATCACATACATGGATAGCTAATTAAAAGTTAAAATAACACAACTGGCTTTTGCTGCAATAATAACCTTTAACTCAAAGATTTACCAAGGAGTTGTCCTTAGGCTATATGTACACATGTGCAGTAATTGTCCTTGGAAAGGATCTTTCATGATCAAGCACTGTACATACAGCACCATTCTTTTCTATGTAGAGGGGAGGAGGAGAGCGACACCCCCCTGCGCTCCCTTCACTTCCATTACAGTCGTTTGTTGTCAATCGTCCGTGAATCCGTCAGGATGGTCGTATAGACGATGAGCGCTGTACACATGCAAGATTCTCATCCAATATCAGCCCTGAGCAGATTATTGGACGAGAACCATTGCACGTGTTTATGTAGCCTTGGTTTAATGGACTTCATGCAACCCGGTATCTCTGTACCCAGCTCTATCTTAGTGGACATAGAGCGGGAAGCAGCACAGTAATGAGATCATCTCTTTGTCATTTTGCTTTCTAGTCCTATCAGCATGCTTCTTGTTGGCACATGAACATGTTCTCACTTTGTGTTTTTTCTTCATTAAACACTCCAGCCCTGTATAGGGACTGCAAGAAGCTGATGCCAGATCAAATCCAGGTACACACACTGTTTAAAAAAAAAAAAAAAAAAAAAAAAAAAAAAAAAAAAAAAATGCATGTAATCAATGCTATAATGCTTACAAAGTTGTACGTGAATGAAAGGAAATCTTGGGTTTCTTACGTTCTGTAATGGCTTTCTTGCAGCGCCCTCACTTTGTAATATGTTTATCGGAGTTCAGCTATGGTGACCTGTACAGGAAAAACTTGCTTCTCCTCTTTTGCTAGACTCCTCCTTTTCTACTGTAAAACTTATTTTATTTTTATACCTTTTCCAATAAACATATTTGACTTTTCAACTATTATAGCTAAATGACAGCTGAAACTTGTATCTTGCATGAAACCGTGCAACAGTTTTCTCACTGATTGCATTTTAAAGAAAAATGCTTTATTAAAAACACGACTGCATTAGAAAACAAAACTTGCATGCACATAGTGTTGGGAGTTCCTTTACATATTCAGTTTTTCTGACACCCTGTACATCAGGACCCCCATTTTACATCAGACCCCCCCCCCCCTTTTTTTAAATCAGAGCCCCCCCCCTTCCCTTTCCATACATCAGATGCCCCTAGAGCTCTGGGTGCATGGACCCACACCCGCTCACTGCTGTAAGTTTGTGGGCCATTGTTGTAAACAGAGCCAATGTTGCACAGAAAGTCTTCTATTACTCTCTTCCTATCTCTATTACATTTCATCTGGCAGAGCCTAGCCGAGGAAGTGACTAGTGGAAAACTTCCTCTGCTGGCTCTGCAGTAGTGAGGTGCTGTGGATCTGTGCTGCCTGAGATCTTAACATGCACCCATTTTTAGGGCAGACAGTGATGACAAAGAAGCCTCCTACACAGTTCCCCTGGAGCAAAGAACCTAATCGCATTTGTGATATGTGCTGCCTCTGTTTCTATTCTGCTAGCTGGGGGAGACATCATTGAACTGTAGACTTAACTCTTACATAGTTGCTCCTCTCCCGGGATGATATTGCATGCTGTGATTTCACTGTACTTTGTAACTGTCTCACAATATGCATTAGAAACTGCTGCAAGTCATATAACGCTTGTCCAATTTTCTAAGCTGTAGGACGCCCAGAAATATCTAGGCCCTTTCTTTACAAACTGAATGTCCCTGGCCTTCCCCTTCCAATTATTGGATTATAATTATTTCAGTCATGGTTTGTCAGCATCACATATGGGTGTTATCGAGAGCTGTTTGCATGCAAATTCAGCCCAAATATATTAAGGTTTATCATCAATATGTTGATGAAGCTGGAAAGGAGAAAACTTTGAGTCATTTTATAGAGATTAATTTAGAAGAGCTAAATTCACCAATACAAATTTTTCCCATATGAAAGCTGACCAAAGGTTCTATAGCTAACGATCAAGTCATTAAAGAGAAAAAAATGCATTGTGGTTTTCTCTGAATTTCTCTTCTCAAACTACTATATATTATAGTATGTTTTCTGTCTATTTCTAGTTATGGAATTGGAGATGTACTTTGTATGCTGGCGTTGACATTTACTAGTGAAATGAGTGGCAGGCGGTTGCTATCCATAAAATGACTGATTTCAGTCAAGATGGTGCAGCTTCAGCCAGTAAGACGTTTTGCGGTCTGAAAATATTTATATGTTGAAGGATATATACGTTACTGCTTGCTATATACTTATTCAAATGGACAATGGAAAGTTCTTCTCCACCTTCTCAAATCACCTACTAAAACTAAGTGAAAAACATACCTGTCAAAGTAAGTATTAAATTGACCTAACCCTTCATACCCAGCAATGTCTTCCCTATTACTGGTTATGATGTTGTCATCCTTCTGGGTTGATTACTTTGAAAAGAAGAGTATGCAAAATGAGAGGACACTCCAGTCCATTGAAGAAACATCTTCTTGCAGAATTTCTCCTGCTTCACCTATCACAGGGCTCTGTCAGGAAGGATTGTCATGTCTCTTCCACTAGAATTAAATCAGCTTATTACTAGCATTACTCTTTGGAGTTGTATTTTATATCTACATATAGAGGGCTCAGAGATAGTAAGCAGTGAGTGGAAGGTTTGTTTTATTTCTAAGACTAATGGATGCAATATGAGCATTATTGTGCATTGTAGTAAGACCGCTAAAACCATCTGCAAACATTTGAATTGTGCCCAGGGTGCCCAGTGAGCCATGACCGCCCTGCAAATCACCCATCCGTGTAAACATGCCCTAAAGGTAATTAATAAATGTCATGAAAACTTTAACCTATAAAGACTAACAGTGAGCTGGAAAAAATTAACTTAGGTAGTTTATATTGCAGATCTGACTATTATCAACTGTTGCATAACATAGAGAAGATTAGTGTACAGGACATTAAAACGTTTTCCTGAGCACAAACAGCCATTTCTTTATCTAATGGCCAGTCCCTATGCTCCTTATGTGCAACTTAAAGTAACTTCAATCTATAACAACTACAGACCAGTTTTTGCCCCATAAACTTAAAACCCTAAAACCCCAGGCTGACGTGATATTTTTCCGTCTCTTTTTCTATTAATCAGGTCTGAGTAGATCTAAATTGTATATCTCAACATCTGTATGTATAATACTTGGCAGTAAGGTTCGTGTTTAGACCCTTTCCCATTTTGCCATTTTAAAGCTCTGTCCTGTCTGCCAGTTTTTCTCCATTTTGTTGTAGTGTTGTCACCCAGGTTTCTGGTGGATACTGTCAATAGCTGTGCTGACACACATTTCAGAGGTCTACCCTGAACTATGACGTACAGGTATGTAGACAGGAGGGTGCTTCAAAGAGCCTGCAGGCGATCAGCTGTGCTAAGAAAGGCCAAAGGATTGGAAAAATGTGATGGCAAGTTTTTGTCATGAGCTCTGCTGCTCTGACACATCACAGAAAATGCATTCTTCTGTGTCACCTTTTTCTGGCATCCAGGGCTTTTTTGTTGTTGTTTTTTTTAACCCCCATGTATCCATGAGGCAGTCTATAATATCAGGTGAAAATCTTTGACTTCAGCACCTTTTTTCCAATATAACAGGAAAAACAAAGTGTCCATTAATATCAATGCACAGTAAATCTTCCAAAATGTTCTACATTTAGTCTTGGTTCAGGAGGAAATAACAAAACAAGGTAACAACGTGTTTAAAAATACCTCCAAGGCTTATATGTTTATGTTGTCAAGTGGCCAACAAAAAGCTGAATGAATAGCATTCATATAAGTATGCCACAACAGGTAATAATGTCACATCTGTTGTTCCATGAGCACCATCATTAATTAAAAAGCAGACGGGTACAACTAATTGTGCAGTTATATATTCCATGTTGTTTTTTGGATAGTTCTTAAGTGCTAACCAAAACACATTTCTGCAGATGGATGGAAATTTACCCTTCAAGAAGATGTAAACCTTTACTGAATGACATTTAGTTCAATAAAGCACAAATTATTACTAACAATTCCCCGCCTTTGTATTCGATATTTCTATTTATGTTATTGTATCCCAGTGGTGCTGTTCCTAAAAGGCCTTCATAGCAGATAAACTAGCTGAATCAGTTTCCCCTTATCAGATATAACAATAGTAAGGTATGATTTAAGCTATGTGACTGGCGTAGCCTGGATTTCTTCATGATGGAGGGCATAGATTGTAACCAAATAAAATCCATTTACCATATTGGCCAGAGGCTCCGTGTCATAGTTGCAGATAATTACAAGAAACGTTATTTGAAAATTTGAATTCATCTTTAGCTCCCTGAAAGTTTGTAAACTGTCTGCTTTTGTATAATTGCTGTGAATATTTATTTTTAAAACAAACCCACATCTTAACTTTTATTAAGTTATGGTAATTGTGGATATTGCCATAATAGGTTAGGGGGAAACAATTCAGAGGCATTGGCAAACTTAGTGCTACGTATATACAGCATTTTAAGGGACAATTTTTGTAAGAAAGAAAAGCCCTGTGCATGGGAAGGAACATTCTCGCATATCAGATGTAAGAGTAATAGAAAAGTATTAACCTAAGACATCCTAACATTAGATTGTGAGCGCCTCTGTGGGACAGTGACATGAGTATGGGTATTGTAAAGTGCTACATAGTAATATAAATATCAGTTCATAAAAATATTAAAGGCAAAATCCTGTCTCAATTTACATGCCAATTTAAAATGGTCTGCACCCTGTGTTATGGTGACAACACTGAAAGACGACCATGGAATGGGCTGTTTCATTGTCACCATTTCTCTTTCCTTTTCTCTCTCTCTTCTCTCCTATCTTCTTCTCCCTTCTTCCCCTTTCCTTTTTTTCCTCTCTGCTCTCTCTTCTTCTCTCTTCTCCTCCCCTGTCTCCACTCCTCTCTTCTCTCTCCTCCTCATATAGCAGAAGGAGGTGCTGCAAGGGATGTTGATGGTCTTTTGCCACTTCAGTCCACCCCCAGTCCCTGTTAATAAGAAAGGACAACCAAGTGGTCATGTGACTGCTTTACAGATGCAAGCCACAGAAAAACATTTTACCTTGCAGATGTTGCAAACATTGATAGCTACTTTAGATGTGCCAGCACTGCATTATGATCTGTATTCAGAGGTATTGCTGACATCTACCTGAAGTAATGCTACAATTTTCTTATGTGTACTAATATTTCAGCAAGGGTGACTGACAGATCAGTTTGATAATTTGTAACAAACATATATAAAATATCCATGCCATGGTAAAGGTCTTCTTTCTGTGTTTTATAGGAGTCTAAATATGTCTGTCTGATGTTTTCTTTACCTTGTATAACCCTTTTAAGGTTAAGCATTCGTGTTAATATTTGTAAGAAATTATAAAACCTGCAATATAAACAGATTCTAAACTGTAAAACAAAAGTGTTGTGAAGATTGCAGTTTTCCGTAATGATTAGGATTGAGCAAGCTGTTGAATAGGTTCTCTCCATACCCTTGCCAGTGAATCAGATAAATATGTCCGGTATGGTATGTTGTGGTTGAAAGTAGACAGTTTCCAGGTATCTGGCGTTACTGGAGTTACATTTACATTTCAGGTTTCTGGCAGGGGAGTGGTTACTGCTTAGTTTCCTTCTCAGTTTCCGTGTATTGTCCAGCTTGGAACAAATAGGGTTAATGTGGAAGGTATGTGGAGGGTGAGGCCAGTGCAGGATGTGCGGAGAATGGACATGGCAAATGTGTGTACCAATAAATATATATATATATATATATATATGTGTATAATTAATGGACTTTGGGGGCAAGATAATATATACAGCATATTAAAACTTACTGTCCTTGTATAGCTGATGACATGTAAGGAAATAAAGTTCCCTGCATTTGTACAAGAGATTATAGATATGACAAAATATTTTGTTTACTAAACATAACATATACAGGCTTAAGGTTTTTGTGTGTGTATATGCACGCACACACACACACACCATATTAATGATAGCATCTGTGTAATTATTATATATTATATATTTTTATAATGTGTAAAAACTTTCTCCTTCCTGTTTTCTCTTTATATCCTCCCATTTCCCTTTTTTTTAGTGTTCACATTTATTTCCTTCCACATTCATTTTGAGATGTCCCTTTTACTCTTCATTCTTCGGGATACCCTCCTCCCCCTCCTCATTTCCTTCTGTCATATTTAGGTACCTCTCTGTGCTGTTTCTCCTCATACACACAGCTATTCTTGTTTGTGGTTGATGTATGTGGGCAGTGTTGTCATATTTTTATACTTGAATCTGTACACTGACTACTGATTCCTTTTTACATTGGTGTGACCAAACTGGGCAAATATCTGAATGTCAAATGTAGATTTGTATTTGTGCTTTAGCGGCAGGTTCATAAGTGTATTTTAAACACACCTCTTAAGTAAATATTAACTTTTGAGGAATAAAGGCAAATGCAGCATATGTAACAATGAGGGGTAATCTTTTATTTATAGAAAGGTTCCCATGACCAGACTTCTTTTAGTGAAAAGTTAGAATAAAGTATAACTAAAGGCAAGACGTATTAATGTATAGACTTGTGAAAGGGGTAAAATCACTGTCAGGGTTACAATTGTTGTCCCTTTGGGAAGATTTAAGGTGTAGCATACCTGGAGGGGTGAAAGGTGTCGGTCTGAGATGGGTTCCAACACTCAGTAGGTGCTGCAGTTGCTGTTTGTTCTGCTGGGACTGGACCGTGAGCATTCATCTTTGTGGGTTGGTGCTGGGGAGAAAATGGCAGCCCAAGGCCACATTCACTGACATTTTTGGACAATATTTCAGCCACTAATATTCTAGAAATTATTATTGTTCCTATTGTTTATTCTGAGGGTTAATATTGTTTATTCTGAGGGTAATATTGTTTATTCTGAGGGTTAATATTGTTGATTCTGGAGTTACTTCTGCCTCTGACCCTAATTTTGGGCATTATTACTGCCTCCATTGTCGTTATTTCTGGGAGGTTTTATTGCTGCCACTAAAGAAATGCAGGTCCTGAGGTGGCTGCAGTGTATGGCAGTAAGTAGGTCAATTACTTAGTAATTAAATCAAGATGTATCTAATGCTGCTAATCTTGATATAAGAGGGAAAATCTTTTAAAGGTTACCCTTGTTCCTCTGACAATTATCAAAATGGGATTTTTTTACATTGCAAATCTATCCTCTCACTTCCTGTTGGGTTTGCAGGACAGAATGTAAAACTCTCACCAGTTTAAAACTTCCGTCAATCTGGTATGTCATCCTTTTGTTACATTTATTTTCAGTCGCACAAAAAAATTCTTTTACTTCAATTTCATGAATTTAGGCTCACTCCAATATGTTCTCCCAATAAAAGTTAATTAGCCGAACTTCTGGTTTCAGGTGTGCGGTGAACTGTAACATTCTCAGTTTGTGTATGTGTTTGCAGACGATTGCAGATGGGTTGTAGCATGATTCCTCGAAGCAACATGCTTCTTCTAGATGTATGATAGCAAGGGGAAACTGTGGTGCAGTTTAATGCCCCATGGGAGAATAGTGGCGGTTTGTGCCTAGGAGTGTCTCTGTTAGGCAGTTGGCGAGTGTAAAAGTGGCCTAACGGTCTCCCTAAAAGTCTATTCAGTTAGGTTTCCCTTGCACTGCATAGTTTTTGGTATGTTTAAAGGAAAATATACAATCCTAATTATACTGTAACTTGTGTGGTCAGTGTAAGGATATAAAACTAATATGTAATCTGCTCCGAGTAAAGGTCCTTAGTAGGCATTTTTAAAAAAGTACTAGAGGTTAGAATAATATCAGATGGTCTGGATTGCTCTATAGGAAACAACCAAAATAAAACTTTTATTCTCTGTCTTTTTCCTGTAAAGACTTGAGTCAGTATGATGATGAGGAAACACAGAATGAGCCAGAACTTTCCATCCAAGATTGATATTTAAAAGGAGTCATTCTTGACATTGTTGACAACTGTTAAGTATTTTGCTTTAATTGGATGGAATGCTGTCATTTATAGTGTTTGCCCTTTAATGTAATAAGTATTCTGAAAACCAAAAGCCAATATTTGGGCAATAGTTGCATCCTAGTAGGATTCTTGTAGGTCTTATTACTTCAGTATTAGAATTTCCTGTTAGTTCTTGACCTGCATTTGACTGACTGCAAACCTGGAAGTTTTGGGTGGCAATGCCAACACCAACGAAAGCCGGTTTCTGTTAAATGTGACACAATATGAGCCTACTAATTTTGTTATTTCCATATTTACTTTATTCATTGGATCAGATCTGATTTGCTGCAAACTTTATAATTCTTTATTGTGAAATGTTTTGATACCAAGATTCCAGTATGAAAAAGTTATTTTGCCATGTGTGGACTCCATCATAAGGAGCTAAATAAAGGTTGAATAAGTTATTGTTCATCCTGCCCCGTAACAGAATTTCCTGGCACATGATACATTAATCATTGTCCCATTGTGCTCACAGTGACACTAATGGAGCTTTCTCTGTAATTAAGCAAGATTAGGTAAAAGCTACACCCATAAATTGGTCATCTTAATTAACGTTTCATAACTGTATTGAATATGGTGGGAATAAAGGGCTTACTATACCCATTTATGTGATAATGTTAAGTCATAATTAAAGCCTCCATACTACAAAACTCACGTTTGTACTGCAAAGTTTACGCACATTTTTTTTTTTTTTTTGCCTAATTCCCAGCACATTTTTTTCCCATGGAGAGGACAGACCCTTGGGTAGAGTACTGGAAACATAGTCTTCAGGCAATACTAACCCTATCGTATCAAGCATAATGTTGTACAAAGTGATCATAATTAGCAAAAAATTGTTTACTGTTGATCAGAAATGCCCAGACCAAAAATTAAGCAGTGAACTGCTGAGATCTGCAAGTTTTCTGATGCACATTCATTCACTGGGCGATAAGTGGTGACCAAGTATTTCCGTCATATGATATGCTCATCATCAAGAAAAAGTGTTACATCACCTTTATAAAATTTAACTACATTGTTAATGTTCCAGCATACAAAGTTTATTTAGTAAAATGAAAAAAAAACATTGTCTGTTTCTATATCTTAAATAATCCAATCAACTTTGTTTTTAGCCACTGTGAGGTCAGACGTTGCCAGGAATGAGTAATAGTTCATTTGACAGCTGGAGGACATTGTAATTTTTAACAAGGTTAAAATAAGCATTTAGGGTGAACAGTATATTTTGACTAATGCCTCATGTTGGCAAGAGACATTTTTAGTACACAACCAAATCCAAAGTTAATACAGAATGATAATGCTCTCAGAACCAATTAGTCTCTGCTATACGAGTTTGTATTATTCAGAATAGTTCAATAAAGTAGATGATGTGGAACTGTAGTATATAGTCTATATATAGTTATGTCCTTATCCTGCTGTGCAAATTTTTGCCCTTATTTTAATATTTGTGAGTTTTTTTGTGTACAGGTAGTCCCCGGGTTAAATACGAGCTAGGAACTGTAGGTTTGTTCTTAAGTTGAAGGTGGAACAGGTGCAATATTTTAATAAATGCAATTAGGACAGATGTTTGTCTCAACATATTCTTAGACAGCATGGTATCAGTAACTGTATAAAATCCTCACTAATCACAAACAAAGCAAAACTTCTGGAGCAAGCTGTACTTTTATATGCAAAAATAAACAACTGCAGAGTTTGTCTTGGTCATCAGAGTTACAAGGATCTACAGATCAGCTCAGCTCCTTAGATCACCCAGAACCTCAGCTGTGTTTAGCAAAAGTTTTCTTTTGCAAGTCATGCAAACTGCCCCTCCCCCCCTTTCAAGCCTCATCCTGCACAGGAGCAAGCAGGGAAGCCCCATTTGTTCGTATCTAGTATTCGTTTATATGTTGTTAGTTCCTAACTTGGGGACTACCTGTAGTAAAATTGGAGAGAAAAAATATGGCTCATGATAATACATACATCTTTTTATTATTCTGTTATACATACCCTTGTGGGGGGAGTCTGGTGGAGCCAGCACATGGCAGCTGTAACGCCTACAGCAACAGGAATTGACTTTTTTCCCAAGCTGATACACAGTTTTGCCTAAATGTAATTAGTACAATACAATAAAACAGATGATGTATGATACATGAGCTTTAAGTACAGATCACACTGCACAGGGAGGTAATTGTGCTTACTGGGAAACAATGCTACATTTATTCTTAGTGAGTAACAAATCTACTTACACTATCAGCTGCTGGGAAACCCTGAGTCTGGTCCTTCAGTGCTCGCAGGGAAGAGGTAGAGCTCTTTACCAATTACCAGAGCTCTAGGGGGGGGGGGAATAGGATAGGGGAAGATTCAAAAAAATTGAGGGTTCTCATGGAAGGATTAGTGTTGAGTATGGGCTATCCAAGTGTCCCAGGTTTTTATAAAATTCATCCATGTTGTTTTGCAAGGTACAGGTTAGTTTATCATTTGTCATTATCCAGTTAAGTTTATGTTTGGTAAAATCCAGTGGAATGGATGAGGCCTTTCAATAGCAAGCAATTGTGATATGAGCTGCTAAGAAAATATATTTAACTAATCTGCAGTGAAGCTTAGGCACCGTATCTGGTAGCTTAGAAAACAAAGCACTTTACGCTTTTTTCAGAATGTTGATTTGTGTAATGGTAAACAGCCAATTGAACACACAAATCCAAAACCTTTTGACTTTAGGACAAGTCCACAGCCACATTGGAGAGATAGTAGGATTCAATTTGTTAATTCCGGTGGGTACCATATACCATCTCAACAAAACCTTATAATTGGCTTCTATAAGGGACATGTTTAAAGAAATTGATGACATAGAAGCAGCCAATGCTTGCCAATCTGGAATCTCCCACTCCTCTGTCAGATCTGCATCCCATTGGGACATATAAAACAATCTTTTGTCACCGGGGAAGAGAGCTGCGTAAACAACTGAGATCCTCCCTTTGGCATCAGTGATGGAGCAGCACGATTTCTCAAATGCTGTACATTGATAAGGGGGAGACAGATCTTTAAGTTTAGAGTGAATAAATGATCTGATTTGGCAATAATGAAACATTTCAGTGGGTGGGACAGAAAATTTATCCCATAAATGGGAGCTATGGATGACATTTTTACCATCCAAGAAGTCGCCTATATGAAAAAATCCCTTATGGTGCCACCATACCTCACACCCCTGTTCACATCCAGGAGGAAAATCTGGGTTTTGCCATAGTGGAGTCCAAATCCATTGATTGGATTTCTGATCATCCCACACAGAAGAGCATAAAAAAAGGGAGAGACAAGGAATTGCAGGATGTTTTTTTGCTCGAAATCCACATCAATGCTTCAATTTGGAATAGTTGGGCAGGACAAAGCCCCATGATCAGTCCATTGGGGTCTAGATTTTAAAAGAATCTATTGGCCCAAGGCCGCTGTTCGGGCGGCTTTATGGTATAGAATAAGAAAGAAGAAAGGTTGAGGGCTTCTGATTTATTCCTGTTGATTTTGAGTCCTGACACTGAAAATATTGTAAGCTCGTTGAAAAGATTGAGCAAAGACGTTAGAGGAAGTGATATATAAAAGGGTATCATCTGCGAACAAGCCACATTTGTGCTCTGTACACATTGAATACCTTTAATGCCCTGGGTATTTGTATGTCTATAGCC
Source organism: Pyxicephalus adspersus (assembly GCF_032062135.1). NCBI lineage: Eukaryota > Metazoa > Chordata > Amphibia > Anura > Pyxicephalidae > Pyxicephalus > Pyxicephalus adspersus. The sequence continues at coordinate 118,046,707 of NC_092859.1, read as the reverse complement.
AAGGGTTCAATAGCTAATGCAAATAGCAGTTGCAATAGAATTGCAGTTAATAAGCGAGATGGGTCTGTAATTAGCAACTTCTATGTGGTCTTTACCTGGCTTGGGAATTTCACTTATGTGGGCTCTATTGTCATCTAGCGGGACCAAATTGCCTTTACACAGATATTTGAAAAAAAGTCAGATGGGGAGCTAAGACCTAACAATATGTTTTAACCAGGTCAGATTTTGGTTTATTGAAGTCAGCCGGTGAAAAATTAATTCTATTTGGGTATTGCTAATGCCAATATGCACAATGTTTTTGCAGTGTGCTGTGTTTTCAGAACTACTAGATATAGGCTGGAAGTAGACCAAATGTTGACACGATTTGGCACTTATACTGAATTTTTTTGTTTGTTTTGTTTTTTGTAGGTGACTCCCCTCTGACGGGGAACCGTCCACACTCCTTCTGATGGGACACGGAGTGCCGCCATGTCCGAGGTGGGGGGTGGTGGTGGGCGGCGCCGCCTGCTGGATGAAGAGTTCACCCTGCAGGTCTACCCTGGCAGCATCTCACCAGATGTCATCTACTGCCCACTGCCCGCCCGCCGACACACCACAGCTGCTGAAGTCATCGATGCTGTCATTACAGCACTGCGTTTGGATCGAGCCAAGTGCTATGTACTGGCAGAGGTCAAGGAATTTGGTGGAGAAGAGTGGATCCTCAACCCAAGTGATTGTCCAGTACAACGAATGATGCTATGGCCCAGGCTGGCCTTAGAGGCTCGTGGCTCTGGAGAGGACTATCGTTTTCTGTTAAGGGAAAAGAATGTGGATGGCTCTATCCACTATGGTAGCCTTCATTCTTGGCTAAAAGTGACAGAGGAGCGCAGACGTATGGTAGAAAGGGGGTTTCTACCCCAGGAACAGGGACCGGAATGTGAGGACCTTTGTGGTTTGCCTGACCTTAATGAAAGGACATTGCTTGAGACTCTCCGTACACGCTATCGACAGGAAAAAATTTATACTTATGTTGGAAGCATTTTGGTGGCCGTTAATCCATTCCGTTTCTTACCAATTTACAACCCCAAGTATGTGAAGATGTATGATAACAGAAGGCTTGGAGAACGAGAACCTCATATATATGCAGTAGCAGATGCTGCTTACCATGCTATGCTCAGAAGGCAGCGTAATCAATGCATTGTTATCTCTGGAGAGACCGGCTCTGGAAAGACTCAAAGTACCAATTTTCTCATCCACCATTTGACAGCTCTGAGTCAGAAGGGTTATGCCAGTGGAGTGGAGCAAATCATTTTGGGTGCAGGTCCAGTCCTAGAGGTAAGAGTTAATTTTATACAAAGAGACCTTGTTACAACACAATTCTTTTCAATGAAAGTCTCCCAATCGGTCCTATTTAATGCAGTGATGAATGAATCCAAAGTCCCTGAAAATGTTTTTGGAGTCATCTTGGATGCTTGGGTGCTGTCACTCAATTTACACTGTATTATTATTATTTTCTTTAGGTAAGGGTTTTTTAAGAAGGGACAGGGTCAGTCTAGACTGTGCATGGAGAAAAGGGACTAGGCCAGTTAATAGAAAAGTTATTTATTTCATTATTATTTTACAAGTTGAAAGGCACATCGCTAGTGATTAAACTATTTATAGAAGGGAAGAACCCAGCAAGTAAGCATGTAACAGATGCATTTTTTACATTGGTGACAACAGGTCAAAAATAAGCAAATTATACAACTTCCACACATAATATATTTCCTTTTCTTTAACATATAACACTTAAGCCAACAATTCTTTGCCTTATTTTGTATGATTTACACACCTTGTGTGCACCCACTAGAATTGTTCTTCTAATTGTCATTTGTTCAGTAGATGATCATGAAATCCTCAGTGTGTTTGTTTAGCATAGAAGAGCTACTTCATCAAGGATGTAAGGGTGAAAAGCTTGTGTCTGACTTTGTGATTTAAGGGAGAATAGAAGGTAAAGGAAAGTGGCTTGTGAAACTTGACAAGATTGTGTGTAGATAAAAGAACATGCAGAAGAATGTTTTAGAGATGCATTAGACTTATGCAGAGATAGTAATATTTATTGTTTAATTATGATATGTATGTAAGCATATTGATCAAATAATTATTTTTTAACTTTTTTAGCATTGCAGTTTCTGGCCCTGTCTTTTTATCTGGAGGATCTCTGTCTAACATTTTCTAGGCTGTAGACTTCCTGACCTCAGATGCTGAATGCTCAAACTGGGGCAGTATATGAGGTCACGAGCTTCCCAGGCCTTCTGATTTGCCTCAGCAATATCAGCTCCTATTTTTCGTATCCTGACATGTCCTGACATCCGTTAATCTGCCTTGATGGTTTGGGGAAATACAGACAACTCAAATCAAAGACACTTTGATAATTGAGGCCAGTTGTGGTTGCAGTTTAGTTTTGTAGAGAAGAGCAAGGGTTTGTGACTTCTGCTTGGTGTATATTTTTAAAAACTCAGCACATCGAACTTTTGTTTAATGGGGCTGTAAAAATGTTAAATCAATATTGGTTATACTAGTGGAGAAAGTTACTTCTTAAAGGCATCTGAAACAGTAAATATTACATCATGCCTTGAAATAAAAAAGCCTGAAAATAGTGATCAAAGCAACTGATCCTTTATAAGTCCCTCTGGGGAACACTGAATGATTGTCTGTGTTGCATTTGCCAAAAAATATTAGCTTTCTCCCAGTGAATCCCTGGATGTATACTACATGTACAAAACGGAACCATTTCAGACTGCTTGTATTGTCTTAATACAAATCAGTGAGATTTACTTTACCCTTTAGATAATCCAGGGGTGCTGCTCTCATATTTAGGAAGTAATGCCCATTGCCATTATTGCTGCACAACTTGGATATCAGAGAAATCAATGGCATGTAAAAGCCATTAGCTCTTTTGTTCAGGGAACCTTTATACCTTCTAAGAGTGTCTGTTCCTTTCCCAAAAGCATCTGTGACAAGTAGTAATTGGTTTAAAAATAGACAATATCTGTATATTTATTTGCATAACTTTGTATAACTTGGTAACAGCAATCCAAACTGAACTTCAGACAGCTGAATACACATTTAAAATGTATTTATGTGAATTTCTTTACCCATTAGAAATTTGTAATTCAGTTTAGCCAGTACTATGATCCTGAAATGTGTGCCTGATAGCATAGCCGCAACCCTGGTCATTTTTGAAACGAAACCTTGTTGTGTTGTGTAGCTCTGTTCACTGAGCTTCACACAATGGTCCTGATTTAATAAAGCTCTCCAAGGCTGGAGAGAGGATACACTTTCATGAAGCTAGGTGATCAAGCAAATCTGGAATGGATTTCTTCAAAGTCATTCGCTATTTGCTAGCAAATGTTTTGAATCCTAGAACAGATCCATTCCAAGTTTGCTTGATCACCTAGCTTCAATCATGAAAGTGTATCCTCTAGCCTTGGAGAGCTTTCATAAATCGGGCCCAGTGTGCGATATGCAAGTACTTTAGACATTACATAGCGGAGCGCAACTTCTGATGTTCCCGCTTATGCACTGGGCTTGTATTATACACATGAAAACCGGGCGGCTCTAGCTTATGGTAGTCCCAGAGTTGCTTGGAAGCGATGTGAAAACTGCTGATTGACATGAGAGATGACCAAGCAAGTCATGTGAATAGGTCAGTGTGATTTTTCTGTCTGTAAGGTATCTCTCTAGGGCAGCTATGTTCCAATGCAAACAGGCAGCCTCTATCATATATATATATATATATATATATATATATATATATATAATCACCATTACCAGAAGGCATTATAACTTAGAATCAGAAATGGGAGCTGTAATCCTTTATTACTTCAACTCCATGCCAAAATAGTGAACAATATTTGTTCAGTCCTAATGTGTTTTTATCAAGCTGTACCTTGATACAATCTGATAAAGACCAGTTAGGGTTGAAATGTCACTAATTGCAAAGTTTGCTTTGGACTTGACACAATAAAGAATTGTGATTTATTTTGCTAAGTGGTGCATCTGCTTCTTTATGCTTGTGCTTTTATCTAAAAAAGAAAAAATTGCTTTTTTGTTCCTTTTAACTCCCTGATGTGTATTGTCAATTCTATGACAATGTTCTACAGGCTTTTGGAAATGCAAAAACATCACAGAACAACAATTCAAGTCGCTTTGGGAAGTTCATCCAAGTCAACTATCATGAGACCGGAACCGTTCGTGGGTAAGGGAGCAAATGTATATGTAATGTACACATGTAACACTTCAGTAATTGAATAAAATAGTCTAGGCTGTTTTTGTTACTGGTTATATACAAGGTTTTGCCATGTATCGGGTGCTTAGAAAATGCTTTCTAATTTAAAACGTTAGGCAAGTACACGGTGTAGACATTTTTAATGTGACAACTCTGGCTCCGTCGATAAATACAGTGGCATAACTGAGCATTTCCACCCATGAACAAGAAGTTTGTTATGTATAAAAAAAAAAAGCTAATGCAACCATCTCAGGACTAGTAAGCTGCAGTATATTACATTTTTGAGTATGATAAGCTAAGTCTAGCTACACCTGTGCTAGTGGTATCACTTTAGTGTTCAACCCAAAAATTTTGGGCTGGGAAGAAATTGTAGGCGGGTGGCAGCCCCTGTATTAAGACCTAACTTATCAGTAACCACCCAAAAACAGCCGGGTGCTTACTAAAAAGTGCCGGGTGGTGCGCTCAGCTAAAAGGGGCTGGAAAGAACACTGTATTTGTGTTTCCATGTGTTACTAGCCGCAGTTATTAAACAGTTTTATAACAAACGGATAAATCTGAAAACTGCTGGAAAAAAATTCTCAGAACCAATATGTCTCATGGAACTAATTTTCCATAAATCCAAACGCCCAGTGTACATGGATGAGTGATTGGTCTGAGGTACCACATTGTTACATATTGCTTTTTAACAAACCCTATTGAACAAGCTCCTGAATGGATGTATGTAAATCAGACAACTTTTAATATACTTTTTACTTACTGAGTTTATTCCCTGTTCAGAGCATATGTTGAGAAGTATCTTCTGGAGAAATCCAGGCTTGTTTACCAGGAGCAGAATGAAAGGTGAGTGCGGTCACTGATGGAAATTATCTGTGGTGTTTATTTCTTATTATAAAAAGCAAAAGCTTGACAAAGCATATTCACATTGCCTTACTGCAGCATTTATTTGTACTACTTGGGGTACAAAGTGAAGAATAATGTCATAAATATACATTTTTATTATTAGGAAAGGGGTATTACCTATTTTTTTCTTGTCAGTGACCGTTTGTGGAAGTGCAAACTGGGGTTAAAATTGTCATGACCTCCCCAGAAAGTCTCTGGCTTAACTACTTTCTAAATGATTTACATGATAGATTGCATTGTCAGCAATAAATGTCTGTAGTGACAGTCTACCTTTAAAATATTCTGTTCAGTATAATGCTCCCATATTCATCCCTGTTATGCTGGTTGTTATTATCCTGTATTTATAAAGTGCCAACATATTATTATGTAGTACTGGATATAAACGCTGTTGGCATTTTCTGTAGCTAGTGGTTTAAAAATATCTTCCGAGCTTGTGGTTTTTGGTTGTTGAGGCTACTGTTTTGGTGTCTTGCCATGTCACAAAAACTTCATTGCAGTCACTGCTATCCACTTCCTTTGGGCTGTCCTGAGGGATCTTCCCTTTGCCAGCCCTGAGACAAATGCTGGCGGCAAAATTAAGTTAACACACCATATTAATTGCTTGTTGTATATTCTCTTTTTTTATATACAACCAACACATTTCCAGCCATTTTTAGACCTGGAAAACTTGATAAATAAGGTGAAAGGTGCGAAACACCAGTTAGACTATTCTCTGTCTAAAAATGCGGACGCTTCACTTTACTTTGTTGTAACTCCGGCTTTATAGCCTGTCTTAATGTAGAGTCCCACATTAAAATGTGGAATGTTGTGAAAAACTTTGGGGACCCTGTAGTAAGCTGATAAGAATAGTGACCAGTGTGGCTGTATGTATCCTCCAGTGGCCCTGTGACCTTCTCATCCGATAATCGCCTCAGTGCTAGTATTGGGCAAGAATCTGGCGTGTGTACAGCACTCGTCGTTCCTCCATGGATCCGTTCTGACAGATCCACGTACGATGAATGTCGAGCGATCGTAATGAAAGGGGAGAAAGCTCAGCGGGTTGCCGCTCAGTCGTTCTCCCACTTTCCCTCCTCATGGAGCAGAATGATGCTGTTCATGCATTGTGCAGTCTTTTGTCGTTTGAAAGGATCGTAAAAAAGATCCTTTCCAAAGGCAAATATTGCACATTGGTACGTAGCTTAAGGCTCTGGCTGACATTGGCTATCAAGAAATCAAGTCCTGCCCAATATCACAGACACTTTTTCTGTAGCTGTTTATATGTTTGCATTCCATCAGCCAGTTGTCCATTTGTATGCTAGTCTGTTCTGTATAAATCTTTATTGATTAATATAAATTAACACTATATATTATAAACAGGAATTACCATGTCTTCTACTATTTGTTGGCTGGGGCAAGTGAGGAGGAGAAGGCTGAATTTCATCTGGGTTGCCCAGAGCTTTATCATTATTTGAACCAGGTAAGAAACACGCACAATTCCTAAAGCGTAAAAAGTAGAGCGTGAAAAACGATCAGGAGTTTAATATGAAAAAGTTTCAGAGGCTTCCATAGAACTGACACTCCTTTATTAAATGTTTATTTGTTAAATAAACATTTTATATAAATAATTACAAAACATTGGCCATAAACCATTGTTCTTTTTGTTCACATTACATTCAGCAGCTGTCACTTGTATATTGTTGACTGTTCTTTAGGTTTTATTGGAATTTATTCTTTTTGTTCACTGTTCTCAGATGATCAGATGTTTTTGGAAACCTACCTGTAAAAAAAAAATCATATTTTTTTTTCTGGCAGGAGGTGATAAAGCATATATTGCCATAGTAATATATATGTAGCCTATTATTAAGACCTTTTGACACCTATTTGTATAGAGTAATCTGTACATAATATTATGCATGTACAGCAAACCTTTTCACATGTGATTATGTCTACGTTCACCTTGTGTTATTATGCTTTTTAATTTGCTTATGAGATGGGCCGGAACAATAAAGAATTAAAGGGAATTTTACAAAAATAAATGTTTGTACTTTTATAATTTTTTATATTTCTACATGTCCTGTTGTATTTAATAACATTCTGAGCTGTAGAATATATGTGACCTAGTATTAAAGTAATAAATGGGATATCTACCTGAAATAGATTTACCTGCAGTAAAATGCATGACTTTCAGAACAGAAAAAAGAACAATTTTGCACAAGTCCTGGAAATGATGAAAACATTTTTTCTTAAACCTTTTTTTAGAGAGCGCGCAAGTCACAGAGGCAAAGCTGGGGAGAATACAGTTGTGAAGATGAAACAGTGAGTTGATTGTACGGTTCACCTTGTAACACTGTGTCTTGTTTTTCCATTATGCCTTGCATTCACATTATAAGAATGACTGTTTATATTTTGCATTGTGATTGAGCTGTGCTGTACAATGACGTTTTGTACTTGGCACAGTGAGATTTTGTTTTTGCTATCTAAAGTTGGAACTTTATCTTGCATATAACAGGACTCCTTAAGTGGGGAGGGCGAAGACCTCAGACATGATTTTGAACGACTGCAGCTGGCAATGGAGATGGTTGGCTTCCTGTCAGCTACACGTAGACAGTAAGTTCTGCATGCAATCTTTGAAGTACATTAGAACTTCTTACATACAGTGGTGAGATATTTCTGTACATTTTTTACCCATTTGTTTAACTCTTTATATTATATCTGTAGATTTTCAAGAAAAACAAATCTGAGAATAACAATTATATTAATGGTGTAAAAGGGTTTAGCAAAGAGACCAAAGAAAACAAAATTGAAAAACTACCGGTTTCCAGTTTTAGAACAGTTAAACAAACATAATATATTTTAGACTTATGAGCAAACCCTATTGATAGTTTTTTTTATTAATGTAAATGCTGTATGTGTAATTTGTGGGGCACATCAGAAAATGGACTTCCTGTCAGTAATCTTGGTGATGGATAAAGAAGCCACTTTTTTTTACCTCAACTAACATTTAAATGGGTGACCCCAATTCAAAGGTTTTACCTATTTAGAGAAGCATGGGTTTTATTAAAACCCATGCACCTAATAAAATCAAAAGAAGTGTATGTCCGTGCATGTGTTAATTCATACATCAGTGCAGGTGTAACACGCTGATGCATCACAACACGCAATGACAATTATTACAACGTTCGGTGCAGCTCCCATAAAAAGACAGCTTGAATTAACACATAATAACTTGTTGTTTGGTGTATTTCCTTTTATGAAACGGAAAATAAACGTGGATAGAAGGAAAATTGTGTATGAGTACTGTATATCTGATTCCTTTTCTGTGTTGCAGCATAATGACTCTCGGCTTACATACACATTTTTTTTTTCTTTTTTGAGTAAAAATCTAACATAAAAGACCTTACATATTTTTGGACCTTTGAGCCAAAAAAAAAAAAAAAAAAAACAGCAACTGACTTATTAAAGCTCTTTAAGGCTGGAGAGGATACACTTTCACCAGTGAACTGGGTGATCCAGCAAATCTAGAATGGACTTCCTAAAAGTTGTTTGCAATTTCTTAGCAAATGTTTTCAATCCTGGACTTGGAGAGCGTTAATAAATCAGGGCCATAGCTTCTGTGTGTTTCATGTTAATATGCATAATGCATACTAGTGAACTCTTCCCTTTTCCTATTAGGATTAGGGTACTGTGTGGCTTTTGTTTGGGGAAGGACTACTTTGCTCCTCATACAAGTAAATAGGAATGAAAAAGCAGATTGAAGTAGTTTAGGAGGTCAAAGGCAGGTCAGAACTAGGTCATCTGTAGATCAAATTCACCTTTAAATGAATGTGACCTCAAAACCATTCTATACTGATCTGTCACCCTTTATAGGATTGTGTCTCTCCTGTCTGCAATCCTTCACCTTGGAAACATCCAGTATAAGAGAAAAGCATACAGAGATGAATCAATTGATATTTCAAACCCTGATACTTTGCACATTGTGTCTGATCTACTAAAGGTGAGTCAAAAAGGATTTTATATCTGCTTCTTTATTATTTAGCGCTTCGGTTAGGAAGGGATATGATTGTAGAGGTGGTCTGTGCGTGTTGTGCAATAGAAAAATAATTTATATAATCATATTGCCCGTTTATTACTTCAGTGTTTCTGTTATAAAGCTGTTTAAAATTAATACCATTTGTTCACCATATGCTGCTTTTTTTTTTCAAATCCACTGGGCATTCTACAGAGTCTGTTTGTGGTTCAGAAAAGTAACAATTTACAATTGTTTCTAATTGTGTCTAAAGTAAAAAGGCAAGACACGTCTCTCTTTGATGGCTTTAGAACAACCTTTTGAGTCCTGATGTCTCTCATTGTCCTCTATCATCATTGAGGTAAATGACAACTAGCATTGACAAGCCTGGATCAGGAGAAAATGCTGCTTTCTTACGTCATATAGTCAGAAGGAAAACTTTATATAACCCCCCTGGCTATGTGACTCCTTTTTTTTTTCTTCTTGCATAAACTTAAAAGGGATGTTTATGAAGTTAGGCATCATTATCACATGAATCTGTTTTACGTTTCCATCTTCCCTTCAACAAAATGCCTGCATTCTAAATTTGTTCTGAAGGTGGTTAGTGTATGTCCTTTGCATGTTTTGTATGGACCGAACATTTATGCTGTTCTGTAGCAGTTATTTCAGTTTCTAGATTGCAGATTCCACATTTGAGGGCTGTAAGGCTACGTACACACGTTAGATTTTTCACAATCCTTTACAATGACAAAAGACTGCATGATGCATGAATGAGCGCTGTCCTCTCCATAGAGGGGGGGAGAACGACGAAGCGGCACCCCGCTGCATTCTCTCCCATTCACTTGTATTACGGTAGTTCATCGTTCGGGGATCCACCACAACGAATCCATTAATGATGTCGGACAAGCGTTGTACACGTGCCAGATTACCGTCCGATATCAGCCCCGAGGTGATAAATGGATGAGAATCATCTGATGTGTGTACGTAGCCTTAGTCTATCAGGCTTTTTAGTTTGTTTTTCCATTATGATATGCCTTGAATGCATTGTATAATGCTTCAGAGATTATGCCTTTTATGTGACATCATGCAGTCTATCATCTACTTTTTGTTGAGAGTGGGTAGAGACCTCGTTCACTAAGCTAAGTGAAAACTCACTTTAAATTAAAAGTAATAAAGTAAATTTGCCAAACTGTGTGTTTAACTTTCCATAGATAGGACGGTTTACATATTCTGTGTGCCAATGAATATGTATTTACTTGGAAAAAGCCTGCAAAACAAATAGAAATTAGGCCAAAAAGTGAAATATTTGCTGATTTACAGGGGTTTAGACTTTAAACTTGATTTAATGTGATGTTGTTATCATACAGCACAGCAAATGCACAAACACTGATTACCACCTATCTAATGAGAATGTAAAATAAAATGAAAACCCTGTGAATGGTTTACCCATATTTATCTGGCCATGGTATCAGCTTGCTTAGCTAGAGGCTACAAAGCAGTGGTTGTAAGAAATCCGTCAACATTCCTTGCTAAGCACATGAAACAAAAAGACGATAAAGGGGAAGGGTCTTAGTTTGGATATAGTTAGCCTGAAGCCCTTCTCAGCCTTATTCAGTCTCTTGTTAAAATGTAATTACTTTCATGTACAATGCTACACTGTAATTGTTTTTGAAAAGACTTTACTGTTAATATTCTTTACCTATTAGAGAAATTGTCCTCACATTCTGAATATTAAAACTGGATTAATAGTGTAAAAAAAATGCAAACAGATGGGTAGTTTATTGCAGAAGGGACAGATGATGAATTAAAACTTACGCATGTTTGCAATCTTTTCTGTAATGTAGACTGAGCTGGACATGTGCAGCTCTTTGTACAATCCCAGCATACCGGCTGCCAGAAATTGTCAGTTGTGTATGCATGGGAGTTATGTATTTCTGGCCTAGCCAATCAGGATGGCAATAGACCAGAACACGTAATAGAACCAGTGAAGATGCTAGCACCCAAGATGGAGAGAGGGGAGGCTTTTACTTAAACTAGTGGTGGAAGTTGTGTCGATATACAGAGTTGTTTTCTATATTGTTACATGTTGCATCTGGATGCACATTGGCCTGATTTATTAAAGCTAAAAGTTACACTTTTTTAAGTGAACCTGGGTGATCCAGCAAACTTTGAATGAATTTCTTAAAAGTAATTTGCTATTTTTTTAGCAAATATTTTTAAATCCTGTACCAGATCCATCCCAGATTTGCTGGATCACCCAGCTTTACTGATGATAGTGTATGTTCTCCAGTCTTGGAAAGCTTCATTGAATGCAATATGATTTCACTGTTAATTTCAGGATCAACTACATTTGCTGTAATATGAAATACATATTATTCCCATGACATTTTCAGGGTCATGACCTGCTGTTTGGGTTGTATTATATCTAATTGTGGCACCAAACAGAAGATTCACTGTTGGTTAATGTGTACAAAACAATGGCTGTCTTTAGGATACACAGATAATTTACGGTTTGCTATTAAAGCATGACACCACTACCCCCACTTTATAGTAAAAAAAATTGGCTTAGTTTGCATTTGACTTGGATAACACACACTCTGTGTATGGATGTTGTGGTATTTAGGCCTCTCTTCCGAGGAGGACCTGTTTTGCTATAGATACATAAATATACCACCAGCTTAACTTGCACACCAGCTTCATATTTCTGACTCTTGCAGTGTGATCTGTACAGAGTTGTTAGGTTCAGCCATTACAAAGGGTTTGGGCTCTCACAGTAAAATGTTTAGTGTTATGGAAAATACTTTGTATTGGATATTACTCTTTTAAGCGGACTTTCACAACCTTTTTAGCATGGAGGAGCTCTTAAAATACCCTTAGGTTGTAGGGAACTTTTGCTATATTCGCTATATCCACAGCTCACAGCACATTAGTGTGGTGGTCGTTGCGGAGAATGTCACTCTTACGGATAGCCAAAAAGATTATTGGTGTCAGTTAAACTTAAGTTACTCCTTGCTCATTAATGACCCATAGCAAGCTTTGTAGATTCCACAGAACCCTAGTGGAGAAAAGCTGCTTTAGGGTATAGCGGTCATCCTGTAAGATCCTGTTTTGTGAGTGCTGACCAATAGCGTATTTGCTTTGTGATCCTTGTATCTTTGTAAACTTAAGGTGCGGGAAGAAATGCTGCTGGATGCTCTTATTACCAGAAAAACGGTTACAGTTGGAGAAAAATTAATCTTGCCGTATCGTTTACCAGAGGTGAGTTTTTTTTTGTTTGTTTGTTTGTTTAAACGTTGGTCTCTAAGATTTTTAGCTTTTCTTTATTTAGGATCAAATTATCAATATTTTATGTTCCTTTCCAGGCAATTACAGTAAGGGACTCCTTGGCAAAGTCTCTTTACAGCGCTCTGTTTGATTGGATCGTCTTCCGAATCAACCATGCACTTCTCAACATCAATAGCAAGGCAATGGATGAAGCAACCCAGGTAAGATGAGTATATTCAGAGTAGTTTAGATGTATACATTTATCTGTAGGTTCTTGCTTGAATGGAAAAAAAAAATCAGTGTGGCTCTGTGAAGCCTGAATGATTCTTTCCAATTCTGTTGTGGGCAACAGGCCATTAAAGGCATCCAAAAAAGGGAACATAAAAATTTGCCAGTTTAGCCCATTAGACAAGTTGCTCAAGAAACAGTAGTGGGCCACAGCACAAAAATCACGGGCCTATGCCAGTTATCTGGAAGAGATAGGTCTTTATAACTGGTCTTAAACATCAGTCAGGATGTTATTTCTATGTCACCATTGGGTATATTTTCCCTTCCGATCACTTGTCACTTGATAAATCTTTAAAGTCGGGACATGCATAAAAAAAAAAAAATGTTTAGAGATTCAAACTGAAAAAGAGTTTATTTGCTGTGTTCCTTTTTGTGACATTTTTTTCCACTTGCCCAATATTTAGTATCTGACTAAACTGAAATGGTCAGGTTTCTGCAGTGGTTGGAAAGGTAAGCAGACAGTAATTTTACTGGCCTGTCCTTTTATGAGTGATCCTGTGGTGACAGGGTAACTTTAGGGTAGCCATACAAAGACACCTCTGTAAACATGTGTCTTATACTCAGAAGTTTAGGAACTCCAGGAAACTATAGAGACAAAAAGTAGGGTGCTATAAGTCCCCTGTTTTTTTTTACCACATTGTGAATATAGCTTTGTTTCCTGTGTAATTTTTTCTGCTACTCTTTCAGGTATATTCACAGCACACACACTGTTTAGTAATTGGAGGGGTGTCTAGGTCTTTTTCTTTTTTGCTATTTCATGTATCCCCCTAATATTACACAAGGTAGCAAGCAGGACTTGAACCTATATTTTATTGTAAAGAAATATACTGAAAACTCATCTAAATAGGCTTTTAAGAATAAAATTAAATTTAAAAAATACTGTCCAATTATTATATATTTTTTTCTTTATTTAGACTCTTTCCATCGGTGTGCTGGATATCTTTGGTTTTGAAGATTATGGAAGCAACAGCTTTGAACAATTCTGCATTAACTTTGCCAATGAACGTCTACAGCATTACTTCAATCAGCATCTCTTTCAACTGGAACAGGTTAAAAAATTACAAGTGCATTTGTAATAGGACTAGTTAAGCACTTCATTTTATGTGTCATACTGCAGTTGTTAAACCCATTTAAGGGGATGTTGTATTTGACCTTCCATTCTGAATTTGCTAATTCCCTGTCTGTCAAGGTTTAATAATAGTATTTTTATGGTTACCACAAGCATATGGTTCTAAAAGTTCTGATTTTCATTAACTACCTAATTGTTCTGCATAAGTGACTTAGAAATTGAAGCCAAAGACAGACTGGCCATTACCATTCTTATAAAGAGGTCTGCAGCAACATCCTTCTGTTAGTTCAGTTCCAATTGTGTAATGCTGCCATGTCAATATGGACCTCAATCCCAGAGGAATGTTAAATCTATGCGACAAAGAATTACAACAGATCTGATGGCAAAAAGTGGGTCCAACCCAATGCCTGCAAGGGGTGCCTAATAAAGTGGCTGGTTAATAAATTTCTGCCTTTAAATAAGGTAATTTGCATGAATTGATCTTGTTTATAACAAAACTTTTAATCAAGCTTCTACTGTACAATAAGTATTTGGTAAGCAACACATAACAAGGGTCGAAGTTACTTTGCTAGTAACAACAGAGTGGACTATAGTGATTCACTGCAATAGCATCCTTTTTACATATGCCCATAGAAAAACAAACTGCATTAACTTCTTGCAACTCAGTCCCCACCCATGCTGTCAATGGACAACCAACTTTTTATCATTTTAAAGTGGGCCAATTAATACCATTTATATATGGATGAATGACATTTCAGTTTTATGAACAAGTCTCTTGGATGAAAATCCAGCTCCCTCATGTGATGTTAAGAAAACACAATTTATATCACATGATCTCCAGGTACAAGGAACATTGTGGATGTTTCGCACCTTCGGAGATTAGACTGTTTACTTTCAAAATTATTAACCCTGTTGCATGGGCATTCAGAGATATAAGAGTGGGGGGTGTAGTATAACATTGTGCAGCAATGTTATACCACACTCTCCACACTTATATCACTGAAGCTCAGCTCCGGCTTGTTATCCATAAATATGATAATTTCCATGTTCACATATAACTGGTAAACAACTAAAGCAAAGATTTAAAAATGACATTTTTGATAAATTACTTAAGTTTTTTACAGATTTATCTACAAAAATACACAATAAATAATTAGTATTCCCTCTAAAGTAATGTGGGATTAAAATATATTACAAATCCCTGTTTATTGGTAATTACATGCAAAATGAACAAATAACATAACCCCAAGGCAAATTCAGAGAAGCAGTAATTCATTTTATGTAACAACATGGATAAGGCCATCATTGCACATACATACAAAATATTTTAGAAAACAAACCATGTTTCACTGGAGGTAATTGTAAATTTTTCTGCTTTCACAACATTTTCTTTTTTTGGAGACTTTGTTGAGGTTGTATCATTCTTTTCTTTTCTTTTTCTTTTTTTCTCCAGGAGCAATATCGATTGGAGGGCATAAGCTGGAGTAACATTAATTACTCAGATAATGCAGGCTGCATCAATCTGATCAGCAAGAGGCCGACAGGACTGCTACAGCTGCTGGATGAAGAAAGCAAGTAAGTTACCCTACCAATGTCCTTCCCACCGGTATATGATATTACACTTTCAAACTGTTTTTTTTTTTTTTTTTTTTTTTTTTTTATCAATTATTAGTTGTAAGAAGCTGTTTTCCTACAAAATACTATTTTTTTTTTTTATTTTTTTCTCCCTAAATTAGTTTCCCGCAAGCTACTCATCAGACTCTGCTTGAAAAATTTAAACGCCATAATGAAGGAAATCCATACATCGAGTTCCCAACTGTTATGGAACCAGCTTTTATCATTCAGCACTATGCCGGCAAGGTCAAGTATGGTGTAAAGGTGAGTGCTGTGAAATCATATTAATGCATAGCGCTTACCAAAAAACTATTGCTATAGACAACAACTCATTTGTTCAGGATGATTCTGTAGTAGATTAAGTTCAGATTAAAATGTTGAAGCTGAATTCTAGCAAGTTTGTCTTTTTATTTTAGTGATGTGAAACATAGGGGTGAGACTTTATATTTTTACTTCATATTTGTTTACATATTTATAGTTGTTCTGTTTAGGGTTTGGTTCTTTCTAGTGTTTGAACTAAATCTCTGTTGTCGCTAAGATTCAGTGATAATCCCTGAGGCTAAATCTGTCTATTCCACTGTGGGAGCTCTCATGCACATTGCAATGAACACCCTGCTTTGTGATTATGTTGGAAATCCTACTTATATATGTGAAGTAACTGGGATTTTCAGTTGGCTTTGTTGGCCATCTTAAAGCTGCTCTGACTCCGCTGCACTCTGCCTTCCTTTTCAGCAGCATATCTTTACATCATTAGTTTATAACTTACAAAGAACACAAAGGTATTGGTAACTACTGTAAATGTTCTGTTGCCCTGCCCCAAAATGATCTTGGCTGTCCATGGGGGCAAAAAAAATACGAAAAAAAAAACAAATTCTTGTTGTCCAAATTACACTGACTGTCCTTTTTCTGCATGGCATAGTTGCCAGTGTTGGAAAAGATTACATACATAGTCTCCTCCTAATCTTAAAACTAATTTTTTTTTAATCTGCCCAAATAATTATACTAAAAAAATAAATGCAACAGTGAAAAAGTGAAATATTGGCATTAACCACATGTTACAACCCAAATAATAATCATCTATGTAGCTTTGAATTGAATACAAATTAAATTGCTTTGTGCTTTAGATTTGCTTTGTTAATCAATCTAGAGTACACAGATGTGCAATCCAATTGTAATATGTGGCTAGTTTTTTTTCTAGGTTGTATATACAATAGTCATGATTGATCTCTAGAAAGCAGACATGTACTTGTGCTGCCCCCTAGTGGGTATAGACTAGAAGGGATATAGATCTGTAATATTTTAAGCAAAAAGCTGTGTACTAATTAATGCCTTCTCAAAAACGCAATGTTTTTTTTTTTTTTATCAGGTATGCTTGTTTAGAACCCTTTTCTGCTTATAAGTTTTGTAAACATTTATTTCTTGCAGGATTTTCGGGAGAAAAACACAGATCACATGCGCCCAGACATCGTGGCCTTATTACGTAGCAGCCGCAATGCCTTTATTCGAGGAATGATTGCCATCAGTCCAGTGGCAGCTTTTCGATGGGCATTGCTAAGAGCATTTTTCAGAGCACTGTGGGCATTTAGGCAAAGTGGTAGAAACAACGTAGGCAAGAAGACTGGTGAGTGATTGATTTATTGAAATGTTCTAGAAATGAACTTGTGAGTGTTTGCTTTTGGTGTATAGAACAAGTGGATGGCTGCTTTGGTTGTTGCAGGAATGGAACAATATGGGTGTTTGTTAGTTTGGGGAAGTTTCTTTCAAATCATTGTTTTATTGGGATACATTAGAAGAATGAAAACAATATTTAGCAAATCTATATTGTAACACTAGTTGTATATTGAGCTATTGTAAGCAGATCATGGGTATATTTGGTTTATATCTGCCCTTTGTCATTGCACATCCCAGCTCTTTTTCTAAAAAATAGAAATCTGGCTGTGCACAGTAATACTCACCTGTCTCTGTCTCAGTAGTTGCAGCTTTGGGTATTCTGCCTCTGTCTTTGCTGGGAGTTTGTTACTCTGCCCTCTCTCTGGTTAATCTGTCTCTGTCTTCTCTTCCTGTGTGTTTGCTCTCAAGGCTCGGGCCCCCCCTGTACATCGGGGCCTCCTGGCTCATCTCACAAAGGCCTTTCTAGCTTTAGCTTTCTGCAGCACCCCGTCCACCAAAGGAGCTTACAGATCCTGCAGAGGTGTCAGAACGACCAATACAGTAAGGCTCCCATCCTAGAATCCTCTGCAATTTCATGTACACAAAGCTCCGCCTCTAGTGTCGAGGGCAATGCACATACATAAATACACAAAAATGCATTACTCCTACTTGCTTGTCCCCATTACCATTGCTCAAACTGGCTTTCATAATAAAGTCTATCCTTTCCCTGCATGTTACTGTACTTCTACCCATCTATCTGAATGCTTTCTACTTTCTCCAAACATATGCAAGAACAGCTCTTAACTGTGTGTATGTGTAATATTGTGTATTATTTATTGATGTATCTTTTCACAAGCTGTGTAATACAAAAGTTAATTTCACATTAACACGCTTGCTAGAATAATTTATTAACATCAAAAAAGATTATGTAAATCCTTACAGTAAGTTCTCATATGTGTTCTATTTAGTTCTGATGAACTATTGGAAGTATTTTCTCATATATTTTTGATAAGTGCAGAAAATCATGTTGATCTACATAGCTGTCCTATGACCTCATCACACTTCTTTTATGATCTCAAAGCCCTTTTAGTTTTTTTTTTTCAGACTTCAGGATATAGAACATGCAGAATGACTATAGAATGATTAGTCTTTATGTTCTAAAGATCTGAGGGATCTGATGGGAATTTTTTTTTTTTTTTTAGATGAGCTGATAGAATTTTTTTTACTACTATGATAATTAGATAATTTATCCAGACATGATTCATTCCTATGATTCAAATACAAATGCTTTCTTGCAGGCTGTAAAATAAATTCCGAAAATATTAAGACTTACTGCAGTCTTCTGCGCACTGTTGGCACCATGTGTTGTAAATGCCTGTTGTCACAATTAGAAGCCAAAATAATTTGTCATAATAAATTGGTTGCTTTGTTCATCTCACGGCCCATTTCTTTAGGCTTCATGTGAAGCTTTCCAATATCCGTTGCTGGTAAAATAACACTGCTCAAAAAAGTCAAGGGGGACACAGGTAACACAGTAAAATACCAAGTCATTGAAATGTCGGGCATATCAATCTGTCCAGTTAGGAAACTAAAGTGATTGTGAATTCATTTCATCTACGTTGGTGAAAATGGCAGCAATAACAGGTGACCTGAATGGGCAAAATCAAGCAATCCCCCAAAGAGTTCCCCACAATGCATTTCTGTCTCCCTAGAAGGTTTGCTCTGTGTCTTCCAGCGCTGTCTAAATTGTGTGGAAGAGATATCAGGAGATGGTCCTTTACACATGGGCAACTGGACAGGGCTGTAGTAAGTCAACAACCCAGTAGTAGGACTGGTATGGGAACTTGTGTGCAAGGAGTAACCCTGCAAGATGATGTCTAGTGGGCTACTTGTGTGCAGGTTTCTGACCAAACAGTTTGTAACAGATTCCATGAGGGTGGCATGTGAGCCCTGATGTCCTGAAGTGGGACCTGTCTTAACAGCCTGGCACTATGCAGCTCAATTCAAATTTGCCAGAGAATACCAGAATTGGGAGGTTCGCTATTGGTGCCTTGATCTTTTGATAAATGAGAGCAGGTTCACTCACATTTTACAGACAAAAAAAAAAAAAAAGAGTCTAGAGATACCGTTCTGAACATTGTGCTTTCTGGAACATCTTCCAGAGTGACTGGATTTGCAGTGGGTCCATGATGGTCTGAGGGGGGTATATCATTGGCGGGTTTTGCAGACCTCCACATGCTAGCTTATGGTAGCCTGACTAATACCGTATTAGATACTGGAATGATCCCATTATCAGACCTTATGCTGACATAGCAGCCTGGATGATGAAGTTATTGACTGACCTTCACCTTCCTAAGACGGGAATCAAATAGATTCCCTCTGGGACACCATGTATTGTTGTAACAAAGCCAAGTAGTGCAACACACTGTCCAGAACCTCACGGATGTCCTGATCCAGGTCTGAGAGGAGATCTCCCAAGGCACCGTCTGCTGTCTTATTAGAAGCATGCCCAGAAGCTGAGAGTGCTTTCAGGCATACACACACTAATGAGCCATGTTATGGGCTCCATTTATAAAACATGGACTCTGACATTCTCTCAACATTCCCTCGGGGGGGAATCAGTTACTGCCATTAAAACACCTGGACTGTGAGGATTTCCACAAGGCAATATTTGAGGGAATGATAGATACTCTCTGTTTTATAAATAGAGACCTATGAGTAATTGTGATGAAATTTAAGAATTCAATTTTGATCAATCTGTGATTTCAGTTTTTTAACTTTGATTTGCAGTGTGACTTTAAATCCAGCCCAAGTGGGTTTCCATTGAATGTCATTATGTTTTTTAAAAAAATATATAATGTATATCAATAAAGGTTTCCAAGCTAAGCCTGCCACAAAAGTATGTTACACATGTATAATATCTTATGTAACATTACCCTGTTGCTTGTTTTTGGTTTTAGTGAAGACCTAATATCAAAATTTTATATTCTCAAAACCCTTTGTAAAGCTTACTTGTTATAGATGCCTTTTTTTTTTCTCTGATACTGCAACTTAGTAGCTTTTTTCCTTTAAGATCCCCTCTCATTGTAAAAAGTTTTTGACACTGACATCCTATTTTTGGGCAGTTTGTAAAACGTCCACCAATCCTCTCAATACAGTGCACCATCAATGTGCATCTCTAAAATTCTGCAAATGTAAACAAATATCTACTGCTGTCCTAGTATAAGCCACCAGGACACTAGATTTAAAACTGCTCGCAATGCTTGGGAAGCCTCTGGCACGTGGGCAGTGACAGTGATACATCCTTCCCATTAGACATTGCGTGTTTAAGGGGAGAACTGAGCTGTTGTAGTGGTACATTGCTGGGTGCCAGAGCTAAAAGTAACTGCAGATTTTAGTATGACGGAGACAATCGGCAGCAGAAAGTAACACCGATTAGTACATCCCGTTGTGCATTGGTAATGTTGATCTAAAGTATATACTATCTGTATATTTGTCCCCTTCAGGATTCATTCACTATATGTGCTATTTACAGCTGTGTATGAAAGCACACCCAAATCTGCTGCACACAAGAGTTTGGGAGCACAAAAAATGAATATAGCTCTGCACAAATACTAAAGCATAAACATTGGCTGGATGCACTTTTAGGAGTATTAATGGATTGGACCAGTCCCTTTTTAATTTTTAATTTGAAGGCTTGAGAAGAGTTCAGATTGTGTTTGGCTCTTATTATTGCAATGCTTGTAACAAAACTTACTTCTGCATGTTTCACTTTTCTTGTGTATTTACTGTGCCTCCCAGTCTTTTTTTCTGCATGTCCTCTCCTGGAAAAGCATGTGCACATATTCACAAACCTGCCAGTAATTGTCTTGCTGAATTACTCAGGAATGATGCTTGCCGACTATGCCATATCTGATAATGTCCTTTTGGTTCTAACCATATTTTGAGCCTGCAGAGAAAGTGTGGAATTGCAAGAAATGGTCCCCTGGGCATGTCTTTTAACAATAAATCATACAAACAGATTAGGAATATAGAGAGCACAACTATCATTTTTGGTACTGCTTCAGAATCCATAGATGCACATCACTGTAAAGATCTACACCTTTATTTTTTTAAACACATATAAATCGCTTGTCATCACATAGAATTTACTAAATAACACAGATATCAAAGTTCAGGTACACAGACCATGTGTTGGAGGACTTTGATCCTCCTATGGAAACTGATTTTGTATCTAAATGCACAATTTACTTTCAGATATTCCCCGCCGGACCCCTCGAACCCCTCTGTCTGACCTACAGGGAGTGAACACTATACAAGAAAGAAGTCCACGGTAAGTGTCCATGTAGAGTTTGCCTGTCTATTGTGATATCTTTAATCATCTCATCATGGTTGTGCCTTTCCCTTTTGATAATTCTTTTTTTAACCATAACACCTCCAATTATCCAGATATTGGTAATAATCTATATGAGGGTATATCATAGAGCTAATGTCAAGGCTAATCTTATTTGGTCCAATAGTGGAAGGTGGCAACCAAACAATGAGTGCATTTACAATGGCACAAATACATTTAATGAGTAAAAAGAGCGCTTAAGAGTGAACCTACCCAAGGGTTTCCAGGGGCCTAAACCTCAGGGAGAGGAAAACATCAAGAGAGGAAAAACTTTGAGATCATTTGCAGTCACATTGATAGATATACAGAACTAAAAATCTTTAGTTTATGCTCAGGCTTCATGTGAGTTTTGAGCCTAGCTTGCTATCACAAGCTCATTGTCCTGCCATTTGAGATGCTCACATTCAGGGTGGCATGTCGAGTGAAGTATCCACTATTTTTCAATTCTGAACTCTTACATATACATTTTGTATATTCTTCTGTCAAGCCAGCTGCCAACGCCTCTCAAATTTTCTTATGTCTACTTACCACCTACTGTTAAAAAAAAAAAAAAAAAAAAAAAGTTTGCTTATTACAATCATCAATGTGAAGCCTGAAATGTATTTTTTTTACAGTTAACAGCTCATCATAATGAGTCTGTGAGTTCTTATTGGGCTGCTTCATATAATATAGAAACTAAACACACCGGAAATTATTTTTTTTATTACCCTTTCAATACTGTAACACCTTTAAAATGGAAAAAAAAAGTGCATTTGCTGCCTGCCTTCTTTTGCAATATATTGAAAGCTACTTGTGCATTTATTAATAAAAAAAAATGCAGAATGCTTTGATAGTTGAGCTTTCTGTAACATGAAATACAGTAACATTTCTTTAGGAATAGAATTGATGTTTTTACCAGGTAATTTTTTAGAGCTCCTGCTTGGCAGATTACTAAACCTTGTCAAGGGACCAAGAGACACCAGTGCAGATGCTAGATTATGTATGGAGATTTAGATTCATATACCGCATTCCCCTTTTTTCCCCTTTAATGTTTTTGTGCATTTGTTTTCCAGTGACCTGAACTGGACTTCACGTAGGCTGAGTCTGCTGTCATCATCTGGTTCCTATCTCGAAGGTGGTGGAATCTTTATTAGCTCTCCCAGCTCCAACCTGACTAATAACAGTGACAGCAAACTCCTGGAGAGAGCTCACGGCATTCTAATGTAAGAGGGACAATATTACAGCAATGTATACATTTATGGAAAACAATTTTGGCTTTTTCCCCGGCAAGATGATTTTTAGTTTGTGCATGGGATAACATTGTTGGGAAATATGCACATATATTATTGGTTATGAGGTACAGTTTGTGTACTGTAAAAATAATTGTTTAATGTGGATTGTTGGATTTTTTTTCTTCAGGAGGAACAAAAACACAAAATCCAAACCGACTTTGCCTAAGGTGAGGGTCTTCATCAGTTCTTCATGTCTGTCCAATAGTTCTGTGTTATCCTAGGATTATGTTAGGACAAGCATATGCCTTCCGCCTGATGCATTTTTATAGAAATTGTTCCACACATCATGAGCAAGAATGCCTTTACTATTATTATTATTATTATTATTTACTATTACTATGGTTTATTCCATGGATGGGAATCGAAGGCAGGAATGGCCCATTATGGGTATATTTTATGACTAGGAAGCAAGAGGCTCCATTATAGATATGCACTATGGTTATGGAGCCAGATCAACTCCCTTATATATGTTCTATGTGTAAGGTGCAAGCTTGGAGTAGCTTGGTTTATACATATGTTTTGTGGGTAAGGAACGGAAGTGGCTCCATTATGGATATGTTGTATAGATAGAACACCAGAGTGGCTCTGCTAGAAATATTTCTATTGATGGGGAGGAGTGGCTCTTTTATAACACCGCTAAATAAGATGGTCCCTCAGAAGTAATATTGCCTTCTGGATTCATGTTTTTGACTGCTATGTACATGGCAGAAACCTTTTGTATCTGCATGAATAAACGAAAGAATTGTAAAAAATTGCATTGATTTTGATCAATTACCACACTTGGTAATTTCCCAAATGTGTTAGATGTTGCATGTTAATGTTGATTTCTAATTTTTTTTAGTCATTTTGTTTCATTGAGTATTTAGAAGATTGTTGTTTTTTTTTTTTTTTTCCCCCCCATGAAACTAGCACTTGCTGGATGTAAAGTCTCTGAAGCATCTCTCGAACCTTACACTGCATGATCGTATCACCAAGTCCTTGCTGCATCTGCACAAGAAGAAAAAGCCACCAAGCATAAGTGCACAGTTCCAGGTGTGTCCTAATATTCTTTACCTGTCTTGCTTCTGATCATCTCTTCTCACAGGTTTGCCAATATATATTTTGAAATCTGTGTTTTCTTACCCTGCTTTAGACATCTCTAAACAAGCTGATGGAAACTCTGGGTCAGGCAGAACCCTATTTTGTGAAATGTATTCGCTCAAATGCAGAAAAGGTAACTTCTTTTTTAATTCCTA
>NC_092859.1:118002206-118020952 GCF_032062135.1 Pyxicephalus adspersus | reverse complement strand
TTTTGAATACCAAAACTAAATCTTAAAGGATACTTCTATAGCTTAAAATCTTAAATAATTGCAGTTTAATTGACAAATATGTCTTCAATAGATTTTGACCACATCTTCATCCTAATGTAAGTAATATGTACATTGAAGACATAAACCTCCTAGACCTTAATAAACCGTTTGGTGAGTGTGTGGTCCACTGATGTCCCAATAGCCGTTCATTCTGTTTAACTAGGCCACTTGTAAACACAGAGAAAAGAGTAAAATCTCAGCATAAAATCCATGTAAACAGCAGCATTGGTTCCTACTTAATAGGGTATACTACTGTAATGGTGGCTAAATGATCACCATTCTCCCCATTAGAAACTAGTGTATAATATGATCTAAATTACTGTCTGCTAATTTTAGCATAATAATAAAAATACACTTTATACATTACACCCTTGCCTCTATAACCTGTTCACTTAATGATCAAATAGGTGTACAGCTGGTGCTATAAAAATGTAGCTCTTACTTTCTTTTTACCTTCATATTTCTGTATGTCAAAGAAGACAGGGAGCCTGTGGTGGGAGTGCTTAGGAAGGGAGTAATTTCATGTCATACATTTGAATTTTGCCTGACAAAGACCTTCAAAACATGTTAGAATGGTGTATTTGACCAGAGGCATGCAGCTGGGTTCATAGTATTGGATTTCACTTATTTGACTATTTACAAGCCACTGACCAGTTTTCTTCTATATTCCTTAGGACTTCATAATTCAGTTTTCGGTATTGCTGCCAAGAAATGTTACACCTACCCGCCAGTTTATCCAGGAATTTTTCTGGAGGATTGGTCACAGCCCTGAGCTATATCAAGTTGGGAAGACTATGGTGAGGAATGTTTTTAACTTTTTTGCCCTCATGTAGAATTTTTATTCAGTTTTACATATCTCATCTACCCACAGCAAATTTTGTGTTAATCCAGTATGATTACCCTTTTCAGGTTTTTTTGAAAGAGCAGGAACGTCAGTGCCTTCGGGACATGTTACATCAGACAGTATTACAGAGAATTGTTCTTCTCCAGCGCTGGATAAGGTCAAGGTTACAACGCATGAGATTCTTGCATCTTAAAGAAGCAGCCATCACCATCCAGGTACTAGACATTTGCTTTCATGTTGTAAAAGTTTTTTGTTTTAATGAGTTGACAACTAAAATCTCTTCTATTACAGAGGTGCTGGAGATGTTACAAGAGGCGATGGAGTGAAGAGGAACTTTCAGTGAAGATAAACTCCTTTTTCCAGGCAGCTTGTATCATTCAGACTTGGTGGAGGGGGCATAGAGCAAGACAAAACTACCTTCAGATGAAAGCTTCATCCATTATCATACAGAGATTCTGGCAAAATCATTATTTGCGTAAACAAAGAGCTGCAATATGCATTCAAGCATCTTGGAGGTGCTATGTTCAAAGAAAACTGTACCAACAGCAAAGAAAACACATTATTACTTTACAAGCAGCATGCAGAGGTTATATAGCCCGCCGCAGGTAAAACATATAAATGTTATGTTTTTATAGCATTTTGTTGTAAAGCAATATTCTCATGTCTGGTATTTTTACAGGTTACGGTTGCTGAAGCAGGAAATTCCAAATGGCTTCCAGCAGGAGCCCTCTTTGGGAGATGAAGATAATAGAGCATCCAAAACTCCACCCCTCACTCCTGATACTGACATTAGCCACTGGGAAGACTCATCTGAACAGACACAACTAGAACTTACAAGTCCAGCATCAGTACTCTCTGAAAAATGTTTTTCTGGTGAGGTGCACATTAGAGAAAGGCCAAAATCTTTGGAAAATGCCAATCAGAGGAAAGTGGTTCGTGCCAAAAGGGAAAGCCGTCGCATGAGAGAACTTGAACAGGCCCAGTTCAGCCTTGAATTGTTAAAAGTGCGCAGTGGTGGCATCTCTCCTTCAGAGGAAAGGCGTTGGTCTGCAGAAATTATTTTGGATAAACACCCAGACACTCCTGAAAGTGAGGGATCCCTTGGCAGCTTGGAACACATTTGTAGTGAGGAGAATCAAAAACCATCAGAGGAAAATGTAGCAGACTCAGTATCTAGTAGCCAAATTCCAAGCTCTCCTACTCATAAACTTGCAAATACTACAAATGATACATCTCAAAACCTCCTCACCAATGAGCTTCCAGCCACTTTGGTGCCTGATTCAGTATGTTCTCAGTCAGTTGCATCTTCTAGCTCCCCAACCAAAAGAACCTCCCTTACTTCTGTTTATGACAAACAAAGCACTACCAGTAATGATTCTGTGAGGCACTCCTGCAATGAACTACATTCTATCATTCCTAGCCAAATAAGCTCTCCCGTGAAGAGGGAACCTTTATTATCACACTCCAATGGCCCTCAAAACTTTCCTGACATTGGGTCACATTTCTCTCAATCTAATGGCATTCCATGTGAACTTTCAAATGAAAATTTAAAGGAAGTGAAACAAGAAAATGTTTCATCGAATGGACCTGTGGATTTTATTTTTCAGAATCTTTCAACCAAACCTCCAGCCTCAGAGGAACCTTCCTCACACCTGCAAGCTCCGTTTGCACCACAAATGACCTCCTCCTCTGAAAGCCAACAAAGTCCTATTTCTAAACACTCGCCTTCATCTTCTTCCGGTGCTGTTGACATTGCTTGGGCGTCCCATTCTGCCTGGAGACAGAAGTCTCCTGCACTTGAGCTATCAGAAAGTGCACCTGCCAAGGCTTCCATCTCTATCCCATTTAAGCCACATGTTCGTGAACCTCCCTTTTCCAGCAGCCTTCCCACCTTTTATATTCCAAACCAGGATTTTTCCAAAGGTCAGGAGCAAGGTGATGATGCATCAGTTCCATCTGACTCTGTCTTGCAACGACTTCAGGAACTCAGTAAAGAAAAGCAAGAATTACAGAAACAGCTGCAGCAAGAAAAAGAAAAACTTATGATGGAGCAGATTCGTAAAGAAAACCAAGAGCTAGAAAAACAGCGCAGAATAAAGGAACAAGGACATGGCAGAGAGCTTGACTACCCTCTGCCTAAAAAAGACTTTAATAGGCAATCAGATAGGCCACAGTCTCTTCTACTGCAGAGCCCACAATGGAAAAACCATCCTATCCGAACAGAGATAAAAGGACTAACTGTTAAAGGGAATACAGGCCTCCACCATGACCGTCCAGTTAGCATGTTCCTTGAGCAAAGGGATTTGCGTGAGGTCTCTACAGACATAGGAAGTACAGGGAAGCGCCCCTGGTTGCACAGCACTGTGAATTCCAGCATCTTTTTCAATCCCAAAGGGAATTTTAGTAGTCATTCAGAGTAAGTTTACTCAGCCTACAAATGTTTTTATTTTTTATAGTTTACCTTAATAGCTTGTTACTTGGCAATTTGTGAGAGGTAAGTTTAGCCATACCATTTTAATTGACAAAATGCATAAGTATAAAGTTTATCCCTCACACTGATATTGGTGTTTACATTCCTCCTTCTTTTTATCCTGTGGTAAGTTTGAAATATCAAGAAGAACCAATAGATTAGGTACAAAATTGAGATGCATTTATTGGGAACTGCTCGTAGATGTTATACAATATCTTCTAAAATCTAGATTATTATTAAAAACTTAAGCATTCCATACTAATGTAAATTAAGTTTCTCTAATAGGAAGGAACAGATTTTCAGAAGATTCAATATTTTGTTCAATATGTTCAATATTTTCAATATTTGTTTTCAATATTTCAATATTTTCAATATTTCAATATGTGTTCAATAGATTCAATATTTTTCTTACAAACAAAAAATGTAGAATGCAAAAGGGGTTATTCTTTGCTTGCTCTTCTCCTAGTAGAGATCCAAAGAAGTGATTCCAAATTTTCCATGCCATTTGAATAATTTTTAGGGTTGTTACCTTTACGGTTTCTGTGTTGTTGCACTGATCTTGCCTTTTGGTATAAATATTCTTTGTAGTTTTATGGTTTGTCTTTTCTTACAAATTAGGTACTAGGCATTGTTAAGGATCCTTTACTTTTTTTGCCTCAGTTTCTTCACTGATTCTCTGATATTGACCATTCACATGGCATAAATACCATGCACCTATTGACCAGTTTAAAAGACCACTGCAAATTATTTTTTGTAAACTATAGTTTAATAGTTTATAGTTATAGTATAATAACAAACAAAAGACAAAGTACAAAAGAATAACACCAACAAAATGGAACCAAACAAGGTACATGAACTGTTCTCATGACATGGAAAAATAGACCATAAAATGATACCTATAGCTGGCAGGGGGCCTTATCGTGCCCCTAACTCCTCCTAGAAATTGGGGGGGGGGGAAATAAATGAATGCAAATTATTTTTAAGTCATTCTTATCCACATGAAGGAAACCCTCTTTGTAAATAGACAGTGATGGGCTTTAAGCCTGGTGACCATGAAGGTATTCGCAGGTAACCATCCTGGAACAAAGTGTTGGTAAAATTGTAGCAGTACATTTATACAGCATTCTTAAATACACACACCTCATGGACTTTTATACGGTGCTATGAGCTTTAATCGACTTATTTCTTTTTTGTGTTCAGAAAAGCCCCATTAGATAATTGTTGTATTATATGTCCATTTGCCAGATTAGTCTAGTAACTGACAGAGACAGAAACCTTTAGTATTTCTAGCCATGATGAAACCCAACTGGTTATCTGCAATGTTTATCACCTAGAGCTTATAGTTGTCTACTGTGAAATTGATTCTCACACAGAAATTACATGTGCAAGGTATTTCTCATTCTTGCCCACTTTAGAAGATGTATTCCATACATATATATATAAAATATATATGACCCGTGGGAAAATTGGTGCCGTTACCTTTTCATGGTTTGGTTATTTGTGGGCACAGGTAACCACTACCCTATACATGATGGTTCTAATCTCCCTTAATATACCTGGGAATTTTAAGCATTAAGGGTACTTTGCGGCCGTCCTCAACTACGTCTACAATAGTATATAGGTAAATAAAAATTTAAAAGGGAGAGTCAAACTCCTCATAATATAGGCATAAAAGGCACATTCACCCAAATAAAGAGACTGTACAATTCCCTGAAGGACATAGCAATCTTAAGTCAGTTTATCCCTAACAACCTCCAAGGGTTCTAGTTATAAAGCAGTGAATGTAGCCAACATCCTCTAGTGGAGAATTGTCCAGGTCCACATGTTTTATTGGTAGTATTTGATTCTCCACCAGAAAATGTTTGCTAAATGTCAGATTCACTAATTTATAAATAGACCCATTAATGTTCAGCAGTTCTGTAAATACAGGAGAATATGACTGCATTTATTTCTAGATCCTTCTGGAGACCATTTATAAAATATGCCCCAAAAACTCCTATACCTTTGTAGCTTTCTCTGTGAACTAGAGTTTACTTGTGTTGTGAACATGAGAGAATAGGGGTAGTTCTGTAGTCCTAAAACACCTTCTGTTACAATGTACAGTACAATCAATGGCTGTTGTCACTAAATGCCTAAATAAATGATTCCCCTGTCAGTTCGCTCTAGATTTGTTCAAAATTTTCATTTTCACAGATAGCATTTCCCATTGTGACAGCCGTGCACTTTTGACATTGGCCACTAGGTGACAGAACAAATAATTGTTTTATAGAAACCTAAAAGAGAAGTGTAGATTGGACTAGGGGTGCCCACACTTTTTTGGCTTGCAAGCTACTTTTAAAAAGATCAAGTCAAAGTGATCTACCAACAATAAAACTTAGACTTAATAACTCCTTTGCGTGGTAGAGTTTATTTTGAAAGGCAGGGCACTCCGATCTACTCGAGTTGCCTTTGTGATCTACCGATAGATCACCATCCACCTGTTGGGCACCCCTGGATTGGACCATCTGTTGGCAAATTTCAGACAAATTGCATGGGGAATAATTTATCAATAGAGCCCTAAATGTGCTACTGGTAGGATATTTTTTTCCAATTATTGCTGACTTTATATCATCCTATTGTAGTAATTCCTCTGTTCAACCAATTCGGACTGCACGTGCTGATCTAAAAAGACTGGATGCCACAGAACCATCTGGCGTCAGTGAGGTAAGAGTGCTAGATCTGTTAACACGAGGTAAACCTGGGGAAATACTCTTCCATATCTCTAGGACAACTTTACTGTATTTATGCCCAGCTCACACAGTTTTCCCAAATCAGTCATCTTGTCATTATGTTTAATGTAGACCTCCCCCTTCTTGTTGCTTTCACATTTTTATTTTTATGGTTTATATTTTGTTTATATGTCTGTGTGTGTTTCTTCATGTCAGTTCCGTTTATGGTCTGAATTAATTTTTTTTTTTTGCATCATGTAATTTTTTATTTTTGTCGTTCCTTGTGTCCTTTGTCATTTGTCCGTCAGGCCCCACACAGACGAAAAGCTCGCATGGCGCGAACACGTTCAGATTTTATGACTAGAGGGGGGGCAGACTCTGAGGAGGATTCAGATGAACAGGGAGAACCAAACCCCTCCTCGGATCCTAATGAGGAAGCGGGCAGACAGGTCCCGGCTTGTCACAGTGACTCTGAAATGGTAAATCCATTAACCGCTGTTTATCATCACTTAGACCAGCTGGTGCAGGTCACATGCTACCATTACTTTTTGGACAGAATTTTAACTCATTCTTATATAAAGAATATGTCACACATTTTCCCTTTTCCTTTGCCACATGCTTGTTCACATCTAGCTTGTAGTGTCCTGTTTTAGAGATGCTATTTCTATTATCGTGCACACATTATTCAGAACCATAAATATCTTACCAAAATGTATAATTCACTGCATTACATTTTAAATCATTTGTATCATAGGCATCCTTGCATTATATGTCTAGCTTTTAAAATTATACCATCTCCTTGTCAATGTAATGGATTTTTCCGTTATATTTAAAGCAAACCATTTACATTTAAACAACACACACATAAATATATGTGTATACACACACACACACACTATATATATATATATATATATATATATATATATATATATATATATACAGTACTGTTCATACATCTGCATCTGGACACACCTTCTAATTCAATGGTTTTTCTTTTACTATTTTCCACATTGGAGTTTAAAAGTCTTTAAAGTCTTTCTTTGTTCTACAAAGAAATGCATATGGAATCATGTTTTAAACAAAAAAAAGATTGTTTTTATTTTACATTTTTAAAGTTAGCCACCTTTTGTTTTGATGACAACTTTTCACACTCTTGCTTTTCCCTTAATGAACTACATGAGATTGTCACCTAAAATTAACAGTCTTGAAGGTGTTCACAGAGGTTCTGAGTTAGCTGCTTTGCCTTCACAACGTATCCCAAATCACTTTATTTGGGTTTGGTCAAATAGCCCTTATATAGCCTGAATGTGTGTTTGTGTCATTCTCTTTTTAAAAAACAAATGATGTTCTTACTAAGTTCAAACGATGAAGCAAGGATGGGAAGGTGTGTCTCTTCAGAATGCTGTGGTAGAATGCTGGTTAGGTGTACCTTGGTTTTTGAATAAAAAAAAAAAAAACAACTATCGCCAGCACAGCCCCCCACACCAGCACACTTCCTCCCCCATATTTGGAGGTGCAAGAAGTGTGAAAAGCTGGTATTGAAGCAAAAGATGTCTACTCTGAAAAGTCTAAAATATAAACATAATCTGGTTTGTTTTACTGATTTTTTTTTTTTGTCTAAAACATAATTCCATATTTCTTTGTAGTTTGGATGTCTTCAATAATAATCTACAATAATCTACATGTAGAAAAAAAAGTGAAAAGAAAAAACTTTTGAATGGGAAGGCGTCCAAAGTTTTGTCCGGTATTGAGTGTGTGTAATATAAAATATGTGTGTCTTATTACCAGCATGGACCGTCAATGTGTTTACCTTCATTCCCTCTTCCCTTTAGCAACACAAACTTTGTCAAAAGCACTTGGCCTACCTTACAGCACCAAATTATGTTTGTGGTTCTAGGGGAGCAAGTCTCTGCATTTGAGAGCCGCTAAGGACAATGAAAGGAATTGTCATTATCATACTAAGGGTTCCTCAAACCATCTGTAAATTTTCTGTGCTTTTTATCTACATGGTCTTTTAAAAAGTGCAAGTCTTCCCTGGCAAATAATTACATAGCATAAATAACAGAACTACTTTGTTTTGAGATTGACTTGTTTTATTTGGAAAGCGGAATTTGGTGGCATGGCCTAAACCATCAAACTTTAAACCAGTGTGACGCCAATGATTGTGATTAAAAATTAAATTGGTGCTTTTTTGTTTATTGGATCTTTTTCATGCTATATTTTCAGGATATTCATGTCAGTTTGGTTGTTTACATACAATGTTATCTTTCAGATGTTACAAAAGGTTCAGGCTGTGGAAAGGCCTAGCAAGCTCCAGAAGGCTGTTTCTCAAGGAGAAATGACACGCTTACTACCTACACACAAAGCTTCAGAGCCAGACCCACGGTATGTTATTGCATCTGACAATATTATTTTCCCTGTCTTTGGTGCATAGAGTGGCACTGTACCCTCTACAACTCCTGTTGGTTACAGTATATGTGTTAAAACTACTAGTACTGTAATACTAATGGTCATTGATTGTGTTTGGCATGAAATGTGCAATGAACAGTCCTGGAAAAACTTTGGTTGGGGTAAACCTTACATATAGAGGACCTAAACAGAATTTTCAGTTTTCCTGGATAATACATTAATCTTTTAAGAAATGTTCAGTGGGCTTATAAATTCTCTAGTAAAGTTATATAAGAATGAGGTAATTTTTACTTGTGGTAGTAACATGGATTTCATTTTTGCCGTGTCAGCCCCCAAAGAGGAAAGATTCGCTTTTGGGGGAAGATGAAAGCAGCAGAGAAGTTGACTCCTCAATCAGAGATTCTGGAGATGGACACACAGCCTGCAGTAAAAGAAGGAACACATTTCACAGATGGTAAGTATAGTACAGTGTGACCAGATACATCCCACCTTGATTGTTTCTTGATATAGATATGTGCTAAATTGTCCCCAAACTATTATTTGCCTAAAGTTCAACTATATAGGTTCAAGCTAACTTTTCTGTAATCCCCTTGCCCAGACCCAAAACGTTTTGACTATGTTTAGGTGAAAGTTGGAAAAAAAAATAGAACATGGATCATACTAGTTTTCTTCCTACATCAGCTACTCCAGTGACTTTAATTGCAGTGCTAGCAAAAAGCTGCAGGCAACTTTGTTTGTGCAGTTTGTGTGATGGAAAGCTGACACACTTAGAATCCAAACTCTAACCATAACTCTATGGTAAACAGGGATGACAACACTTAAGGAGTGTTCCCTTGATTTCAGAAACTCTGGGGTAACACAGCATTCCTTTGACTTCAGAAATGTTGTACAAGCCCTGAAACTCTTAAAATAAATTATATTTAAAAATTCCCTGAAATCCTACTTTATTTTAGCTGTGAGGTCACCTTTGGCCATCTGAACTTTATTTATTGCCTCCAGGTATGCATACCTGTTAATCATGTGCTACCTTTTCTTTTTCAAGTGGATGCAGGTTTGTGGCTTGTTCCTCGAAGTCCAGATCTCAGCCGAGGACGTGAAAAGGAAAACAAAGACCCCTCTCCAAAGGTACAACGCAGGAGAAGTCTGAAGATCAGTAGTACGACTCTGGAACCCGCACAGTGGCAAAATGAACGAGCACAAATCATTTGTAGTGCCAGTGACCTAAAGTGTATGGATGAATTTCTGCAGAAAAAGGTAAAGAACTGTGTACCATAGACACATTTAATGCAGTTAAGATATTGCTTGCATTAGTGTCATTTCTTTAGTCTTTATTGGGCAAATGTACTGAAATATTTTTTCTTAATTTTGGATAGATACAGGTGGAATGATCTCAGATATGTTCCTGTCTTTCCCTTACACTAACCTTTTAAACTGGCTTTATAATACACATTGGATTCTTTATAAATACATATTTAGAGAATCCTGCATGGGCACAGGGGCATTTTGGATCAGTGTCCTTGGTGAGGGTTTCTACAGTCCTGACTTCTCTGGGAAGCAGAACAACAATCCACACCCAACTTTAAAATGTATGTTTATCGAAAACTTTTTTTTTTTTTTAGCTTTGAAAAGAGTAAAACTGGAAACCTTAACTAAGGAGAATTCTCCTCCTAGAGATTTGGCTCCAGATCATGCTTGTTCTGGGGGCACCTTTAAAATGTTGGGTTTTCCCTTACTTTCTTGATGACAGTGGTCACAATTCAAATAGAGGAATTATGTCCCTTACATACTCCGACAGAAAAAATCTCTTACAAAGAAAAAAAAAGGTTTTTTTTTTATTTACAGATACACTTTAGGAGGCCAAAGTCCATTTCAGGTTTTCATTTTCGGGTTTACATGTATTTCCTCATTTGTTTCCCCTTTTTAGATTAATGATCTGGATTCTGAAGATGGAAAGAAGGATTCTTTGGTGGATGTTCTCTTCAAAAGAGCTCTGAAAGAATTTCGGCAAAATATTTTCAGCCTGTATTCAACCACACTAATGGTAGTTTTCCTTTTACGAAAAGCTTTTAAAATGAGTGACATGAACCTTTTACATGTACTTATATTATTATATATTACTTATATAAAAATCCCTTTGCAAAGCTTTGCACGAATTGAAGACTAGGAGCATTTTTACTTAGAAGACTTCTTTTGGTATTTAGGACTAGTCAGTAATATTATGCAAAGCCCATTTAAGTTTGGTCGTTTATTACTACAATTCAGTTCCATCTATTTAAAGTAGCAGTATGTATGTTATATAATTCCTTAGGTGCTGATATGAACTTCTGGGGCGCAATACAAAAGTGTAAATCGGCAAAAGTATAGAAGTTGCTAAATAGAAAAGTACCTTTAAAAGCAAACTAAACAACATCGTTGCAGTATCCTAGTCATTCATTGACAATTTGTATGTACAAGATCGAATGAATGTTTTTCATGTTTTAAGAGAAAAATAATAAATTGCAAATGTTTTTTAAATTTTAATTGTGAGTGTTACAAATATGCACCATAAAGATCTTCGGCATACTTTTGAACAAGATAATTTAATTATAAATTTGGAGGATGAGGTGCAACCTATAATGCACTCCCAGTGAACTAGTATTAATAGAAGAATACATTTTTATATACATACACACATATATATATAATTGTAATTCTGGGACCTGTCACAGGGAGAAGATGGAAAAAGTATTCGATACAGAGATCTAGGAGCCCTGTTTGAGCAGATCCTTGACAAGACCATGAAACAACATCATCCCCGGAGTTGGAGTGAATCACCAGTGAAAGTATGGATCAATACGTTCAAGGTTTTTCTGGATGAATTTGTCACTGAATATAAACCCCTGAATTATACTCCAGGAAAGGTAAACACCTAACTGCCGTAAGTTATTCTTGTTTTAATGACAAAAATCCTGTAGTGATATGACTGTTTTGTTGTATTTTTCCCCAAAGATTCAAAAGACAGAAAGAAAGAAAAGAAGGAAAAAAGAATCGGATATTGTAAGTTTTTGAAAGTCATTAACTAATTTTACTAGTCAATTTTTTAATACTTACCTGTTTTTCACTTTTATTTTAAAAACTTGTCCAGGTTTCTTAGATTGAAGAAACTATTTATACGCATGTCAAAGTTTAACATCTCCTGTCATGTCTCTTCTTTTTTACACTTATCCATTTTCTTTCCTGTGTTTTAGGTAGAAGAGCACAATGGCCATATATTTAAAGCCACTCAGTACAACATTCCCACATACTGCGAGTACTGTTCCTCACTAATCTGGATCATGGACCGAGCAGCTGTTTGTAAATGTAAGAAACACCTTTATCCCATTCACCCATTTACAGTAGCAAACATATGGCTATTCTAATTTTTTTTTTTTGTGTGAAGGGGGTTAATAAAAAAAACTTTTTTTTTTAGCTTTAACAAATTGGTTGCAGAATTAAAATACTTTCTGTGCATAAAATATATATGGCACTGTGTCTGTTAATGACTCTGGGCAGTACAAAACATTTTGTTTTTCCAACAACATGTCTGGAAAGTCAGTACCTGTTCGCTGATTTTTACCTTAATATTATTTCTTAGTATGTAGGTTTGCCTGCCACAAGAAGTGCTGTTCCCAGATCACCACTACATGCAGTAAAAAGGTAAACTCACAATTTATAGACATGTACATTTTGTTTTGTTTTTTAAAATTTTAAAGCAATGTGTTTGCTATATGTATGTCTGCAATTGTATAAATGTTACTCTTTACAGTAAAACCCTCATGTCTGATTTCTTTCTGTTTTGTGCTAATCCTAGTATGACAATGAACTGTCCACCCGGCACTTTGGGGTAGAATTGTCGCGTCTTACCAATGAGGACCGCACAGTTCCTGTGCTACTGGAGAAACTCATCAACTACATTGAAATGCATGGTTTGTATACAGAAGGAATATACAGGAAACCAGGATCCACCAACAAGATTCGGGAACTTAAACAGAACCTTGACACAGGTGATGCAGCGCCTTCTTCTTCCCCTTCTTTAACACGGTTTCCTGTTCCACTGTTTTTTTGATGGAGTAGAAAGAGATTAAACCCCTGCCTGAATATTTTCTGCTGTCTTTACTATTAGCAAATTTTACCTTCATTTTCTCTGCTAGAGATACAACAGGAAGTCAGGGGACATCTTCTAATATGGGAGAATTTCCTCTCATAGACAGTTGTCCCTGGAAAAAGTGTGCCTACTTACATAATTCTTTGGGCAGTGCTCAATTTTATTTATTTATTTTTTTCACCATCACAAATAAAAGTGTAACTCATTTTGTGGTAACTCAGATACCAATAAAAACTATAATGATTTTAATGTTTTCAAATAAGTTTCCATTATATTTTCTTTGCAGATATTGACAGTGTCAATCTTGATGATTATAACATTCATGTGATCGCCAGCGTGTTCAAGCAATGGTTAAGGGAACTTCCCAATCCACTGATGACATTTGAACTGTATGAAGAGTTTCTGAGATCTATGGGTAAATATTACTTGAATATAAGCCTATTATCAGCCTTTATTCAATCACAATTTTCAGTCATGTGTATTGTTTTTATTTTATCGTATTAACCTTCCTATAATTTTTTTTTTTTTTTTTAATGGTTTCATTTATTTCAGCGTAAAATGCATTTTTCATGAAATCAAAGTTGTTTTTGGCCTCAAAACATTTTAACCTTTCAAAAGTTTTTGTTCACTTGCATTTTTTCCTGTTAAGTATGTGTTTGCTTTTTGTTTTTTCTTGTAGGTCTTGGGGAAAGAAAGGAAACTGTACGAGGAGTCTATTCTGTAATAGATCAGCTCTCTCGAACGCACCTTAGCACTTTGGAAAGACTTATCTTTCACCTTGTCAGGTAATTTGTGTCTTAAAAAGTTCTTCTGATTTCAGTGTGTCGTTTAAAACATTTTTGTAGAAATAATTTATAGGTATGTATAAATATAAATTCATGTTACTGTTGTTTTTTTTTTTTTTTTAGGATTGCCCAGCAGGAGGAAACTAATCGCATGTCTGCAAATGCACTGGCAATTGTGTTTGCCCCTTGTATCCTTCGTTGTCCAGATACCACAGACCCATTGCAAAGTGTGCAAGACATTGGCAAGACCACAGCGTAAGAAAAATGGACAGTGTTTTTTTTTAATTAACACTAATGACTCTTTATTAAACCAAGTGTTTACTCTATAACGTAACCAGATTTTCTCTTCATAATATCTCCAGACACTCTATCCATACCATGCCATTAAAATGCACTATTCTTCATCTATCAAAAGTCTTAGACTGCAACAAAGTCTATTTATAAAGCAGAAGAATAGTCTTTTAGCAGCCAAAAAAACACACAGTAGTGTGATTTACAAATGTATTTTCTCCACTGGTTTCTGAAGTCTGAAGTAAATGGAGCACTATTTATTTAAATAAGGTTTAAAAAATTGGAGGAGCCCTGCCAATGCCTTCTGCATGAAGACGACTCCATGCCGTGACCTACATATTTGAATGGGTTGTAAAATGCAGACCACATTGTGCAATACCATTGAGGTGTATAGAATATCCAATGTCTAATATAAATGGGCCCATGACCTTTCTTCCTGCACTAACAAAATTCACCAAGGTTAAGGAGCCTTACCAATAATACTGATGCTTATTTTACTTCACAAACAAGCACAAAGGTAAACTAACTATTAAGGGATCAGTATTTTATTTGTAAAAAAAAAAAGCCTTGCAAATCCCATTCTTCTTGATGCATTCTTTCCTCTTCAACTTTTTAACTAAATCATTTGTATAGATTATTGTTTCCTTGCTATGGCTTTGAGAATTGTTGATAAATATACAGTTTTGCTTACATGCATGCCTTCTTGATCCTACTGTATCTAAATTTTAACTGCTCCTTTTTGTTGATAAAGATGTGTGGAGCTGATTGTGGTGGAGCAAATGAATAAATACAAGGCTCGACTGAAGGACATCAATAGCTTGGAGTTTGCAGAGAACAAAGCCAAGAGTCGTCTGTCCCTTATCCGCAGGTCCATGGTGAGTTAATGTGGGTGCTTTGGGGAGGGGTAAAGGGAAATCCCCACTTTAACTACCACACTCAGAACTGCCTCCTTTATTCACCATCTTTAACCCCTCTCTTGCTTCTAACCTTCTGCTTTCCTTTCATCTCCTTCTCCAATCCAGAAACCCGTACTAATTGCAGTTAGATTTATGAGCATAAACCGCAGCACCTTGCCGGTATGTATACCAAGATCAGGCTGTCTGTGGCATTCACTCATTTTGTCCTCATCCAAACCCTTAAACATCAATATCACAGTAGCTGTTATGACTGCACAGTCTTTACTAAGCATGCCTTGTCATTACTTCAATTCCATTCAATAGACCCACTAATTTTACCCACTTCAGAGAACCTTAACTGTGCATATGTTATTCATTTTATGAATACTGTCTGTGCATGTTGTAAATTTGCATTTTTCCTGAATCCAGCCCAGTAGATTTCATGTGTATCATACAGTCCATACTCTTGAGATTTTATGTACATGTGTACATTGTGTTTCTGGTCAAAAAGTTACAAGTACAGAAATATTAAACTAAATTGACATACCGGATAAAGCTAAATTAATAATAAAATGCCCAGAGGTTTAAGGTTAAAGTTACCCACACACAAACCAGGGTAATTTGAACTGAGCACATGAAAAGCAAATGTATTAACAGTTGTTACCACATGTAAAGTGGTTTTAGCAATATTACTTTATCAGTAAACCAAACCTTGTTCTTTCCTTTCCTACCTCCCAAACTTCCCTAAAGGATAAAGATGCCTAAATCAATGAGATGTGCAGTAGGACATAGAAAGCCTAGCATTTCATATACCTTTTGCTCTTTATATCGTAGCCTCTAGTAATCATGACATTTAAATTCTGTTTGCACTCAAGGTAAATTTGTAGTCCAATTTCACATGACTAGTGTAGCCTTCTATTAAGTATTGCACTTAACACAAAGTCCCTGCACCGTAAACTACTTTATTCATTAGGCAAAGTGCTTAAGTGGTTGAAAAGAGAACCTTTTCTGTTTAAATCAAACATTCTCTTGCATTGATGAAAATCTCATTATTTACTTTTCTAATGATGGACTTATTTTTGGATTGTGGATGCAGTTTATAGCCAGAATGTAGAACAGGCATGAGGATAACATACAATAAAGACATACATGCACTTTAAGTATTACTGTTCATAAAAAAATATATTCCAATCTATGACTGAAAAATATTCTGTTTAGAATCAGATTAATTTGTGTCTTCAGTAGAAATCAAATCTAATACAGTTTCAGTTCAGTATCTCTGCTATTCTTGGATAGAATTTTCCATGTGTATAGCAGCTCAAAAACTTTCCTCACTTTCCTGTGCTTGATGAACACATTGCAAGGTTTCTATCTGCCGTGAAAATCCTTCATCTTTTATGTAAAGTCAAATGAAACAAATTACAATACTAACCCTAGAATATAAGATGTTATCACTTCTGCCAATGTGATTAATAATATAATCTCACCATATTGTCCACAAAAGCCTACAGTGAAGAATGATCATGTCCATATTCCTGAATTTTTATGTAATCTTTCCACTTTGCAGGTGTACACACACATTTGCCAAATGAGGCAAATACAGATATGTATGTTAACAAGTTGCACTATATAGTCTGTAAATAAATCAATCTTTTTTTAATAGGATGTTAATAAAGGTATGTGAAAAGAATCCAAAGCAATAAACACAATGTCACATGTTGTAACCTTTTTCTCACTCTCACTGAAAATCTTTTACTGTTTTTGATAGTATAGCTTTTGTTCTCCGTTCTTGTTTAAAAGAGTTTCCAGCACTTCCTGTCTTGACAGGGGGTGAAGCAAAATCTTCCCAAAAGACCCTACTCAACCCTTCTTTGCTTTATCAAAACACAAAAACATTTTGGCTTCAGCTGGAGTTTAGGGCTAATGGTCACAAGTAAATAAATATGACATGTGATCAAGTGTTTATATTTTCATTTCGTTAGATTTTTATTAGTGTCATCTATCCTTATAGGGCAAAGGACGCTTACGATCAAGCCTGAGCCCTGTGATTACTGGGCGCTCCCCTATACCAGATGCTGCTGGAGATCATGGCCTGTCATCCATTCCTTCTGAGGATGAATCTTCTGAACAAAAGGAAGCAGCTATGCAACAAGAGGAAAGAGTACTGGCTCAACAGATTGAGACCCTGCAGAAAGAGAAGTAAGTATTAGGGTACGGGTATTAGAGAAGGAGGTGCGGGAAGAGATACAATCACTGATTTTCAGAATAGTCAGCAAGCATAAAGTCATGGCAATCACTTGAAAAGACTTTCAAAAAAATTAGAAAGTCACTAGCAGAATTTTTTATTCTTGGAAACTCTGCATAATATGTGATAGTACCAAATAAGCTTAAGGCA
Source organism: Pyxicephalus adspersus (assembly GCF_032062135.1). Taxonomy (NCBI): domain Eukaryota; kingdom Metazoa; phylum Chordata; class Amphibia; order Anura; family Pyxicephalidae; genus Pyxicephalus; species Pyxicephalus adspersus. The sequence continues at coordinate 118,003,968 of NC_092859.1, read as the reverse complement.
TTGTTTAGGTAACTGACAAACTGAGTTATGTAAATTTTAGGTATTCTACATGAATATGTTTACAAATGATGATAGTGATAGTTTTATGTCCTTTATGAATGTCAGTGTGTGTGTCTTCCTACTAATTTTATATTTTTAATCTTGTACTAAATCTTCACCCAGAGAGGAGTTGGCATATGAAATGTTGGCATTAGAACCACGAGCCTCAGATGATGAGACTTTGGAATCTGAAGCATCACTTGGCACAGCAGACAGCTCTGAAAACCTGAACTGTGAATCTGAGGGTGCAGCATCCAGTCGGACAGGTAAAATACCATTTTGTACTACTGCTTTTTTTTTTTTTATTTAACATAAACAAAGACTTACACTTCACTTTCCTTCCAACAGAAAGATCCTTTGTTTTAAGCTCCACGAGAGGACCAAGAAGTGAGCCAATCCGAGCCCGGAGACAGAATAAAAGAGAAAGTGACAAGACTGATAGTGTGGACCAAAACCTCTCTTCTCCAACTGCTTCTTCCTGTTTACCACACTTGGGCAGAAAGAGGTTCCACTTACACACTAAATCTCCCTTTTATCGGGAACCTGTTCCTGCCGAGGTTACGGACTCTGCAACTCCATTACACTTTACAAGTCGGGGAACTTTTAATCCTGAGAAAGGACGTCAGAAACTAAAGAACGTTAAACAATCACCCCAGAATTCAAGAGCTGCTCAAGAGAGTGGGGAACAAAGGATTCTGGGATCAGACGGCAGCTCACAGTCCCTTGTCTTGTTTGGGAGCAATGAGTTTATGGTTTGAACAAAGCCTATACTGTGCTCACTCTCCTGTTGACAATGCTCATTCTCCAAATCCCCAAACCTTTTTTGCCAAGAACTCTTCCCTCCACCATAGCTTTACCCTGGTGCCTCATTGCAGCTAGGTGCCACGGAGCATGGGCTGCCAGCAACATACCAAGAACCCATAACAAAAGCCTTATCCAGCTGCATTTACTGCTTATGGGATTCCTCATTCAGGACTCTTTAACACTCCCTGTATGAATACATACTGATCTCAACAGAAAGAGGCTTTTATTATAAATATTATTATATTAATATTATTAATTTTATTTGTGGTTTCTAAGCCCTATATAAATAAACCATTCCCTTTAATTTAAAGCAGCATCTGCACTGTGGTTATACATAGCTTTGATAGATTGGAGCCTCCAGCAATGCATGGCTCACACATTTATTTGGGGTATGTCACTCCAGCTTTTGAGCTCCAGAGACATTTTTTGTCTACACAGACTACCAGAATAACTCAAACATTTAGGTGAGTACATTCCATGTGTTTCCAGGATCCACAATCTACCCTCTAGAGTGTACAACGTTCAAAGGAGCGGCATCTGGATGCTGAGTGTTCAGAGCTCAAAGAAATTAAGTGAAACCTTCTTTTATGCAGAAGAGAACTTGTATGGAACAGGCATAGAAACTGGGCCACTGCCTTGTCATTTAGAAACTTTTGGCTGCAGATGTTATCCAAAAAAAGCCTGCTGAGCCTTATCTAGGGCAGATACTTCCATACTGAATGTAAATGGCCTGTACCTTGGAAAAGACACGGTACAAGGTGCAATGGGAAACAATGCTGTTGTATGTATTCAATAAAATCTTGTAAATTCACGGCTGTAAAATCCATCACATTGCGAACAAACTCAGAGCTTATTAAAGAACAAACGCTGCAGAATGTTAAAAGAATTTAGTGTCTGTTTATTTCTATTCCTCACAGCT
>NC_092859.1:117999024-118001230 GCF_032062135.1 Pyxicephalus adspersus | reverse complement strand
GATTTGACGTGTTCTTATGAGACAATTGACAGAAGCTTTTATGGAACCTTGGAAAATATTGATTTGTGGACTCAAAAGGAGATCCTAGTTTTCATTTTGTTGTGTGAAGATCTAAGGAAAGCACACGAATAGGGTGACTGACCTTTATCACGTTAATTCATAAACTATAAATACATATACATAAGATCAGGTACGGGAAAAGAAGGGGGGAGGAAGGAGATGATCTAAAATGCCATTTTGAGGATCATTACTGGTTCCTTTCCAAGCGTAATGGCATCCTTTGTCATTCGATACATTACCTATGGACCCATGATAAGAAGGATTTGCCCCGGGACCTGGTCATCAGACTGTCCTGGAAAACAGGAAAATGTCCCTGCCAATCAATGGACCATTTTCAGAGAAGGATCTGTGATGTTGTGCGGCTTAACTGACTGCTAAAAAAGTTTTTTCTTTTTGTTTTTTTTTTTATAAAAGGTTGAGTGGGAAGCAGGAACTTTGATATTAGGCTTTAATACTTTGAGTCACTGACCTGGAATAGTTATATAAATGAAGTGTTCTGACTTGGCTTACTGTATACAGTAATTATGAACCTTTGAGCTCTTGTGCTGTATTCTAACTTGTTTCGTGTGTTTTAACTGAGCAAACAACTGAGTCATATTGCAGCTTTTATAGCCTTAATATTTCAAGAATATAATATATAAAGAGGGAAGATATGATGAAAATGGCTGCAATAGTAAATGTTATTCTTCACAAAGAAAAAGTAAAAAGCCGATTTTAACTCACATTGACTTTAGGCCGTTCACTTTATAAAGTAAGTTTATGCAAAGTGATAACTAATCTAGCTTTGTAAAGAGGCAAAGCTTTGCTGACTTTAGCCATCCATTTAGAAAAAGATTTCAATGAAGAAAACATTTTCCTTGGACTAGTTTCAGCTTTTTTGTTTTTATTTTATCCTGTCTCTTTTTGCCTACACACAACAATCTTGATTGGTGCAGTTGACCAACAGCCATGTCCAGCCTGTCAATTGTGTATGATATGTAGTTATCAGAGTTTAGCAGGGCTGAATTGTAAAATGCATCTTTATTTAATATAAGCTGTAAAACATTTAAAACACAAAGACGTGACCTAACATCACAGGAGGGTGCAAAACACAACACAAGAAAAACATTTTAACCCATAATAAACCTTTTATAGCTGACAGCACATTTGTCATAGATTGGTAACCAAAGGTCTAGAAACAAAAAAAAAAATACTTTATGAAGAAAAAACAGCTGCCCATTGCACACTGACCATGACATTGTTCAGGTTAATTTGCTTTTGTAAGTTAGAATGAGGTTGCTTTGGACAACAACCCCATTTATTCTTTCTTCCAGTTTTATAGAATCCATTCTAAAATCGTACCATGCGTGTTCCCAGCAGGGATTGTCACAAAAGTCATTGTAAAGGTTTCACAGGAGCGATGACATCCTCTGCGTGAGTATAGACATATAATACTGCATTATGTAGGACAGAAAGCCTTGGCTTGTAATTGCATTGCTGTGCTCCACATCCAGTGATATTCTTAGTTTATTCTTCTTTTCATGAACTGATCCCTATACAAGGACCTTGCAATTCACTACTATGTTAGCAGCTGGTTATTTTGAGCTACTGCCATGCTGGCTCAGTGACATGTTCAGTTCTTAAACATGTCACAAAGGAGTTTCTCCATGGGAGTATTGCCAATAGTGCGATGGAAAAACAGAAGCTCTATGCGCTCAGAGGATATAAAACGAAGAGATGGGGACAATAGAAGCAGCTTCCCAAACCTACCAGAAAAGAAACAAATTGTCAGGTTAATGTCAGTGTGATGTCAGTGTAGTTGAAACTATAACCCTGTCCTAAATTACAAAAATATTTCCTACAAATTGCAAATCTGAGAATCTCATCCCCTTTTTTTTTTTATTGTTATCAATAGATTGTTCATTATATCCTTATTAATAGATTGTACATATAAATTTCATACAGCTGCCCAATTCATTAGCAGATAGCGGACATTCATTAGGCGCAGTTGCAGAGAAGAATTAGATATATCCAAACGTACAGGTCCATATGTGTAGTGTTAGAGTTTTGTAGAGTAGTTTGGGGCTAGACTAAAGAGAGGTACAGGTAGTCCCCGAGTTTAGGACATCCAACCTAAGGACGACTCCTGGATACAAACAGGGCTTCC
>NC_092859.1:117893352-117997439 GCF_032062135.1 Pyxicephalus adspersus | reverse complement strand
AATAAAACCATACCATTTGAGAATTAGTTATCTCATATGTTTCACAGAGGAAAGTTTACATTATTTGGCATGCAGTAGTCCAAAGCTTAAAGCTAAGCTGGACGGATCCACCAAATATGGTAGATGGTGCAAAGTTTGATACAAAAAAAAAATTTTTAAGTGGAATCTGGTACAATATTTGCAATGTGTGAAGTAACCAGATACAATTCCTCTCCAAAGTGTGGCATTCTATAGCATATAATGAATACAGCAACTGTGAAATGTTCACTTAGTAAATGTGCTAACAATTATTCACAGTAAGGTTCTGATGAATGTTTAGTTACCTGACTGGCTGGTTGGGGTAATGACTTCTTGTATGTTGAGCCAACATCATCTGAGACTGGTCTTGTAGGTTTTCTACTTGTTCAGGGTCTTTAAGGCCTCTGGTCTCTGAAAAGTAGCAATGTTTTAAAAAATATAATTCTAAGAGAGAATATAATGCATTTCAGTGTCTGAATCAATACTTGTCAGAGTTCAAATACCCACCAGGTTTAAAAAGAAGCACTGCCTTCATGCAAGCAAATTCTGTTGGGTCAACACTTAGTGATTTGAAACGGCTGATTGTTTCCTGAAGGATTCGCACATCCACACTGGAGGAGAGAGCTTTTCCATGAACACTGGAAGACAAGTCTGGCACAGACAGCAAGGGGCAGCTGTCAAGTGGCATAGACCACTGGATGGCACAGAGAAGAAAAAGCTCACTCCATGCTTCTTCTAAAAGGATGACCTAAATGAAGAGCAGAGAAAGAAAAGATGATCAAATCTTCTGAATTACGGGATACAAACGTGGGCACAGTGTAGGCAAAATATCACACTTGTGAATATTCTGTTCAGTGACATTTAAATGTTACTGCACTAACAAGCAGCTTGTACAGTCCTTTGGTGTAACTATATACATATGGTGTACATATAGAACAGGAGTGTCAAACTCTGACCCACACATTTTTTGATATGCCCGCCGTTGCATTGAAAAAGTGCCGCTACTACAATTCCTGGCATCACACGCGTCTACAGACCAGCGGGCTCTCTGCCTATGGCATCTGGCATTTCCAGCACTCCCCTCAGCTGTACTTTTCCTTGCTACTCCAAGGCATGGACTTGAATGGTTGGGTTTTCATAGAAGAAAATTGTTATTAATATTGTTAGCCTGTGCAAAAAGGTTACCATTGAAATTTAACTCAGACGGCTGCAAATAGAGAAAGAGGCATCATTTTTTTTAATATTTTTATATTTTATAAGCTTGTTCAAGTTTGAATGTGAAGCAAAACCTTTTTTTCCATATGAAAAGGTTTTGTATCTAATTAAAAGGAAAAACTTTAACAATTTTTTCAATATATTTCAAGGTTGGCCTGCGACTTTGTCCAAGTTTTTAATTTTGGCCCACTGTGTATTTGAGTTTGACACCCCTGATATAGAATATTCGTAGAATATACACAAGCAGCTTTGAACCTTACCTGGTCCCTGAATGGAAGGTTGGAGAAGACTGGCAGGTTCTTTGCCCATTTAACTGCCATAAAGAGGAGTCGGGCAGAGGTTTCATACACCCCCTCTGGACTTGATGTGATAAAGGCAGACATCTGAAAGTCATTAGGTGTGCGTTCCGGCTCATTACTTGTAACATCTATGTTCTCATCAGCTGGAAGAAAAGGATCAGTATTTGTAAATCTTTAACATTTTATATAACTTTGCAATAAATAATCAGTAATTTTATAGTCACAACTTCTAATAAGGAATTTACAAAGACTCTACATTGCCTCTGCTTTGTAGTAAAACAGGCCCAGCAAAGTGCATCAAATGTGCTTATTTTAAGCATTCATGAACAAGAGAAGCTGTGACTCTAAAATAACTGTGCACATTGTACAGATTGTTGTGTTTACTATGCAGTCATTGCAGTCTGTCTTGAGAATTAGGTTACACAGAGGCCACGAACAATAAATCAACTGCAACCCATATCTTCCTTGTTTTATTAATAGCATACTTTAATAAAACGCAGTACTAGCTTAATAAAGAAGTAAAATCCAAATCTTAGGAAATGCTTAGAAAAATAAAAAAAATTAAATAACTTATTATTAATAAACAGTATTTTTTATAGCGCCATCAAATTACGCAGCGCTGCACACTAATATACTTTTATTGTACCACCAATACCTTCTTCTGGTTCCAGTTTGGCGCAAGTCTCTGCTGTCATCAAGCTAGCCATGAATCGGTGGTTATGGGGCGGACTGAGGGTTCCTGATATGTTATTTGGAACAGGAGTTCGTAAGTTGTTCACTGGTATACAGGATGGAGGAGGTTCTCGGGTGGTTGCCAAGTGTTCCGAGCGACTGTCTGTCTCTAGCTCAATACTGTCCAGTCGAATCTGTGCTGTGCTGCGAGGCTGACGTTCATTCTGTACAGCTTAAAAAATTATATAAATACCATTGTAAATCATAGCCCTGATCTTACGGAGCATTAATACTATGAGCACCCATAGAAAGCAGGTAAGGAGCTTACCATCCTTGTTCATGCCTGTTTGAAGACATTTTTTAAGTCTGCAAGCCTGGCACTGATTTCTGTGTGCTTTATCCACTGGACACATCCCTGTCCCAGCCTGGCATCTGGAGAACGCACACAAAGTAAATGAAAAGGCTCCTAATTCTCAGTCATACTGATTGATTGTTTATTCATTTTTTACACTTTCCACCACCATATGTATCTGGCATATGCTCAAGCATAGAAGCTTAAAAGCACTGACTATCATTTCCAAGTTCGTATTATCAATGACACCCACAAGGAAACCAATAATTCATTTTAATATTGCCACTGGAATTTTTAAAAACATACATTTCTAACTTTAATAGCTATAACGATACATCCAAAAGTGTAAAATGATCACATGGTTACTACAGGTATTTCTTAGCTAACGCAGCCTCTGCTGCCAAAATAATATCATGATGAATATCAAGCCTCTGTGCAAGCTACTATACATGAATTTTTCCTTTACTTCTGTACATAAGACACATTAAAGACTCCACAGTTTAGGTTGCAACCAAATTGCAATAGCACAGTCAAAAGAAATGCAGCACCTTCTTCATTAGTTTGTAAACATGTGATACATGCAAATAAAAACTGAATTTTTCAGATATAAAATTATAAAGCCATTGTTTACTATATTTTAGAATTATATGCCATAAGCATTCTAGAATATAGGTTGTACTCTATTGGTAAATGTTTACTTTAAAAGGCTGTCTCCCTAAATAAGTCAATAATGTAATCTCAAGTCCTTCTAAGGGATACATTTCAATTTATTTGCAAAGTCTAATTAGACTGAAGAGTTGCCAAGATTTATGCATGGGGAAATATGCATCTTTTCATTTATATTTGCTTTAGTACAGTACTTTAAAATAAATAGGTTCTAATGTTTGGACTTCAAATTACTACATTTTGTTGTAGGTAATGTATGTATGAAAAAAGTTAACCCCCATTTTTGGTGATCTTAATAAGCTAATTATAACAAACGACCCATCCATTAAATCACTCCTTCAGTTTAGGGTGTATTGCTCTTTATTCTAAAAGATTATAAGATAGGAGCGTTGACATTATAATATATACAATCTGTAATGATATGATTGCTTATACCTAGATTAACAGAATGCTAATAGATTGGAAAACTTCTAAAAAAATGGACCTACCGATAGATAAGCTTTCGGCGGACACTCCTCTTGAAAAAACCACTGCAACCATTGCAAGCAAAGATACCGTAATGCTTTCCACTGCTGCTGTCACCACATACTCTGCACAGAAGAGCCGGACTCGGGGCTGGACCTGAGGCAGGACTAGGAACTGGAAGGAAAAACAAAAACATGGGTCAACATAGATACATCCCTGAAATCCTTATATCTACAGATACAACCAATGTATACCTAACATATATGGACGATCAGGTTATACTTCCTAAAATATCATTTTCTATGTATGTATATATTGGGCCAGTTGTGCCAGACCCATGGTCTGCTGTTTTCAGGCATTTGAAAAAAAATCAAATATATATTAGGAATTATTGGCCCTATTTTTTAGTTCCTAGCTGCTTATCTACAACACTCTGGACTTTTATACAGCGACAAATATAAAATTGCTCATATGAAACTTGCTAATATGTTTTGTAACAATATAGATGGTAATTATTTTAGTTGATGTTAAAATGAGTGATTTCTCTTTTTCTCTACATTTGGTAAAAAGACAAAATGAAATTCTTCAGTATAGATAAAAAAATGTTAGACCTGTAGCTGCACAACTAAGATATTAAATAAGACTGCTATAAAGACCAAGAAAACATAACGAAAACATTTTTTTATAAAACATGTTTCTACCTTACTTTATATATTGGTGTGAATTAAAGAAATTCGGATGTGACACTGTCTTATCATACATAATTAAACAATTCTAGATTATTTAGGACAATTCAGCGAAAATGCCTAAAATCCTAGCTGATAGACAGAAGGGAAGTATCAATAATTCTGTCTTACCTGATTGACTTTCTTCTGCGCTGGTACTAAAAACGGATCCAGTGGGTGAACTCATGTCACCTTAACTTTCTAGAGTATTTCCTTAAATGATTCTTCTCTAAGGTTCTAAGCTTCTTTCGGAGGTGTGAACAGTCTGTCAGTTTGACATTTGAGACTCCGTGCTTCTTTAAATCAGCCAATATATTGAAAGAAGCAACTCATGCTGTACCATATTATGGAAGATCCAAAAATCAGATGATTCTGCAGGGAGATGAAGCTCTACAGAGTGGAATTGGAAAGGTTTATCATTCACTTGCTGTTCAGTTTTCGTAGGGCCTGGAGATTAGCTCCTAACGCTGTGTAAGCAGATGCCTCTTGTCATCCTCTTAATCTTTACTGTCTATGAGAAGGTGGAGCAGTCATCAATCTCTATGGAAAATTTACCATGGTGCCCATTCTGTTATGTGAAGGTTCAGTATTTAACAGGGGACAGGGGACTCCTGGCAAACTTCTGCCAGCTTTTGTCGGGTAAACTCCTATCATACCTAATGCTGGCAAGTAATGTACAAGATAAACTATTGTGTGTTAAGTTTTAAAATGATCATGGCTGTTTCAAATACAATTTGAATTAAATTTACTAAAAAAAAAAACTTTCAAAGAAAGGCAATCATGGAAATAATTATATAGTTAATACAGAAGACCCCCAGAAATCTCCATGCTGCTTTTGGGTATTGGCTCTGTGCTTTTTCCTGAAATCTGCAAACAATTTAAGGAAAAGTTGTAGGCATCAAAGGTATTATTAAATTTTACTGCATGTCTCAGATGAAGTAGCAACTCTCCTTTAAAATATTTGGTCAGATTGTGTGTTTAGTGGTTTGTGGGGCAGTTAGGGCAAATGGTGGTCATGTATCAGATGAACAAGGAATATCTCTGCAATCAAGTTTCTTATAAATGTTTTCTATCACAAGAACAAGAAGATTGCCTTTTTCTCAACAAACATGGAATTATACTTTAAACACTTTAGTTTAATAATAGTTTACAATATGTAGTTGTGTTAATATCACACACATATATAGGTTGTAGCATCCCATTTGTCAGCTCACTGAGGTCCTAAGCAGTGGCCCCTGGCAGGTTCTTTAGTTTTTCATTCATAAAAAAAGCAACTAGACATTGGCCCATAAACTCTACAGCATTTGATGCCAATTATAAATGACTTTTTGGATAGAAAATGGTTTTATATGATTATTTTAAGGTGCTACTTAAAGTTAAATGAAGAGGCTGCCTCAAGAAATTGCTTTCATATAAAACACTATTAAATAAATGGTTAACAGTTTGTCTATAGTTTGAAGTAGAGGTGGCAGGAAAAATACACACTGTAGAAGCCCTCCTTAAATCTAGAAACACATCAGACACCTAAATAAAATATTGGATTACTTAATATCAGGGGCAGCTCATAGGGAGATGCAAAGTGTTCCACTGCATGAGGGCTCTTACACTCCTCAGCTACAAGTGGCCCCCATGAGGGCCCAGAAGTTCTGCACAGGGGCCTTCTATTGGCTACTTCCACCACGGCTTTAGAGCTGTAGCTAGGCCCAACCTATATCCCACTGTTTTCCCTACCCACTCTCCTCATAAATCTACCATACTTGTTTTTTATGTCCACATTGCTTTTTTAGAGGCAGGTCTTTCATTTTTGTTTCATGCAACATATCAAAGGTTGTTCTTTAGTTTCCCTTTATTTAGCTGCATTTCTACCTGGTCTTCTAAATCTAAGATGTCCCGGTAACTGGAGAAACATGTAACCTATTCATCCTTCTCCAACCATGCAATGTTTGGGACTAAGGGACAATCACCAGGCTCAAACTCATTATTGAGGAAGAAAAACTATGTGAACAGAGAGGTGGGGGAGAGCAGAAAAGAGAAGTATTAGTTTGGGAAGAAGTGCTACAATCAAAAGAAACTGCCACTTTGTTCCCAGGTTAAGGTTCTCCCCATATTGACCATTTTTCATCATGTACATCATGTGCTTTCTCTGAATTCTCCAATATAAACCCCTCCATTAACTACCTAATAACAGTGGTCAATGTTTACTTCATTATTTTTGGTTTATCAGTGGTGTTGGAAGGAGGACGGGGAAAGGGGCGGGGGTTTTAAAGTAACTTATTCTAAACAGTTGGATTGACCTATCACACCTCTGACATTTCACGTGTGTGATTCTGTAAAAACTATTTAAAAATCTTATGTTCGGAATTGCTCAAACAAAACGTGATATATTACCAGCCCATGGTACTGGTCCTTACTGTTGGTTCTATAGTAGCACTAGAAATGCTATTCTCCTTTTCATTAATTACTTCCTCCAATCTATAAAACAATACTATAATTGCTAATTATGACATACACAGGCTGTATTTTGTACTTTCTGTACTTTTTAACAAAGAGAACTGTTCATAATATTTTTTTTTTTTTTTTTTTTGCAGAGTGACAGCTGTAGGGTCTGTAGGGTTAGACAATAAATGATGGTAATTAGAAAAATCCTTCATTAATCCATTTATCCAGAAGTTATAGACCCAGCAGAAAACACACAAGGCAATTAGCTGACAAATGTGTGCAAAGCTCAGAAATCATACAGCAGATGGTGGGTTTACAGAAAGGGCAGAGTGACTGAGGGGCTTCTCTACCTTATGTGACCTCAGAAGGAATGTCCACATATTACTTTTATCTGTTAATAGGAGCTACAATGATTACTGAATACAGGCAATAAGTTGCTAGTAATTAAAAAGGAAGTCAGATAATAAAGGGCAGTTTCTACACACCCCAAATGAAGTTTGCAGATCGGGCCACCATGGGGTTGTTTACTAAACACACAGATGTTCACTTTAGGCTATTACTAGTTATTGTTATGTTATAAAGCTTGGTAAATAAGGCAAAACTACCTAAAAACTCACTATGTCAAAAAAATTAAAAAAAATTATGTGCAAGAATTATATTTAAAGTTAGCACTAGATAACTTTATCTCAATCACTAAACTAAGTGAAACTTATTTTTGGACAGTAAATATGATTAATTTCTTTAACAAATCAACCAAAATTATATATTGCAAGGCATTGTATTACTTTTGATTTTTTTCAGGCTAATTTAGGTACAGTAATTCAGAGCAACCAATCAGAATGAATGTTTAATCAAAGATCTTCAGTAAATTTACTCTTGACTGGTTTCCATGTTTGAAAGTTCCACTTTTAACTTTGCCTTTTGCCCTTCCATATTGAATAGGTCTGTCAGTGTATTACTGACATCCTTTCACAGCCTGGGGATTTATCTATTCAGACAATTCATGTAGAAGAACAATTCTGTAACTGCTATATGCTGCTTCATCGTTAACTTTCACCCATTAAGATAATATCCTTTGTCATTAAAGAAGAAATGAGGAGAAAAAAAACTTTAAAGCAGGGGTGTCAAACTCAAATACACAGAGGGCCAAAATTAAAAACTTAGACAAAGTCATGGGCCATCGTTGAAATTTATTGAAAAAATTGAGGTTCTCCTTCTCATTAGATATAAAACATTTTCATATGGAAACAAAGAGGTTTTGCTTCACATTCAATCTGGAACAAGCCTATAATAGAGAAAGGCATAAGGTTTTTTTTTTTTTTTTTTTTTAAGAAGAAATCTTATGCCTCTTTCTCTGTTTGTAGCCTTCTGAGTTAAATTTCAGTGGTAACCTTTTTGCACAGGCTAACAATAATAATAATATTCTTCTATGAAAATCCAACCATTCAAGTCCATGCCTTGGAGGAGCAAGTAAAAGCACAGCTGAGGGGGATTGCTGGAAATGCTAGAAATAACGCTGCTACTAAAATTTTCAGCATTACTAGCTTCTATAAAACAGTCCAATGCGGGGCCATACATAGGCAGAGAGCCCGCTGGTCTATAGACGCAAGTGATGCCAGGAATTGTAGTAGCGGCGATATTTCAATGCAGCGGCGGGTCAGCTGCAGTTCATATTTAGGATTCCTTTGGGGGGCCAAAAAGAAAAGGACATTGAGGGCCAGATTTGGCCCCTGGGTCAGAGTTTGACACCCCCTGCTTTAAAGGATTCAAATGCTGTACATTTATCCTATAGATTTAATGATCTATGAGACAAACTATTGTTGAAGGTCAATAAAAAAATGGAAACTCCTAATCACTTCTTGTACCTACTGCTGGCCCTCACCCCCATGATGAAGGGATCAGAAAGGAGTGCATTCAGAGCCAATGCTTTTGTAAATCCCATAATCCTCTGCTAATATGTTTACACATTGCATTAAAGTGAGACGCAAGCAATTACTGTATGAGCAACAACAGCACAGACCAGGACCCCTCCCAGCAGCAGTAATTAGAAGTCTTATATACTGATAGGATAAATTGACTAAGTCAGGATACTTCTCTCAGCAATACGAGATCACATTGTAGCTACAAGTCAGAGCTATTTTAAAAGAATAGAGATTTTTTTTTGTTGTGTGTATTCTGTTTTCACTGAAAAATTTATTTTTCCTTTCTTCAAATATTTTTATTGGGTTTTAGACAACTATTATTAAACAAAAAACAGCATTGAAAAATATACAATAGGGGTAGGAATGAATTGGTTAACAAAACATGAGATGATTAGCCATCGTAGTCCGGGTAGTCCAGAACAATAGGTAAGATCAGTCTTACAGGCCTGGAACATTATTTTAAGTGCAGCAACTCCCCTTTATGTCTTGATTGCAGAGGATGGGAGTGCATGACATGACAGGCGACCGTATGTATAGAAAAGAGTGCGACAGCAGTTAATATGTCTAGAACAGGGGTCCCCAACCCACTAGTGGGCCGCGTCCATCTGACAGGTGGGCTGCGGCTACAACAGTGGGGTCAGTAGAAGGATGCAGCTTAGAGAAGGACCCCGCTTGGGAGGGCGCACCATCCAGAGCCGCGGACCATGTCTCCCGTATGGATCGCAGGCTCAGGTTGGTGGGTGGGTTTTGTTATTGGACAGGCTCAGACATGCGATGGGAATGTGCAGGTTCTGGTATCATGACATCACGTAGGGGAAGTTTCCTCCCTTTTGAGCTCCCTGCGCATGCACAGTCCGGTGTATGAGCATTTAGCGGTCTGCAAGACTCAAAAGGTTGGCGACTACTGCTCTAGAAGATCATATCAAGAAGAGCGCATAGGGTAGAAGACAGTATGTGCAGGATAGGTGTGACTGAGGGTATGACAGCTGACAGAGCATGCAACTGCGGTGTGACAGAGAGTGTGATAGATGTCAGTATGTATAGGAGTAAAGCCAAATGACAGAAGATAGAAAGTACATGGAGGTACAGGAGGTTTGACAGCTGTCAGTGTGTAGACCAGACTGAGTAATATACAATGCAGCAGCATCTACTGGATATTGAAGTAATGTATTGAACTACATTGATATGATTGCTCCTCATTTTGTTAGAGTTACATACTGTTTTTTATTGTATCCTTTCAGAAATGGTATGCTATTTATTTATTTTTTGTTTGCATTGTTCTTGTGCCCTGAAAAAACCTTTTATAAAAAAAGTTATATAAAAAAAAATTGCATTCTAGAAAAAAAAGTTTAACAATTATATTTAGTCATCAACAAGTCCTTATCTGTAGGATTTGCTACTTGAGAATAATAACTTCAGGTATCAGATTGAATTATTTGTATGATTGTAAAAAAAACTGTACTGAAAAGGTTCTCAAGCAATACTATTTAACATTTCTTGTTAAAAACTCTGCAAAAAAAAAAAAAAAAAACTCAACAAACGAGAAAAACTTTTACTTTTGTTTGAAACAAAATTTAAAATGTAACTTTGGAAATTGTTCTACAAGTACATGGTGTATGCCCATGAAAAGTATTTTACTATCTCTAGGTGCAATCATGGAGAATTTGTATCATTGTCCTGAATTTAAACTAGCAGTACTGGTTTGTGATTGTGACTAGGCACACCTGTTCTGTTGCATCCTTGCTGTATATCTGCACCACGACTCTGGCTCTAAGTCTCAGAAGATTTAGGAGACAATGCATAAAAAGACAATCTACCTGTCTGCCTGCATTTTTAAAGGTATGTATAGTCATGTTCTTCTTTCTTCTCATCTTTCTGGGTCCAATCCTTGGCCACCTTGATTGACCAGAACCGGATGACGCAACACACGGGAGTTCATTCCGCTTTAACCAATATGGGCCTCACTGATCTTGGCCACAGTTAGTCCACCTAAAGGCCAATGAGTCCTCATTTATCTTGGTGGTCAGCTGAAGTCCAAAATGAGTAATACAAAAATTAATACATTATTTTTATATATATTTACACATACACAGACACACACATCTTGCAAACACACATTACCAAATTTCATTTTCATCCAAATATAAACATAAGGACTATCAACAGAAATAATGAAATAGGATGGGAGGGTTACACCCAAAGGATGGATGAACATTATTTGTTAGGAGTACACCAAATCATCAAAGTCCACCATAATTAGATGGGTTGGGTAAGCATGGGTTGGCAATGGGTCTTCAAAAAATTGGGACCATCATCTAAATCTATGATCTGATTTATTGGTGTAATCTCCATCACTAAGCTGAAGGAACACTATATAAATACAAGGAAGTAAATAAGAACCAGTTTTAAGTATAGTAGTTCAATGTAGTTTTTTTGCCCTATATATATTGAAATCTATATTTGGGATCTAAGGTAACTATCCATTGGATCTTTTCTAGTTCACAAATGTTTAAAATATATTATATACACACATTAACTAATTTCACTGTGTGTTGAAGAAATAATGGGGAATAATTATCAACAAGGGCAGACTGTTTTAAGATTTCAAGCAACCAAGTGGGATAATTGTGTGGATTTAAACCAAACCAAAAACATGCAGTTATTGCCTTCCCCTCAAAATTTTCCTTAGACTGTGATAAAGACATATGACTATGGTAGGGACATTAGATTGAGAGCCCCTTTGAGGGATGGCTAGTGACATGACTATGGACTTTGTTTAGAGCGGTGTATAATGTCGGCTCTATATAAAGACTGTGCAATAATAATAATAACTTTAATGAATGGACAAGCACCTTTTCTGATTAAAAATGTAAATGCCAGTATTGTTTACTTTCTTCAAACCTAAAAGGTTCTCATCTGACTGTTGAGTGTAATTTTGTGATGTCTCAGAATTGTGCATCCGTCATGTACTTGGTACTGTATTGTGTCTCCTGTTTTTGGTATATTATGAAGGTTTACATTAAATTCTGTAGACTTTGGTTATTCATTTAATTTCAGCAAGATTTTAAAGATAAAGTATGGACATTGAAAAAATATTTAATTGAAAGACTATAGTATAAATGTATCTCTTTTATCATTCAAGACAAAATAAATAATAGGGTGACATGTTGCAGTAAAATGATGATGAGCGTCAGTGTACGCAGTGTGAGAGGTTGTGTGCAGCAAATGTAAGTCTGTACATGACAGCTGGCCTCAGAGATGTACAGTTTAGCTTGTTACTTGCACTGGAGTGTGGTGTCTATAATTCTACCTCGTGTCATTCTCCATCTGATCCGGATTACTATCACCTGTCAGGTAAGGGTGACTGAGAGCTCAGAGAATCAGGGAACAATCCTCACAATGAACAGACTGGCATCACACCAATTAAACAGAGGTACAAAACATTATTATTTAAGAAAAGCAAATCTAACTTTACGCAAGTGAAAATAATTGTGGGAAACTTCCCAATAAAGGTTTGGTTTTGTAAATGAGAATTCATTATTATATTCAACATAAGTACAAATCATTTAGTAATAGGATAATCAAATAATCATGAGGAAAATAGGAAGAATTGGAATGACACAGTTTGCTAACCGAGATGCACAATCAACAAGCCTCTATGTTTTCTTGCTGATCATTTTACATCGTCACTAACTATAATGGCAGAATTGTGTGTATTTTACACTGACTGTGTAAGTGAAAAAGAATGTTCTTTTAAAAATGTTTTTGTTTTTTTAAAAACTGATGGTGACCAGTAAGAAATAAAAAAAAGCCTCGACTATCACAGATAAAAATTAGAATAAAAATAAAAACAATTTATGTTTAGCACATCACTGTGTTGTTGTTCTTTAGTAACTAGCCAAATCAAACTTCTTGCAGAGAATAATATTCAAGCCTGTATGTATGAATCAGAGCAAGACACAAAGCCATGCACAGTAAAATGCATGCACCCCAAAATGTACTGCAGATTTTCTGACAGCTCAAAATCCTGACCTAGATCTCTGACAGCCACCATCTGTGGACAGTCACCATCTTCCTGCCCTCAGCAGATTTCTGACGCTCAGACAGCTGAGGCTGTCAGATCTGTGTCTCTGATCCCTATGATGGGGCTTAGCCACTCCCAATCGATTTAGAACATCCAAAGCTGATCAAAGCTATAGCACCGTTTTCTTATCCTTACAAACACTACAACGTGCTAAAAGATATCTATACTACAAGATTACATTAGATCAGGTGAACTATTGACAGAAAGCAGTATATTTAATGGGTAACTAATAAGTAAAACTTTCCTACATAAGCAGATTAGATTTTAATATAAAGTGGGATATAGCTTTAGAACATTTATAACAAAGCGATCAACAGAATTTTCTATACTTCCAGCAGTGTGAAGAACGCCTAGCAATTGGAAAAAAAAAAAAAAAAAAGGTATATACGCTGCCTACCTAATAAATAAAATGAAGTCACACAGTGTACTATTCCGTTGGACCTTCTTTAGCTTTGATCACAGCTTTTACAGTGAGGGGAAAAAAGTATTTGATCCCCTGCTGATTTTGTACGTTTGCCCTCCGACAAAGAAATGACCAGTCTATAATTGTAATGGTAGGTTTATTATAGGTGTGAGAGAGAGAGTAACAACAAAAAAACCCTCAAGACCCAGTGCTGAAAAGTCTGAGCTTGATGTGTATTGTAATGATTGAAATACGTATTTGATACCCTATCAACCAGTCTGGAGACTGGCTAGGCCACTCCATGACCTTCATGTGCTTCTTCTTGAGACACTCCTATGTTGCCTTGGCCGTGTGTTTTGGGTCATTGTCATGCTGGAATACCCATCCACAACTCATTTTCAATGCCCTGGCTGAGGAAAGGAGGTGCTCACTCAAGATTTGACAGTACATGGCTCCGTCCATTGTCCCTTGGATGCAGTGAATGTGTTCTGTCCCCCTAGCAGAAAAACACCCCTAAAGCATAATGTGTCCACCTCCATGTTTGACGGTGGGGATGGTGTTCTTGGGGTCATAGGCAGCATTTCTCCTCTTTCAAACAAGGCGAGTTGAGTTGATGCCAAAGAGCTTAATTTTGGTCTCATCTCACCACAACACTTTCACTCAGTTCTCCTCTGGATCATTCAGATGTTCATTGGCAAACTGCAGAGGGGCCTGTACATGTGCTGTCTTGAGGGGGGGCGACCTTGCAGGCTCTGCAACATTTCAGGCCTTCACAACGCAGTGTTACCAATTGTTTTCTTGGTGACTATGGTCCAAGCTGCCCTGAAATCATTGACAAGATCCCCCTGGTGTAGTTCTGGGCTGCTTTGTCATGTTCCCATGATCATTGCAACTCCACGAGGGGAGATCTTGCATGGAGCACCAGGCCGAGGGAGATTGACAGTTATTTTGTTTCTTCTATTTGCGGGTTATCGCTCCAACTGTTGTCACCTTCTCACTAAGCTGTGTTAGTCTTGCAGAGAGTTACCTGATGTCAGAGGATACTTACCTGACAGACGAAAGGAAATGTTACAATGATCCCATGCTTCTGTCTATCATAGGTGAAATTAATGCAAAAATTATCCAGGCTTCTTTAGATGGGAGATAAATCCACCACTGCTCCTTGATCAAGGAACCCTGGATGGAAAATGCTGATCGAGAGCGTGCAAATTTTTTTGTGGGGCCTATATACATAAGCAAGGGCAGCAACAGTTAGACGTAAGGATGGTAAAGCCAATAATAATGTAATCATGATAAATAATGAGTACAGAAAATTAGTATTGTTTGAATTTTGTGCTTCAGGATATAGGTTTAAGTTGGTATTAGGGGTGGTGCCTTCTGATTCTCTAAGGAGATTTTTATATAGATATATATATTTATGAAATGACTACTAAATTTATAAAAATAAAGTAAATGTAAAATACGGACCTTTCAATAGTAGGTCACAGTATGAGAACCATACTGCATAATACACTAAATGTACAGAATAAAACATTTGTTGCACACCATGAAAGCAATGGGGATCTATTCTAGATTATCTTGGGTCAAATAACTCATTCATTATTTTACGCCTAAACTAAACCATTGATGGCATTTAGTAATCAGGTCATAATATAGAAATGAGGTGCAAAAAAGGGGGAAGGTGTAAGCAGTGGGCAGGTCTAAGCTTTGCCTTCCATCTGCTATACAGCCAATAATCACTCATAAGATTTAATCTTATCAGCAGAGTCAGGATGAGGGATTGTGGATTGCGTTATGTTCTCATTGAGCCTCTCTTACATAACTGCTCTCCCCAGAACTGAGGGAAGGTTCTAGGTATTTAATAACCGGGTATTTGATTGGTCAGGTTAATCTAAATTCAGGACTTTTTTACATGGTTACACACAATAATAAATATCACCAAGATTCTTTACAGCACAACTAAGATTTACATTTTCTGGTATTATTTATATAGATACACAAACAAAATCAATCTGTACAAACCATATCAGTGCTGACCCATCAGCCTTTTATTTTTATATACATTTATGTTACAGCTATATGGATCATTGTAAGCAATACCTGTTGAGAGAGTTTAAGCAAAACTGCCCAAGGATTTGTAATTCTGTCTTGCTACTTTATCCAATCACCTCTGCCAGAAAGCACTGAAGGGGCAGTGATTACACCACTTTCTCAACATTAAAATTTAGAGGAGTCACCTTGAAGCCCACAATCTGCTGAAGAAGCAGCAACATGCTGAAAAATCTCAGATTCGTCTTTTTCAATTGACCTGTTCTTTGGCAGTACATGTCATATCAGCTACAAGTTCTGCTGTGCAAGGAATGATGAGAAGTTGAACAAAATGGTGTCTCTTCTTGAATTTTAGATTTATACACATTTTGGCAGTCACCTCATTTTAAGAATTTTAAAATCAATTTACTGCTGCAATAAAAGAGTATAATAAATTTTATTTAAACTGAACTAAGAAAAGTATTCAAAAGTCTTTCAAGTATTAGTTGTGAAATTTGCATTTTTTTCTTTTCACAGCCTGTAAGAATTGAGAAGATTCCAGGTCAGTCAGAAGTTTCTGTCCCAGGAACCAAATCCCACCATTTTGGGTCAAACTATGCAAGTCTTTCTAAGGTCTTGTTTATCCAGGTGGGAGCCAGGGTTGTGGAGTTCCATGGGTTCTGGGAGGCTACCATGTCCAATGGGCAGACATGCAAGTTTACGATGTTCCCAAAAGTAAAGTTTGTGTTTGCAAAGTTTGCTAGCTGCTGTTTTTATTAACACTAAGTAATCTCCAATCTTGTAATCTTGGGACTTTGCTGATTGCCACCCATACAAAACCTCTCTGTTGCCTTCCAAAATGCCTCATTCATCCTCACAGGTGCCTAACAGATTACCACATTCGCCCCAGTGATCCCACAGACTTCCTTCTCTAAAAGGTACTTCTTTTAGGTTCCAGTGTATATCCCAGCCAGATTCTTTCAAACACTAGCCTGCATCACATTTGCCATCTATGGAGCTGTTGCAGCCCGATCCTCCATCTTCAGAGATGCCCCAACCTTAAAACTGGTCTTTAGAGTCTTGGCAACAGCCGGATATACCATCTTCAGATTCCAAGTACCAGCTAAATCCACCGTCTTTTAAGTCCCAGCACCAGCCAGATCCTTTGTCTTCAGAGTTTCTGCAGCCTGCTTCTTCCATCTTCAAAGTCTCTGTCCAATGCAAACCTTCAGTATTCTGAAATTCAGCCTTATCCACATCCTCTGCCTACAAACTTTCAGTTGATTCCAGTTGCCTTCTGTTGGGGAACCCTATTCTCGGTTTGCCAAGGTGTCTGCTCACATAGTCTGCTGCTCTACTCATATTTGCTTACCTTTATTTTCCGTAGTGAATCGTTTTCTTCTACCCCTTAAACATTTTATTTCTAATTTTTTTTTATCTTTAAGTAGTTTCTCACATTTAACATCCGTTTTGCAATGTTGAAGACATTTCACAACTTTCCAGGTTACTTTATCAGTTCTACCAGTGTAGGAAATAGCATTTTAAATTTATACTGCACAAACACCTTAATCCAGTGTCTCCTGGAGCTTAAACAATGAGCATTTTGTACCTCTCATGTTAGCCAAAAAATAATTGGAATCTGTTAAACTATCAGTACGGTTGGCAACCTTGGCCAGCATCGTAAAAGGCATTCTTGCTACTGACGACCACTGCCAAACAGGACAGGAAACACTGCCTTTATCCAATCATCATCGAAAGTTATACTGCAAATGTTAGTTTCCCAAAATAGGGAAGTGTGAAATCTGTTGAAACATCCCGTGCTATTAACATAATTCTATCTTTGGTCTCAGAAAAACTGCATAGGCAATTAAATCTTCAAATTACATAGCTGAAGGTGTGAACTGATTTCAAAATGCCATGGTAAAGATGTTAAAACTGCACTTTTCCTGCTTGTCCCTTTTTTATGGTGCATATTTTGTACAGAAAAAACAACTGCTGTCATTTTTGTGCATTGCCTTCTGTTAGCGATGCAGTTCTTCTTTTAGAGAAGGAAAAGCAACTGCACATCCAGAAGCAATGAGTCACCTCCAGTTGAACTGGAGTAGTAGGTACCACAGTTTAGCATGCAGTAAAAGGCAGTTTATTGAACATCTGAAATAAGCTTTTATGCTAAGCATGAAACAAGACAAATAATAATAACGAAATCTCGACTTTTTAATCAAATTTTTAATCAAATATGCTTCTTTAATTATGGCAGTGGTTTCTTCCTTAAATTAAAAACCAGAAGCAACATCGATATCAAAATAATATTATATTTGACCTTCAATATATAGCTAGCTGAAATAGCTCAAAAGGCAAATTTACCCAACCTTTAATAATAGTGCAAACTGAGGAACACCTCTCCAAAAATGCAAATTTGAATTGGAATACAGCATCATCACAGGAAATCACATGCTTCCTGAAAGATATTCTGAAGAGCATGTATAGAATATACATAAAATTCCTGACAAAGTAACATTTTAGTTGCTGAACTGCTTAATAAATCTCTCAGATTTTTTCCTGACTAATGTTTGTTGTTGACGAGTGGTCCGAGCCTCATCCACAGCTTTGAGAACTTCCTGAAACACAAAAAAGTATAGAAATGACTATCGGTATAAAAAAAACTATATTATATCACAAGGTAAAGAAACTACTAAAAAAGGTATGCAGCAACAAGGAACAACAAGTAATACCTAATTAGTCTGTTACAGCCATAATATATTAAGTAAATCTAACTCTCCTAAATTGGAGAAAAAAATTAGGCATAGGACAAGGCAAGAATGTGTGTGCTGCAATGCATCTGCTGACAAACACATTATTAGGATGATACGTACCTGTGCATTTGCACTATTTGGAAGAGTAATCCTTTTCTGAACCTCCTGACTTTTGTTTTCTTTCTTCTGGAAGACTACAAGACTCTGGTCCTGTGAATGGAAACATAGGCAGAAAACCATTCTAATTTTAGTTCTGGCAGACACTGGTGTAGTAGAAATTCAAAACTCTTTATAGTGTAGTAAAGATTTTGTAATAAACTGACTCATACGGAGATCTCTAATCTGTACCAGTAACTTTCTGCATCTGCCAAATTATTACAAGCAGGAAAAAATGTATAATAGCAAAAGGGAATAAGGCATCAGAACTATGGGCAGTAACGTCAGTATCCCTGCTTGCTGATTTGTGAAGTGCGGTAATGAAGTTGGACAAAATGATCTGGCTTGCATTCAAGAGGAACTAAACTCAAAATCTCCCAACACACTAAAAAAACACACTTACCTTCAATTCCACAGCCAGTCCAATCCATTCGGAGTTCTCTTCCATCGGGTCCCACGTCGTCCCAGCATTTCTTCAGGCCGGCGCCCGGGCCATTTTCGCCTTTTCTTCCGGGGTTCTTGTTCTGATATCACATGATCTCACTCCTGGGTCGGGTGGCCTCCCAGGATGCGTGACGTAGGTATCCTGGGAGGCTTTGTGCTCCCATTCATTCTCGATCGCCTAGGCAATCGAGAATTGGAAGGTGGTGCTGCATTTTTTGCAAAAAAAAAAAAAAAAAAGCAAACAGAATTTACACTTTACTTTAAAGGATTGTCTATCCTTTTATGTAAAGTGAAAATTCTGAGTTTAGGTATGCTTTAAGTGTTTCCTCCCAAATTTGTTCAGTGGGGTTGAGGTCAGGGTTTGTACAGGACACAAGAATTCATCCACATCAAACTCCTCAAACTATATCTTTATGGAGCTGGTTTTGTGCTTGCAACCACAGTTTGGGAAAGGGCTTTTTCTCCTCCTGTGGTGTGCAAATTAACATTATCTGACAAATCTTTGCTTTGATGTATATGTAAAATAATATCAAGGAAATTCTGGAAGTGGGCTTAAGCCTTGAAGCAAGAAGTTCTGCTTTGTCTTTGGAGGGATTTAAATTACGAAGGAGATCATTCTGCTCTGCTTGTGTAAAGGTCTCTGGTTCTGAATCTTCATCGGCCAAGTTGTCAGGATCAGATGATTTGGGTCTGTAACTGGCTGGAACTCCAGTGCATTCCTCATCACCTTCTATAGAAGCAAGTCCATCATGTGGCGGTACTGGAACTGGCAATGAATCATCATGAGGAACAGGCCTAATTGCAGAACCAAGGCTGGGATTTACAATTTTGTGCTTAGTTTCACCTGAAAATCCACTTTTGTTGACGCAGAAAAAATAGCAGTCAATTAGATGGTCCTGCGGTTCTCTCCACACCATCAGGATTGCAAATGGCATTGCTGCTTTAGGCCGATTTAGCCAGTCACGCAGTCCGTTAGAACAACTGGTACAGATGACATGTGGAGCCCAAGATTTATCATGGTCACCAAGTGGACAGCCGAAATATAAATTGTATATCTTTTTAAGTTCTGTGGTAATTTGGTGATGTTGTGCTTTTGTTGTGAATAAACCACACACGTAACAAACTGTCTGACTCATTAAGGCAATTTCTAGGCATAATAACAAATGAAATCAAATCACAGTTATTGAGATCTCTACCCTAAAAAAAGAAAACTGGTAATAAATGTCGTTAAAGCTAATTATAAAGAATTTCACACAATATATAATTAGCTGCATCACAAAACCTAGACATGGTAGAGAAAAACTGAACACAGATTTGAACTCTGCATCAAAAATACTACAAAATCCACATAAAATGATATCTGATGGAAATGACATGTTGACCAGTGTTATATTTCTGCATCTGTGCAAATAACAAAATGACGGTATTAAATGGTTGCTAATGGTTAGATACTGAAGTCTGCAATACATCAGTTGAATTGTATATACAAAGGTTTCAACTTCCATATTTCATTTACAAATACTCAAACAGGTGAACAGGTATATATACCTTGACTGATAAAATCAGTATATTTTCATCCACTGTGGGTGGGTGGAGGAACTCCTCAAAGGAGTAATCCCAGTCTATGTTTCTGTGACCCAAGATCTCCATTTCCTTCACACACATAATCCGCCTATTTAAAAGAAAAAAAAAAATCAGAAAGAAAACAGTGCAATTTGTCATCTAGTACAGTGGTCGCCAACCTTTTTGATCCCGCGGACCACTAAAATTACCGGCTCCTGACCACGCATGCGTGGGCGGCCGGGTGTCGGCATAGTGATGTCATGATCACATAATCCCGCCCACTTCCCATCGCAGATCTGAGCCCACTTCCTTGAGCCAGGGATTTGTACGGGGGACGTGACATCAGCTTTAGCTTCAACTGCCTTCCATTAGAAGTCAAGGACTTCAGAATAGGGAATTCAGAATATATTAGAAATCTTCTTGCCTGCAAGTTGAGAAGTTTAAAGTTGCCTTGACCCCCTGTGAAGCCTCCAGTGAGGAAGAGGTAATATTTGACACACAGGAGTATTTTCAGGGATTTTGGTGTCCCTAGTTACGAATCTCCTTTGCTTTCCCTGTGCAGTATGACACCGCTGTAAAGGTTTCTGGGTGTCTTGGCAGTACAGTCCCTTCTCCACCAACTGGGAGTAGAATAATTACCCACAGAGCTTTAGAGCCCTTAGCTATGTGACTCTCAAAATCAGCCATGACTTCAAATAAATGACATTGCTATTAGGATTAAAGGGTATTTTTATGTAGGAGCACTGACAATTAGGTTACAATATAACACACTATGATAATTATTATTGTCAAATGTTTCTTGCTCTTTCCTTGTAACTTGCAGCCATAACATTAGTACCTAATACTGTCTAAGACAACAGATCCCCTGCTACATGTCCTTGATTTACACAGACTTTATGGTGGCAATAGATATAATCAGTTGCCACAAAGAGAGGTTGCCATTGTCTTAACACATCAAAGTGAATATACCAGGTGCAGCCTTAAAGAAAAATTGCTAACCAAAGATAAAATAAACAAACCTGTTGGTGACCACAAGGTTAACTTTTTTGTTCTTGCTTAGTGGGCAGCAGAATCTGTACATTTCTCCATCCAACTTTTTGATGTTTGAGTTCTAGAAAATAAAAATATTCTTGTGTAATTATTTTGCTAGCAAGGAACAGAGGAGTTATACATTTTCCAAACATCAAGTTTTAATACTAAGCTGCCCAAGTCTGCAATAATATATGAAAGCAATGAATGTATTATACATGGATGGTAATTTGTTAAGCTCTGGTACAACTTCCTAATCATATTAAAATGTTACAAATTAAAGCAAGGCCAAAAGAAAAATAAAAAAAAAAATAAAAAAAGAAGAACCCCCCCAACAACAATATATATAAGCCAATGTATCAAGTAACATCTATCGAGAACATACAATCTATTACAGAGAACACTACTGTGCCAGTTATTTTAAAGAGGAACTATACTCTTAACACAAAAAAAAAGTTACCCGACCCAGGCGCCAGATGGGGTGACGTAGGATGAAAAAAAAATTTGCCGATCTCACTGGGCATTTTATATGGTTACTATTAGACTGAGTGCAAAGTAACCCTGTGTTTATATAACCCCTAACCAAATGTTTGTATATGTTTTACCATGCATTTGTACATTCAAATTGCATATCGCAGATTTTAGTCCAACTAATCGCCTAAATGTTACTTGGACATCCTTTTAGTTATAGTATTGCTTATGCTTTTCCTGCAGCAGGGTGACAACCAGGACCAGACCGGGAACCCGGGACCCATGATAATGCTTAGCTTGCCTTGCACATAGGCAGCCGGGGGCACACCAGAGGGCACAAAAAACTAGTTCTAAGGGCATATAATTGGGGGCCACTAGAGGATTTCCCAGTCCTCTTGCAAATCAGCCTGACCCTGGTGACAACTCTTATTAGCTGTCCTGAAACACAGAAGTGGCATTGTCACTTTTCCATGTTTGCCTGCACAGTAGGACCCCGGTCAGCCATGAAGACACAGTATACCTGTAGTTAGTACACAGCAGTAAAAAGAGAGCAAAGACCATTAGTTTACGTCCAAGACACAGTGGCAACATCACTATCAGTGACAACGCTGCAGCTCAATATCTACACACACAATTTCCTGATCAAGCACAACACTAGTAGGTATGTAAGGGAGGAACATTGTGATTCCAGGGACACAGACTGCTTTCTATATGGATAACAGCCTGGAGGAACCAAAGCTTCACACCTACTTTCATGGTCACAAAAAGAAGTCTTAAATTGGGTGAAAAAAAATGATTTTATTGCTTAACTCAAAGACAAAAAAACTCACAATAATCAAAAATCATTAATTACTGTACAAAAAAACTTGATTATTAAAGTACATTGCTACAATAAAGGCCTAAGAATCCTATTTATAAAGACCAAGGTTATACTCTGCCTTTCATTCTAAGGTGATGGATTGTGAGTTTTGCTCATTTACAAAGCAGACCTGAGAAACCATTCCACTTATTTTTACAATACGGGAATCTCACTACAGACGTAAATGTGCAAATTCAGAAAAACATTCCTTCTTTCTGAAAAAAAAAAAGAAACAGAAGCCTATTGAAACAGGCCATAGATCAAATAAAAACAATACCTTGGGGAAAGGGAGCAAATTATTTTTTAATTTAAAAGATTTTACACCAATTTAATTGCCAGGAAGCCTTTCAATATTTTTGACTTGTCTTTGACATTGGAAAAATTAAAAATATCCTGCAAATTAAGCAACATAAAAGGCAAACATTTCATGATCTTTATAGATAGGTCCCTAGATTTTGGTTACAGATTGAAATAATTTACTATGGAAAAATATCACATACTGATAACTGGATGCTGTGAGTATAGCTGAAACAAAAAAATCTCAGGGACACATTTATAAAAGAACAATCTTTTGGATCGTCAGAACAGTATAATTTTTAAAAAACAGAGACACTATTGAGAATATGTAATTTAAATAATTGGCGATTAACTGACACCTAAGTCTCTGAATAACACAATAGTTTATCAGTGATGGATTGGTTTTACTATTTAATTGAACTGTAGTAGCAACCCTCATGGAAATCATGGTATTTTTTTCAAACTTCCTTTAATCTATTTTTGCTGTGATGCACAAGGTCAAGTGAAGACTGAAAGAGCCTCATACACCATGTAAGTGAACTGAGCTTCTGGTAGCTACTTTATTGTAAACATGTCACAGCTATTTGCGACTTCTGAAATCCTAATCACCAGGGAACAAAACCTGTTCCCTAAAAAGCTGAACCCCTCACCCTCCTTTACATGCAGAACAGCATGCATAACAATACAGAAAGCAAAAATAACAGAACACAGTCATCAGAATATAATATTTTTACCAACAGTTTTTATCAAGTAATTGAATACATTTTAGTATATTTTTGTGTAAAATAACAATAACTGGTCCTTTATTTGTATATGAATATACATTAAATACCTTAATTGAAAATGATATGAAACAACAGTTTAGAGATTATAATAAAGATATTACAGTCTACGTCACTTTGTCACTAGAAGCATTACAATATTGTTTTACTAGAGAAAACTTAACATTTTTTAATTACACTTACATTTCAGTAAACCTTAAAACTTTTGTGCTTTGAAAAATAAAATGTTATTGTGCCTCAATAATAGTGTAAAGTATAATAAAACCAGAGTGCTTTATACAAATATTGCATAATCCATCCATGAATATCATACATATTTGAAATCTTATTACAAGCAGAGATCAACAGGTTACAGCAGATCACTAAACCATATCTAGCATTCAATATATTAGTTAAGAAATGCCATGCAATCCGATTTAGACTGGTCCACATGATTTAACCAACACGTCTCAAATTTGCTATTGATGTGATTATCGTTAGTTGCAACAGAAACTATAACTGGCTATTGACCAATCAACCTGTAAAAAACTAAAACAGGTAATAATTCTCCCAAATATATTTGATTAGCAAATATATAGTTGAGACTTTTGGATTTTGTGAGACTTTGAAACGTCACTGTTAGGAATGTGTAAGCTTTTAACAATTGTGCTTAAAGTTGGATAAAAATGTGCTTGGAGAAAAGGATTTGCAACATAAATACACCTGTCATTAAAAGTTGGAATTCTTGTTTTAAATACCTTTACTAAGGTACCAGAAATGGAGATAAACTGATCATCTTTACAGTACATGGCTGTTTGACCTGCTTTCACAATGGCTGTTCTGAAGTTTTCATCAAATTTTGCCAAAGCAAAACAAAACTGTAGATCACTTCTCAGACATTACCTAATATATTGTTACTAATGTCATCCAAATGGCACTAAACAGACACCCTTAAAATAGGAATTTTCATACAGACTGACATATATTTAAAAAAAATTGTACATTCCATGGAAATTGTTGACTTTCTTATTATCATACATTTTACTACAATAAATAATAAAATCCTTTAGGAGTTTTAGTAATAAATTAATAAATGAGAGCTTGGGATTGTAGCCTAAACTATCATTTAGGATAAATTCAACTTTCAGCTGAAGTTAAAATGTTGCTGATGGAAAAGGACCCCTCCTGTTCATACCTAATTAATGTAATCATTTTTTTTTGAAGAGGGCCTATTTAACTTGCTTGAGGTTTTTTTTTTTCACCTCTTCGTCTTTTCTGCTGTGGGCAAGACTGACTGACACCAAAGCCTACTATCTACAGGAACATCTATGCCTACATATCTAAGGAGGCAGCCAGAAAAAAAATGATGTATTTTTAATGTTTGTCTTCTGTGCGTTCCTCTTGGAAACATTACCTGACAGACAATCTCTGCTACCTCCATATGCATGCAGCAGGTTTCAACAAATGCTTCAAGCCTCCTAACTTAAACCTTGTTACATTGGGACAAAGCAAGAGGAATACAAGCGCAAAATCTGGCTTCGCTAAGGGGTTGAATACAAAAATGAAAACAGAAATAAACAACCAATGTTAGAATAGAAGATTGCAGAGCAGAACCAGGCATGAAGTGGTAGGACGGCACAGAGGAAGATAAAGTGTGATTTACTGGGGTTGAAAGCATCTTTAATAAAGACTTCAAACCAAAAAAGTTAAGTGAACATACAAAAGGTGCAAGGTCTAGATTAAAGTATCTGCATAGTGCTGTTTGGATAAGCATAAAGTGATTAGTTTTAACATCGGGACCCGTACTTGTGCTAACAGCCATGCACTTATAACGACATATCTGATGTTACGTTATATAATCTATACAAATTCAGACAAATAATTTATCTTTGTGGCTTGAGACCCTAATGACAGAACAGGCCCCTTCAGGAAAATATATTTTCTTTAATATTTATTTTAGTTCATTATACCTATGTTGCTTATGATGCTTGTGGATTAAATGACACCTCCTCACCGCTAAAGATGTAAACCTGAGAAATTTTTCTAGCTTATATATTACAACCTGTATAATTATCAACTGCAGTTTCCATGCTGGTTACCCTGTATCTGTTATTTTAATAGCTGTTTTAAGTAAAGGGAATGCAAACACCCTCACCTGAGTTGGGTATGGTCCTGTCATAAATCCCCGAATGTTGGAACTACATGGAGCACCTAGTGGACTGCATAATGTTCAGGCTTTTTCCCCTCTACTTGTTCTCAAACAGATTCATTACAAAAGAAGGCCTACATCATCACAAGCAATTGGTTAGCTGATGTCTAGTACATTCTGTGAAGTACGTAGCACAATTTAAAAGAAAACATATTCCTCACAAATGGGCTAAAACTCATTTTCTCTAATGGCTACTAAATGCTGTTAACTTGTTGGAATTACTTAGATTTCAGGAAAAAATGTACTACTTTTTATATAATTTATATTACTGAAACTGGTATTTATGAAACACTAACAACTTCTGCACTGTCATATATTAAGAGACTAGATAGCTTAAAATAAAATCATGAGATTATTTTTGTTTTTTTCTATTGGTTCTATCTAATGGTTGGGGTTACATTAGTAGTTACAGTTAGTTATTAGTAGTTATGTCTGTGTCCACATTCAGAAAATGTTTCTTTAAATTCCAGTTTGGTACCATTGGAAAGGGCAGGAAATATTCGTAAACACATTTTCTGTTTCCACTTAAAAACAAATAATATTATAATTCCTTGATGAACAAAGTGTGTAGGCATATGGAAAATGACAAAAGTTTAGTTAATGGCATTAAAAAAAGTTGTATCATAAAAAATCTAAAAGTAAAAAAAAAAGTATTTTGTTTTCATAACATGAAGTATAATGAGTATTTGTGTCAATAATTGCAGATATCCAGGACATTCCAACACATTCACATTTTTGTATGACTGTATAAATGTACACACAGGTTTCATTCCCAACTTAAGGTTAAGATACTTCTCTTCACAGAATGTGTTCGAAATACAAGGGAATTCTACAAAGACAATTCTGGTAGAAAGACTCATTGTACCAATGTTTGCATCTTTAACTGTCTATATCCTAGAATCTTAACATGTGCTTTTATAATAGTGAAGCTAGAGTCCATGGTTTTTCCTTACCCCTTTTATTCTTATTAAGAAATCCAAATTGTAAACAATAGAAGATATATAAGGTTTTTACACAGTAATATGAATAAAGTCAGAAAAAACAAAGGCCAAAAGAGTTACAAATTCTATTTTTTGTGATCAAAAAATTCTGGCCAGGCACAAATAGAAGTATCTATACTCAAAGAATACCAAAAAGGCACAGACAATCAACACAAAATATCTCTATTTAAGACTATGAAAACACAAAATGGCACCTGTAATAAATAACAAGCTATGTGTAGCAGCAACTGCTTCAAAAGACACAGATGTTTTAATAAATATACTCAGTACACATCAAAAAAATAATTCAAAAGAAATGTCTGCCAGGAGCGTTCTCCCTGAAAAGACTCCTAAGGAGGTTACATTGTGTGGATGGAAGAAGCTATGGGTTAATGAAGTGTCTAAGACCAAAAGGTCGTAATCCTTGGCATGAAATCCATCCTAAACATGAGCAGAATGGAACTGTGAAATTTAGAATGAAGATAAGAAAAAAAAGTAATTTACTCTCCTTCATTCCCGTTATCGCTGCATATGTGAAAAAAAGAAAGAAGATAGATAACAAAGTTAGACATTTCTTTATATCCTCAATATACAGACAGAAAATTAGGTATTGTGCAAAGCACAGAACCACTACTAGACCAACATGCATCTATCATGCTAATAAAGGCAAGCAGAATGGTTATAAATTATCAAACTGCAGTCAGTAAAAACTAAAGCAGAGCAACATGGTAAGCAGCTGTTCAATAGGCATATGTATGTATGTATAGTAACTGGACTTGCATCCACTTGAACATGTGTGTACCAATAAGGTACTGGTATTGGTACACAGAATGCAGATTTATATCCTTTGTGGCTGTTGATGAAGTTATTACCACTGTTACTTTTGGTTGTGTTAGATGCCTGGTCTCCCACTGAGCTCTGTGGTTACTTCCATGGGCCCATCTATCACAAGTCATGTTTGTGTGTGGTCAAGAACAGAAATTACAGAGGGCAGAAAAGGCCAGGAGGCTGACCATCTCGGATGTGATGGGTGCAGGAGATTCTTTAGTGGTGTGGTGAAAAGTTCAGTGCTGAAGGCAGCAAGACAGGCCAGTAATATCTGTGGTCTTTTACAGTTTCACTTGTGAAAATTACCTTCACTTTAATTACAGACCGTCGCAACTGATAATCAATTGTGAAACATGATAACCAGCATAACTAATACCGTTTTACACTAAATTCACAGTGGCATAACAAACAGATGTACCAATAAATCTGGACTGTAGAAAGCTGGAACCTAGGTCTATTTCAACCAAGAATCGATAAATGTCATGAAAGAGAAGAGTGACTTGTTTTTCTGTAACCCACTTCTTATCCAACAGAAACTTTTCCTGCTCTTACCCAAATTCAGAAAAACACAAATATTTGCATCATACTTTTTATAGTTTACTTCTAATGAGCACGGATTTTAAACTATTATTGTGTTTACCTTAAATTTATGGTATACCTCTTTCAGTTATGCGGTCTAAAATCCATTTATGAATGGCAAACTGCACTGGGGGTAAATGTGTTTGCACGCAGTGCCCTTGCGTTTTTACGGCTGTACTTCTTTCAAATACAGGTAGTCCCCGAGTTAAGGTCATCCGACATACAGACGGCTCCTAGATACGAACAGTGATTCTCTGCTCGTTCTTGTGCAAGAAGGAGGCTTGATAGGGGGGCGGTTGCATGACTTGCAGAGGAAATCTTTTGCTAAACACAACTGAGGTTGTGAGTGATCTTAGGGGGGTGAGCTCTTTTGCAACATCTTGAAACTCTTCCAAGACAAATGCTGCAGTTGTTTCTTTTTGCATACCAAAGCACTGCTTGCTCCAGGAGTTATTGAATGTCTGGGCTCCATTAAGTTTTTTCTTTGCTTTGTTTGTGATTTCCTCACAGTGCAGATTTTATACAGTAACCGACACCATGCTGCCTAATAATATGTTGAGACAAACATCTGTCCTAATTGCATTTATTAAAACAATGTACCTGTTCCGACTTCCATACAAATTCAACTTAGGGACAAACAAAGTCCCTATCTCGTATGTAACCCGGGGACTACCTGTAAAAGCAACTGTCAAGCAAGGAACAGAATGTTGCATTTTGGAACATCGCACCCACAACATATATGCAACCACAAGCACACTAGAAGCCAGGTTTTATAGAAAAATCCCAACTATTCTTCATTAGACCTAAATGATCTCCCTTACATGCATCTGTAAAAAAAAAAAAAAAAAAAAAGCTTTGCAAAGACTATAAACTTTCCTTTTAACAAACACAAGCAATATTGTATCTTACAACTAATGAATCTGAAATGACATTAAAAAAAATGCAAACCAGAACAACATATTGCATACACGGATCCTTACACATTCTTACACCAACAGCTTTTAAAAAAATAAACAGTTTAGACAAAAATTGTGAAAGGCTAGAACCACTGTCAAATATTTATGGTCACAAGTATTTAATGCACAGCGCTGCATAAATTGGTAGCGCTATAAAAATCCTGTTTATTATTATTATTAATAATAATAATAAAAAAATAATAATAATAATTTTATTTTATTTATTAATAACATTTATTTATTTAAAACGTAAAAGTAATTAAAAATACTTATTATAAAACCACATTTGTTGCAATTTCTTATCATAGCTAGTGTCTGTACTTATAGCCACATATCAAGTAGAAGAGTATGTTTGCATTTTTATCCATGTCTGATTAAATGATGCGTCAAACTGAACTGACTGCAATAGCTAGTGCTTGCCCAGACACAGTCCCTATCAGTACAAAGTAATATCGGTCAAAAAATTGCATATTTTCTTTTTAAGCAAAGTAAAGGAGGATTTATTTCTTTCTATGGTAATGTTTGAAAAAATGGCTACAGAAGGGTTTTGTTCAACTCCTTAAGGATCACATACAGTAAGGATCGCATACAGGACAGATTTTGGTCTCCACAGTTATTTTCTTCCTTTTTAGACTATTTCTTACTGCTGCATTAAGGAAACATGATTGTGGATCCATTAACAGCTTTACTGGTAGTGGAAGTACATAAAACTTGTGATACTAGGACAGAGTGGGGCACAAATATAAAAACAACTACTGCTGACAGCGTCTGTGCTGTTCGTGAACCTACCTCAAATAAGTTTAGGCCCTGAGCTTCACTTTGATTGTATGGTCTAATTATTCCATCTTCATGAATGAAACGAGGAGGTCGAAGTGGAGACACATCTTCTGTAGACTCTGCTACCCTAAAAGTATTAAAAAAAGAAAAAAAAAGCATGTTATAAGGGGTAATCTGATAAATTAAATTGCTATACAGTACTAAGATTTCAGCTAATAGTATCTGTTATTTGCCTATGTGTTATTTGCCTAATTTTTTTCATCATTACCTAACATATAATAATCATTAATAACATATAATAAAAGTTGAATCATTTGAGTTTTTGCAGCTGGAAGGTGAACAATTACATTACATTTTTCTGTTAATGTTACTAAAATTGCAGCTTTCAAAATGCTCATAAACAAATGCTTCCAAACATAAAAAATCTGTTAGAAATCTAGTCGACAATAAACATTCCAAAATGCTAGGATATACTGTTAATGGTATCTTGAGGAATTTATAATAAAGTTATCAGCCAAGTCTGTTGTCTGTGAAAGTATTTAAAACTATAAATATATACTAAAATATCTTAAAACAGGCATGAGAAATATACAAGCTGTACTATTGCCTTTTCCCAGCTGCTTTAGGCTTCATCAATTTCTGAACAAATATTTAGTGTGCGTTAAAAGAAGCCTGAATGCTTGATCTACTTTCTGTGTGAGCCTCTTCTGGGTCATAATCAAAGTACTGAAACCAGAGAGTCAGCTTAAAAGCCAAACAACTTCCAGGTTCTATACGAGAAATAGTTTGCCGAGAATATGAATAAAACATTGAAGTTCCATGCATATTGGTCCCCCTGGTTTGCGCACCAAAAATGTAATGTAAAATGTAAATGTTTAATTCAAAGTATTTTCTAAATCAGATTTAGTGACCCACAATTCATCTGTTTCTCTATGTTGGTTACTATTTTATAGTAGTTCTGTTATCCTGACACTGTTTTTGATTTTTTTTATTGTAATGACCATATTGTTTGTACTTATACTAAAAACCTTTCAATAAAAATTATCTTAAAAAAAAAAAAGCCAAACAACTATTATTTTCATAAAGAGAAAAGCCTAGTTTATCTCATAAGGCAGGGTTCCAATTAGTTTATGCACCTCACTTATACCAAGCTTCCCACAGTAACTAGATTTCTCATTCAGATAATAGGTCCAGTTGTGGAGTAGACTTGCTTGACTGGTTTGTCCTAAGTAACATAATTTTGTATAGGCTCTGCAGTCCTTAATACACTACATAATGCTATAAATATATACACACACATATATGTATATATATATATATCTATCATCCTAAAGTGGAAAGTGTTCATAAGACATGTATGTATGTATATATTATATTTGTTTGTACGTAACTCCCCTTTAAGAAAGAAAAATGCAATTTTGTATTTATCTTAAAAAAATTACCTATCAATTCAACTTGCTGCCACTGTAATCTACTAAAAACTATCAAAAACGTTAAATTCAACATGGCAACCAGCAGTAGTTCTTAACTCTATTAACACTGTTGATGTACGGAAAAAACACAGACTGGACATTTTTTGACGCTTGTTTGATTCTCTCACTTGTTTTTCCAGAACTCTACATTAAAATACAAGTAAAATTACGGACATCTGGGGCATTAGCAGTTTCAGTGAGAAACATTTCAAGCGTTATTAAATTATAAAGGGCATGTACCAGTTTGATTACAATGAATCAGACACTACCATTTAGGAATATTTTTGCGCAGGACGCAATAGGACAAACAGTTTTTTCAGAACAGAGAATAAATCTGCAATAAAGTTTGTTAATAACTATAGGGGACTGCTTTATTTTCAACAAAAGTCGAGTTACACTTTAAAGATTGACCAGATATCAGAGCATCCGTTACAAACCCATCTATAGGTTGCACTGAAAAGATGGGCAGGCAGGGGTTTGTTATACATCCTTAAACACATTGCATTTATTTTTTATGGAGAAGTGGTAAACATGTATCAGAGTCTCTTAGATGACAAAGAAAGTTTTTGACAGGCAGATGTACATCCACTAGACAAACACAAAGCAAATGTTACAAGGAATCTGCTCAATAAAGCTTACAATCTACATAAAATATACAGAACATGAGACACACAAAGTCGGCCTTGCTGAAAGCTGGTATATTAGATATCTTTGGGTTTCATAAATTCACTGGTGAGTAGAGGGCACAGATTAAACATAATGCCACTGAAGATAGAAATACAGTAAGCCAAGAAAAGTCATAGTAAATGTCTTGAAGCCAGAAAAACTTTGGTGATTACTTAGAATTTGAAGAATTAAAGAAGAGATTGCCAGAGAAGAGAAGTCCTGCAAATAAAATCTTGACAGAGCAAGAATTATTTATGGCTGCGAGGGTAAAATATATAGCATACTATGTCAATCTGTATCCTTATTGGACATTTAAAACATTGCAAATAAAATGGTGGCAAATATTGCACATATTTTAAATAAAAGAAACCTAGAAGCAGCATCTTTAATGAGATGAAGCTGAAAAATTAGTAAAAATAATGAAGGTGTGAGGAGATGTGAGATTTTAGTTGGTTGCAGCATTGTGGGTATGCCAGGTATGTAGGAATGGGAGTACTAAAAGAAGGTCCTGTGCTACAGAAGCAGCATTTGAAATCAGCAAGCAGGTAAATTAGTGGCATATAACTGAAGAAGTATTAGCAAATAAAAAATAAGCTTACTGCTTTAGTAAACAGCTAAACTTTAAGTTAAACTTTTTAAAGAGTCTCCACCACTATACTCAAACAAATAGTAAAGTGAATCAATGTTTACAACCAAAAGAAAAAAGGCACAGGTCAGATGTGTTAAACCCATTGGTTCACTATTTTCTGTTCTTCACACCATACAATAGCAAAAACTCAAGTCTAATCTTCATCTTACTGGAGACATGGGAACAATTAAGAAAACTTTTTTCCACCCTTTACTGATTAAGAATCATAGATTGTCACTAAGAAAAGTCAGAATCGTAATCAAACCAAAAAACATCACTGCTAGGGCTATAATTGTCCTAGCTTCAACTAACTCTTATAGGATACACAGTGGATTACTTCTTTTTTATGAAAGTTAGCCCACAGTTAGGAGATACAAACAATAAATCCACTTCTCCAAAAGGAGCTGATAAATACCAATCTGTCATTATAGCCAATAGACTGACAACATGGATAAGCAACCTTCACACAGCAACAGACCTAAATATACCATTTAATTTACACAACAGGGTAATCATCTACAGCTAGCCTCAAACACCTAAGAACAGATTAACCTAAAATATATCTGAATGTACCCTAAAAGTATTCACTTTTTTAGCCTGCCCTGTGAGAGGGTGGGAGAGGTAAATTTTCCCATATAAAACAGACACCAAACTAATGAGAGCTGCTGTTGTATTTTATTACCATTTAAAGGTAAAACCGCATACGCTGTAGGAATTGGAATGATGGAAGTTGCAAAACCAAAACAGAAAGAAAAAAGTTTAAAAAAGCGAAGCTAGGTGGCACTGAAAGACAAGACAATACACAATCAACATCTGGAGCTGCGGTCAAGAAAGGAAAGCGAATACACAAGAACTAGATTTTTAGGAACAATAAAACTTAAATGTGAAATGCAGAATAGTAGCAGGATACTGAATGGAACAGTGGGGACAGAATGGACTGATTCTGAAATCTACAGAATCAAGGAATAATAATTAATGCAGAGCCACACACGTTACTGGCATGATAATAAAAATTAATGGGTCTGCCTTGAAAAATCCAAGGCACGCTTGTTTGCAGTGGAAGATATATAAGCAGACCTTAGCTATAAGCCATTGTATAAATCTTGCCTTCAATAATAAACATAGATTTGTTTGTTGCAGGTCTAGTAGGTTCTTTTAGTTAAAATTCTTTGTCTGAACATTTTAGTTTTACAATATGCCAAAGCAAACTCGGTGGAATACTGTGGGCAGAAAGCAACAGACACTGGCTCCAAAAGAACAGATTAGTAGAGACAGACAGCATTGCTAGGACAGGTCACTACTAAGTGATATTCTGGGTAACAAAAGCCAAATGAAATGAACTGAATAAACATAGAGGTAAAGCTTTTGCAAATTATGAAGCATATGGGTCATGCAAACACACCAAACACTTGCTCAAGTACAAAGAAAACAGTTTAGATGTACATGTGACTACCCCAATATTTTTGATTCTCTCCAAACGAGATAATTGTTACCAAGTGTGCCAAGACTGATGAAATAGCTTCTTCTATAGAAAAGCTAAAGATACATATTATAATGTTTATTTTAGATTAATCTCTGTCCTGACATTGGATGTGAAATTAGTGTTGATTGTGCTTCTCCTTTTCTATGGAACATTCATACCTCTGAATTCCCTGGAAGGTGCTGCTTGCCATGTCAATAATGCCACCTGTAGGCCTTGCCACGACGCCCACTATGCCCTTTCCAATTCCTTTAAAGAAACCAGCAGCTCCTTCTTTTTTTGCTCCTGCACAAAAATATAACAAATATTTTTCAGAAATTATTATTACTAAAGATAATAAAGATTAGAAACACTAGCATACTATAAGACCTCTGTAAGGCTCAGATTTAGCAGGATACCCCTTACTATATAGCAGATGTCTTAAAGAACACATTTTGCTAGTGGAGTGGGAAAGGGTCGGGCTTTCAAGGTTTTCTGCCATTCCTGTTGAAAATATTCTTCTTATTTCCTCTTTATAGACAAACTCAGTAAAAGCAATTCCAATTATTCTCCCAACAATCTAATAATAACATTTAGGTCTAGCCTGTACTAGGCTATGAGCCACATTACACTAAGCACTAAATAAGTTTTTAAAGGCTGAATGTAGTTTTTTTGTCCACAGAATGTTCAGCTGCGTATGGGAAAACTTTTATTTTCAGGTCAAAAAAAAAAAAAACTAAATTCTGATGGGATCCCAAAACTTTTGTCTATATGCCTGGAAATGCTTTTTATAGATGTAGCCTAACTTTTCTTGCTCTTTAAAAATTCCCTTTATATGCCAGAATTCCATTTCTTGTACAACTAAAAGAAGCAATTAATGAACTCTCACTTTAGTTTCTGACAAAGCCATAAAATCAATCAATAGATTAGCATAACACATTTTAAAATTACTTGACTTTAAAACATTCACTGTCTATAGCATGTATATAGCAAACATTCCAAAACTCTATTGAGCACTGTAGCATGTAAACGATCTTGCAGCCTAAACAGGGCAAAAACATCTGTTTGTCATAAAGAAAGCCTCTATCTGCCGCAGTAATGTGAACTATTCACCCATTGCTGCTAGCAGATCTGACAAGTGTTCATGTCAAATAAGCATTCATGAAATATTTAAACAATCCAACACAATATACATACATTTTATTATTCCAAAACAGCAGTGGAGAACTTCAGTATGTACCTACCTTCTACAGGCTTAGTAATTATGCCAGTCACTCCACCCACAACACCCTGGAAAAAAGAGTAAGATATTTTCATTTTTATTCAGATAAAATAACGGGTTAAAGAAAGCGGTCACTTTGCACTGAATATCACAATTGCCATCTACTACATCATACTGTAGAAAAAATAGTTTTAATGTAAAGAGGCTGTATGCCAAGAATGCTGATGAATAAAGACCAATGAACATGCTTTGACATTTTCAGCAAGCAAATATTTATTTGTTTTCTAGACAGATGTATGTACATGCCAAACATTGGTTGGTGTCTTCCAACCATTCCTTTCATTTCTGAGCTATGTGGTGTTTAAAACCTGACTCTGGACTCAATAATCAGAAACTGAACCCTTGTTGTTTCGGTATGTAAGTAGATTCTACAATACAAGTACCATAGTTTTAGTACATAAATCTTCGTTCTGCATGCTACATTGTCTAAGTGGTATAGCTTTGGCCAGATTTTGGGAGGCAACAACTACTATGTTAGTGCTATCAAAACAAATGAGGGCAGGCAAAAAAGGGAAGGAAACATCATATTTCTCCCCAGAGGGTTTTAGCCGGTTGCTCCGCCCAGCTGCCGTGCCTACCCCGTCCATCTCTCCTCGGCAGCTCTCATCCTCTGCATGGATCTCAGTGAGGCTGCTCTGTGCTCTGTGTCAACTGCTTAGAGGATTGCTGCTGTGATGAGAGGTGAGCACACACAGTTCAGTCTTCATGTGAATGAGACACAGGCAGCCCTGCCCCCCCCATAGCACGAATTGGGATTTCTATTTCAAAAAAAAAAAAAAAAAA
Organism: Pyxicephalus adspersus; assembly: GCF_032062135.1. NCBI lineage: Eukaryota > Metazoa > Chordata > Amphibia > Anura > Pyxicephalidae > Pyxicephalus > Pyxicephalus adspersus. Next base: position 117,961,199 of record NC_092859.1, on the reverse strand, counting down.
GCTCCCAGGGAAATGTATCCACTGCTAGAGCTGTATGTAAAGTCTGCATGTCGTTTTGCATCCTCACCGCTCTCTGTGTACAAACCTCCATGTCTCCTAATATGTTTGTCACAATGACTTGTAATTTTCAGGGTGCACGGGGGACCCTCATAGATACTAGTTACTACAATTTCAGCCTCCAAGCTTAAAAGAATTTCAAGATATGGGGTCACAAATGTAAATAGGTATGAAAATTTTAAAATGTGCATAATTAATAACATAGCAAAGAGCATTGAGGAAAGCTTTCCTCAGCCAATCAAGGAGCACTAGAGGTTTTGAATGGGGAGACTTGTCCCCATTTAACCTCTAGTGCTGGGGATCGCAGGAACAGGAGGATTCCCCGGGGAGCAAAAATGATTGCACTGCAATCCTGGGGCACTGGAGGTTAATAAACCTGTAGTGCCGGGGATCGTAATGATTTCCTCCGCCAAAATTTTGCAGACCCATCTGAAGTTCGAGGAAATTTTCGCTCATCCCTACTCATTACTACAGCATCATTAGAGCACAAAAAACTCAGCCAATCAAAATGGGCTTCCCGCCCTGTTACACATTCCTGTCCACCTAACTAACATTAAGAACTTCAATTTCCCTGGAATGGGGAGGTGTAAGAAACCAAAAATATAGGTACAAGTTGGGAACATCTGCGGTTACCATCCATTAAAACTTCATCACTATGGCATCACTAGAACATAAACTCTGCCCACTAACATTTAATAGGGTTGAGGTACTGGAAGGTTACAGTCATGTGTAACAAGGAAGTGCCTTTTAAAGCACAGTTTTTTTTTTTATTGTTGTAATGATGCCATGGTGATGAAAGGTGATAGCCACAAGTGTGTCCCACTTCCACCTATTTTTGTTTCCCTGCACCTCCTAATTCTAGAGAAATTGGGGTTTGAGATAAAGATGCAGACAGATTTGTGTACCAGAGCAGGCCGCACATTTTTCTGGGTAGAGATTTTGATGATGATGAGAGGGGGTCAATGGCTGTCTTGTCCCAATCTGATATCACATGCATGATGCTAATAAAGCATCACCACATTTTTAACACAATATTAAAGCGAGACTTTCTCTTTTATACAATGGAAAAATGTGTGTTTTTTTTGTTGTTACACTTTTTTGGAGAGGACCTCCCCCCTTCAGTCTTTACTTCAATTTACTTCAAATCTGCAGCCTCCTGGGATATTTGTGTCACATACCCCAAGAGGCTCTGCACTGCTCCTTCTGTGCATGCACCTTCAGAGGCTTTCTTATAATGTAAAAACAAGTGAGCATTAGAGTAAAGGTGGAAGCTGAGCCAGGGTGGGCCTGCTGGGCTAATTTTGTAAACAGGATCAAGTGAAAAAAAAAATGTTTTCACAAAATTTCACTTTAACCAAATATTGAATTCACACCGGCAGTAAGGTTACATTTGTCCATTCCTCATGCCAGGAACCACTGCTGCTTAAAAAACTGCTAGCTCTGAAAAAGCCCAGCACTGCCTGTTACCAATCCTAGGTGCCTAGCAGTTGCCAGAAGTCACTCAGAAGCGGTAAATGTTTTTTGCTGCTAATATGATGCTATATTATGCTAAGCCTAACTTGTTATACCACATTCATTATACTATTACACTACTACAAAGAATTACACTCTTAAAATTTAAAACACTAGTAAGTTGGGTCACAATACACGGCATAGGACAGTTGTGGCAAATACATAGAATGGAAAAATTGGATTTACTAACGGGGCAGGCATTACAAAGTTGGAACAAAGTATAGGTAGAACACTGGAACAATAAGAGGTTACTGGATACCCATGGCATAAACAAATGGGAGCACTAAAATTGCCGTGTTTTGCCACACACCATTTTTGACCAGCTGGCTACAGCTTCCCACCAACCGGCTGAAAAAAATTTCTGGGGAGAACACTAAACATGTTTAAAAGTAAGTAGCCTCAGAATGATTATCCTGTGTTTTTCCACAGTCTTAGGTATAGTCTGCTGTGGCCAGCAATACCAGTGTAAGAATTCAAGTCATTTCGGTAATCACCTTCCCTGCAAGTGACATCACGGCATCAGGACTAACATTCAGCCCAATTTTAGGTTAAAAGCTGCTCCTGCCACCAGTAACATTAACATCACACTTACAAAGGGTGAGCACTTTTGATAAATGTGAGAAAGTCATAAAGAACTACACATCTTCCAATTAGGATACTTGATGAGGGAACAGCCTGTAAAGATTTGGAAACAACAGAGGATCCACAAATTATAACACCAATATGAGATAGATGAATGATACTAAGCCCATGAATGTCCCACTTCCCTACATGACCTGTTAACATTTTTTTTTAAGGTCGCTATGCATGAAGGTAGCTTCCTGCAAGAATATAATACAAACAGAACAGATGTAGCATCAAATCCATACAGCATACAGTATACAGTATATTTAGGTATTGGCTTTGTTTGTGTAGTAGAAAAAACATTAAAGTTCTGTATGTTGGTGGTTAGCCCTGCCTTAATAATCAAATCCTTAAGAGGGCACTACTGTTACATAATTAAAAAATAAAGAATGAATATAAGGTTTTCTTTCTCTATTATCTACTTAAAATATGCATAAAATTTGATTTTTTTTAGGGGAGATATGCAGGACTGGAGAGGATAGAGATGAAGACAATACATTTAAAGAATATTCTAAGGTTCAGTGCAATGAGGAAAACCATTCCAAGGCAATTTTTCATATTTCTGTGTTTATGTAAATCTAAAGTGCCCACAAACTGTGTACATATTAAATGTATTGGAAATATGCAGTTTATAAACAGCCATGCATAGCATGAATATTAAACTGTATAGTAACATTAATTAGAAGTAATTTTATTAGGAACTACTCTGCCAACAGGTACCAGGTGTTCTGAACCAGGAAAGTTTCCAGCAGCTCACATACCAGGTCTTCCCATTGCTAAAGGGTCACTAAACCCTCCTTTTAAAATGTATAAGGGTTTCTCTTCATAATGAACAAGCTTGATATCTATATGCTGTCACAGAACTTTCATGATCATCTTCAAGCTAAGTTTGTAGTTGTTCTATTCACAATAAAATTCCCAGTACTCACTTAAAAGAGAGACATATGTGTACACACACACAAAGAAAGAACAATGCTGGCTTTCTTGGGAGTCTCAATATGAGTAATGATTTCATTAATTCATGCAGTTTTTAGTGATGTTTTGTGGTTTATATGCCTGCACTGACTGTGCAGTGATGAAAGTTTAGTTAGACATGTGGCACAGGGTGGCTACATTACATATCCCTGAATATTATGAAGAGCTAGCCTACCACTCACCTAAATTAAATAAGATAAGATTTTGTATTTCAAATTTAAAATATCTGCATGTCAGGTCACAGTTATAACATAAAGTGTTGGACAGGATAATAAACATTACATATATTTTTTTCAATAAGGGATTAGTTGACCTAAGAAATGTTGGTTTTCCCAAACATTGTTTAAAAGTGAAAACAGCAACAAGACTCAGTACTGACTAGCACTGGTCTACCACGCTCAGGCAAGGACATTGGGTTTGAGAAAATGCACCCAAGGTCTGCACTAATTAGATGTGTTGGTCCAGAGGCCCTTAGAGGAGATGCTTTACTATTTATACATAATCAGAATAGATCAGAAAAATTAAAATGACACCCACAGTCAGTAGTTACCCACAAGCTAGGCAAATATACAACTGCTTGCTTGCAATTCACACTTCTAAATGCAGATCCTTTGCAGCAGTTCTTGTGAAGTTCTTGTGAATAAATGAACACAGATGCATTTGAAAAGCAAGCAAATACCAAATAGACTAACATAGAAAATGTGAGTTGTTTTTCTCATCTGAATCAGTGAGAAATATTATTAATGAGATAAAAGATTAATTACATGTTCTTGTAATAGGACTGTGTTATAAACAAACTAATGCAATACACAGGATAAACAACATATCACTAATGATAGATCATGTGATATAGGTCACATAAGTTATCCAGTTCAAGTCATGAGGCTGAAACATAATACAGGAATAATAATGCAATCTTCATTCTGTAATAATACATTCACCTGACTAGAATAAGGTTTGGATTATTGTGCACAGCAAGAAGTGCTTTTTTTGGAGGCTAAGCCAATATATAATTAAATACTAACCTATAATCCCTCGTTGCAAATTACTTATTATAGTGTACAAAAATTCCTGTTATAAACCCTATGCAGCACTATGGCATAGGCTCCCCCTAAACACTGTTCAATTTATCAGATGCATAACAGACAGCATTTACTTGGTATTAAACAGCTTAATCAATATAAATTGCATTAGGCACAACACTATTTGTTTATCAAGTTTTGGAGGTGTGGGGAAAACAGGAGCACCAAAGGGAAAAACACAAGAGAAGGAAGAGTACATGGAAATTCCTTGCAAGATTGAGATTCTTTTTTTATTTTTTTTTTTTAATTTGGTGCACAATTCTTTAATCTAGAGAAACTGCCCATAATGGCACTTCCTGTAGTTCTAAACCTCTGCCTATCAATTACTAGAAATGTTGCCAGCCTGTTGTGTAACGTGCTGTGATAGTATATTAAGATGAACACAAACAGATTTACAATAATTTAGAATTAAAAAAAAAAACATATATATACATATACATATACACACACACACATATATACATACATACTGAGGCAGTATACTGAAAAAGAGATTTTTTAGGTTTACACCTTGCTTTTCTTTTTCACCCCACATAAAAGTTTGTAGATAAAAAAAAATAACAGAGTGCTTACAAATTCCCTATAATAAAGAAAGACATGGACTCTAAATATCTAGGTAATATAAATGCTAAAAAAAAAAAAATAGACTCACCCGCAACAGTCCTTTACTTCCCTTGGCTAGACTATCTCCGAAGTCTTTGGGTTGTCTTCCCATCTCTTCCCTCCGCTTCTGCTGATATTCTTTATCCATGGTTATCGCTGCCAAACCTTTCCCCACAGATCCTGTAATTCGTGACACAACTCCAGCTGCTCCCCCTGTGTGCAGACAAGATGAAGTGCCATCAAATTGGATAATCTAATGTAATCTATTAACCATATGAAAGACTGAATTCTAATACTAACCCTCCATCCTAAAGAGTTTTATATGGTATTTGGTTCTGTAACCCAACTTTTACTAAGAAAACTTGTATCTCAGGCATGAAAAAATAAATTTAGGAGCAAGGGAAACATTGTGCAAGGTAACAAGTTCTTCTTACATTAGGTGCATTAAGCGCCTGTTGGACCCATGTCACCTATGAACTTTGCTGAAATCATATTAGCACAGACTGTGCTTCATCAGCTTCTACCCCAGACAAGAGTAGAGTGCTTGGGATTTTACAGATCTGACACTTGAGGTGCTCAGCAAATGGATGTCCAATAATTTTTCCTTGCTTGACATCCTGACAGCAGTAACAGTGGTCTATAGCATTCAGGTGGGACACCTGAAGTAATTCCGGGACACAAGACCATGGGGAAGGCACATTTACTTACAAGTAGAATGTTGAAACCACTCAAATTACTTCTATAACACAGTCCAAAGATGTCTTTAAAACATGTAAAGAGACTGAGGCTTCTAGCTACCACAAGATAAGTCAATCCCTGATACTGTTGGATGTCATTTTTAAAACAGCCACAGTTTGTTTACATATTGGAAAATATCAAATGTAGTGATTCGCAAACAACATTACTTGAGTAATCACTAATGAATCTTACCCTTGGTGATACATTTAAAGAAGTACTACTGGGGTAGTAGAACCACAGTCAGCAATAAATAGGCCTTTCTGATACCTAATGCAGGTCTTTTTGCACAAAATACCACCTACTTCAAAAGCTGTGAATTGTTCAGTACATACAACATATGCCAACACATTTGTAAAGAAACAGTCTTACCAACGGTGTGCCCAAGAAGGCTCCTCACACCAAGGACTAACCCTTCTGCAAACTCTTCTGGGCCCTGAACTGCTCCCTATAAACAATAGCAAGTACAGAGCAATTAGTAGTGTAGTTTAGATTAGGCTGACCATGAATCAATGAAGATCTTTAAGCGGGGTGCTGCTCCAACTTTATCACTCTCCCCTCTGCATGTATGTACAGCACTCGTTCATGCATGCAGTGCTAGTCGTTGGAAAGGATCGTGAAAGATCCTTTTTAACGACTATTATTGCTTTAGTCTCCAATATGCAAAATAAAGAACATAGACAAACCACCACAAGCAATAGATTATGAAGTAGACCTATATTTATTAAACATACCTGAAAAGGCTCATAAAAAAAAGCCTCCACCCCTTCTGAGAGCCCTCGAATTAAGCCAAAGGGGTTTCCCAAGACATCTAAACCAAGGACAAGGACATACAGCTGTTTTAAGAACTACAAGGGAACAAAAACCAAACAAACAAACATTAGATCTAATGCATTTTTGCTTGAATATAAAGGCATACAATGTAAGCATCAAGTATAACTAGCTAAAAAATGTTCAACTTGCTGTGTGTAAAATGTATTACATCAAGTTCAATTATCAAAAATAAAATATGGAGCCATTGGAATGGAAGAGGGATGGTTCTCTATGTACAGCGGACCAAATGAAGCACTTACAAGAAAACAATAAAGACTGCAACACTTTGCAGATTACCTGCTCACTGTAATGCCTGATAACAAGATGTCTTAGTTGGTCCTGCTTGTAGAACTGGTACCTCACTTCAAAACAAGCCAACCTGTAGGAAAGAATATAGAACTGTGTACTATGTTCTTTAGGGCCTAATGAACACACAATATATGATGAAGTAACCTAATAGAAGTTTTGCTTTGAAAGATAAATGTAAAATTTACTTGAAAATTAGATTGTCCACATCTGTAAGAGTGGCTCCAATGCTTTTTAGCAGAAGATTAACAGAGTTGATGGCAACAATTTCACGTTCCTCCTTGTTTGAGTCTTCTCCTCCTGCTCCCAATGAGAGGCTGAGGTGTAACTAGGAATAAAATGCAAAGGATATCAAAGGAAGTGACAGATGCATATAAATTCTAGTCAACTAAAAGCAAGTAGGCTCTTGTTTCACCGTGCAGTGTGAGAAATATAATTTTGGTACCTTCACAGGAGAAATGTGGAAATGTTCAAAGAAGCTCAGAGTAGAGATATCATTAATAGAAGATTCCATTAGCTCTCTGTTTAGGGAATCCAAATCCTTCTGAATTAACTTGGTCTATAAAAAAAAAAAAAACACGGGAAAAGAAAAATTAACATGTTAGATAATATCCAAGCAAAGTTGAAAATAAAAGTTGAGTTGAAAAAGGTTACAAAATATCAGGGAACGTTTCTATGTCTTTTTAGGGTCATGATAAATTGTCAAAACCCCTACCTGGGAAAAACATTGGGAATTGTGGATGTGTAGCAGATATGTGCTGCATACAGTATGTGTCTTATTTTGCTTTCACATACAGTTTTATGGGGTTTTTGTTGGAAACAGAAATAATCAAGTTGCCAGAGCCAACTTAACTTTTTATGGTGAAAGCTCCGGGGATGTTATCTTTATCATTGTCACTGATCAGGAAAAAATATGCAATTTAAATGTTCTGAGACTTTTAAGGCTAAATACAATGATTTATCATTACTCCTATTTTATCTCTGCACCAGATCCCAATTACTGCAAGGATCAAAATCAAACATCTAGACCAAACGTACATGGACTGCAATACTACTCCAGTTATTATTGCTTACAATGTTCCTTGATCTTGTAACGCCCCAACTTATGCTCTACAAGCTACATGGCTCTTTGTTCCCCTCGTAACTTGAAGGTTAAATGTAAATATTTTTGCAATACAGTACAAAACGGCAACTTACTCGTTGTTTTTCCTCATCAGGAGGAGTGGCTGGATTGAACAGCCCTATGATTGCAGCAAGGAAACCCTGGTCAACTTTTAAAGCCATACATTGTATCAGAACCATAAAATACCTTCGGGGAAGAGAAATATTTTATATAGGTAAGCAAATATAAACAATTATTGGGAACAATTAAATAATGGAGCATTTTATGTAAATTCTCACTAGATTTTGTTGCAAGCAAAACATTCAGTTCAAAAACTTAGGATGAATAAACCATTTAACAAGTGTAAGTAGAAAACTTAGTTTTTTGAACCCAAAAAGTCTAACAGTATTCTTGTCATTATCTTTCTCTTAAGGCCAGTGAGTAACACAGGAAGGCCTAAACCTTTGGGTTATACGGCTGTCAAAGAATTAAAAACCTGCAAAGAAATTTTTTTGTTCGGCGAGTGGCAGAGGAAGTCGAATCCTAAACCTTGGGAAGTCAAAAAGCAGTCCAGTTGAGGGGTGGGCAAAACGGCAAACAACTGTTAACAGGTCAAGTGCAAACCCCAGAGCAGAGGACATAAAACTGCATTAAAGGATGATCTTGTTATAGAATGGGAAGCCAACAATCTTTGAAAAAGAATTGAACTTACATAGATCTGCCTTTGGTGTTTTCTTTTTGGGACCAAACAGTGAGCTAATGGATCACTAATAAGCCTCTAGGATCACAAAGTGCACATAATAGTAGCATAGCAGGCCTTTAACCACCTAGCGGTCTAATTCTGTTTTTTATCCATGCAAAAAGCTGTAGAATTTTTTGCATGGAAATTTATTTCACATTATAGGCCTATATTTCTAAGGCATAACTCACCAAAATTTGTCCAATAGTTAATAAATTTATTAATAAACTTAAAATCTGTTAAACAAAATAAACAAAAAAAGTTAAACATGTAATATAACTGTACAGTAGCGTATATAATATATTTATATATGTATTATTTGAAGATTTCTTTGTATTGTACTTAATACAGCTTTTTTGTATTGAATTAAATTCCGCCGCTCCTCCTGCCCGCACCAACGTCACCGGGAAACCCCGGTGATCGTCTCTGCACTTTGCGGCTGGAGATCAGAGGAGCAAGACGTTTCCCCATGACCTGCGGGGACCAGCAGGACGACAGGGGACGCTGATGGAACAAGGTAAGTGGGGTTTTACTATGTTTTTAGATACCATTAGTGTGACTTGGGAATACCGATTTTTGCATGGAAAATCCACCCCAAATCACACTTGGGAATACTGCTAGGGGGTTAAGGAAGCAGACTTCAATGACTTAAGTGTCAAAACCTGTAAAATATGCCCCCATCTGTAAATTAAGTCCTGGACCAACTATGAATACAGAGGACACTCTACTAGGGTTAGAAACTGCAAAATGATAACATCTGCTTGCTAATTGTTTACATAAGGCATGTACACAACAGATAGAGCGGAGACTTGATTTTTTTTGCAAAAGACAGGATATACCACCTCGTACCATCGCAAAGCTTCCTGTCTGCCCTAATGGCCAATGTACAGCATAGTCATGGTGTTATCGGACTCCATCTGGTGTAGATGAACTGAGGCAGAGACAAGACCCAAAGCTCCAGGATGCTTTTTTTGGGGACCAGGTTGACTGATGGCACATTGCGTACTTAAAACTCCCCAATTCTAAAGCTTGATAAAGCTGGCATTCATCATAAACATCTTTCAAAATACAGGGAAGAAGGAACATTTTGAGTGATGGACCAAAATCAGCAATAACTTCTTTCTAAGGGCCAGGGTCCATCCGAAAACATGCATTTGGACAGTCAGTGACACATTGCTCTCTGGAGCTCTTACTGACTGATGAAGAAGTTTTTCAGATAGCTTACAATTGGGTACCTCTACAGCACTACCCACAAAGGCCAACAGACATACCCCATAGAACCAATCTGGAAAGTGCTTAAAAGTGCTGAGTGTCTGAGGGTTAAGAAAGATGATAACTGCTTCACTAAGGTTGAAAGAAAGTGAAAAGATCTAGTACAACTTCATTTTGATAAAGATTGATTGAAGAAAAAAAAAATAAAGCTGCCTGAATTAAATAGTAGGGGAAGTCCTAAATCAGAAGAGATGAGAAAATATGACCATCTGCGTAAAAACCAAAAAAAAAAAAAAAAAACAGCGGTGCTAGATGGGTTATACTCTTTTCTAGTCTACATTTTTTGTTTGCCAGTTGAAATTCTACTGCAGGTGGCAGCACAAAATTAGGGCTTGGGAATTGCCAGTCCTATGACCCTTATTGGACGAGAAAGAAAAATACCTTTTTAAAAAAATGCAAAACAGGGGCCACTAAAATAGGGTTTAAATTGTCATTAACTTTTTCAAAGGTTGACAGAATGTTAAGAAATCACTTTAGCGAAGCAATGGGGCTTAAAGATTAATAACCTAAACACTCTCTGCTAATGAAATGCGGATGTCATTGCAATATTCAATTTTTAGGTACTTTCATGAGCCTTCTCCTGTGTAACCTAGTACATGCCATAGGCATATGGGCAAAAATAGATTGCAAGGAGATTGTAGCATTAGAAGAATTTTACATTTTTTTTTAATATCGAACAGTGATTAAAATCTATGTTAATAATTATGTGAACATCCAGAATATAATGCTATTTAAAATCACACCTGAAGTTTAGAAACAGGCAAAAAGTTACAAGTAGCTTCAGCATTTTCCAGCAACTCTCTGTGAGCACCAAACCTGGGGTGCTCTATTATAAAAAAATACAGATTCAATCTATGACATGATCATTGTTTTAAGCCATTCAATGTGATACGCTATATATATATAATATACATTTTTAACTTAAACAGAATAAATGACTTACTTAAACTGCATGACTTTACTGAATTCATTAAACCTGGTAATAATGCTAACATCAATGAAAGGCTTGGGTTCTACAAGACAAAAAATATTCAGTTAAAAATAGCAAACAATATTATAAGGAAAACGTTGTATATATTGCTTTACCTATATGTATACCTTTATATCTAACACTATGCTCATGACCACTATACTATATATCAAATCTAGATAGATAGACATCTATCTCTACATAATGGATACCCCTGAGTAAGCCAAGAAAGGCAAAACGCATCAGTATTAAGAACTCTAAGCAAACCAACACAGACATATCTATTTTGTGTTAGACATTTTATGTACTGAAACGACAACCAAAAACCCATGATGATGTAATGGGTTTTTGGATGTAACGGTTCCAAACCATGTAATTATGTATGATGACTGTTTCTTTTTTGAATACATAATTAGAAAATGTCTTAACTTTTTTGCCCACAAAAAAAAAAAAACCCTTCTCTTTTCTCTCTCATTTCTACATCTACAAATTTATTTCTCATCTAGTGGATAAATTCCTTCTGTCCGGGGGGAGAGCAGCTAAATTCTTCTAAAGCAGAGGTCGGCAAACCCCGGCCTTTAGGCCAGATACGGCCTACCCGTCCCCTGGCCGATCCGGCCTAATGCGGCCAGCAATCTGGGGCTCCGGAGCCGCAGGTTGCCGGCCGGGATTAAGCCAGAACAAGCTACAAGAGCCGTAAAACTTGTCTTTCTCAGGCTGGTAATATATGGAAAACTTGGATAATTAGAATTTAACAAACAGTACCATAATTTCTCAGTAAAATAATAAAATGTTTGAATAATTGAACTTTCATTGGGCAGGTCTAGATTTTTTCAATACAAAATTAGGGCATGTCATCAAAGTGCAATTTACTCCTAGGTCCTAAACTAAGTTTGGAGTCTAAAGATTCCCCACATATCCTTGCCCACCGGACAAAATGTTGCTGGTATTTTTATTACATCTGATAGACATACCAAAGGTCCACATTCTCCTGCACTGTGGTCTGGTTTATTACAATCTTTTACTTGAATCTTCACCACAATACTTTTCTTTACTCAAGTTTAAAAATGTTGCTTTTTTCCCCAGATGCGGAGACAATCTGGGCAACTATATATATATATATATATATATATATATTAAACTGTGAAGGAATATAGTTGTGATATGATTTTCAGTTAAAACCAGAGTTGTGTTCCATTAACCTGTTTTCCAGGTTGTCTTCATTCTTCTGAACATATGTAAATAACCTTTATCAGTTTCCTTTTACCAAGAAAAGGAATGTATCTCTCTTTAACAGTGTTGACAGAATAAGTTCGGATGTGTTTATGCTTCACAATTTCCCTGTCAATTATTTGGATCTCTTTCCAGTTCTAACAATGCCGATTATCTTATGCTTTCACAGCTCAACGTTCTTTGCTGAACATTAACAGAGTTCACCAAAAAATTAAAGCACTCCATGATTTTTGTTCATTTAATGAAAACATTATCTTGTTACATGAATGTCATTTTGCTCTAAGCTCTACTTCAATCACAGTTTTTCAGAAGCTGATATCTTTTACAGAACCTCAGGACCATTAATTGATTAAAATTCTGAAAAAAAAAAACAGTATTGTAATACTTACCATTAAATTCTAATTTATTACAGATATGTAAAATGTATCACACTTGGACAAAACAATAACAGAAACAACAAAATATAAAACAAATGAAAACCAATAAGTTTTTACCAGAGTCCAAAGCAACGGATTTTGGAGGTGCCACTGGATAGAAGACTACAGGGAACATGGAACCAGGAAGCTGGTTATCCACCTAACAAAACAAACAGAAAGTTTTATGAACTCCTGTTATTATAGCAACGTATTTACCACTTCCTACCAGACAAGTACATCTGTAAATTAAAGTCTTTATACCAGAGTGCAGATAGGAATATTTATCTATTTTAGTTAGTTAAGTTAGTCAAGCTATTAAAACATTATTTCTAATTGCTCTCGATTACTGCACTATAGGTTTAGCTCTTGTTGTTCGTGAAAGAAAAATAGGTAAGAAGTTTTCACATATAGGGGTTTATTTATAAAGTAGTGAATCTGACATTCACTGCTTTATAAACAGACCTCATAGTGAGTGAAATGTGTGCATTTTTGCATGTTGCAATAAATTTCTTTAAATATACAAAATGTATGACAACATTTCCTACTTATAAGAGACACTTCACTGATGTGAATTCATATCTTCTTTCAATTTACCTATAAATATTTATCAGACTCCACTAACAGTCAACTTTGAGCAAACAATCTTAGTTTAAGGTTCCTGACATTCTGTAACATTTTTTTTTATTTCTTTGGTCTAGAAAGATAAGTAAATATGGTACCTGCAGCCAATATAGTTGGGCTCGTAAACTTCTTTGGTGTGGAGACTGCTTGAATTCAATATGAATTCCGGATAGAAAACTTCTCCTGATCTTGCAATGCAAAGGCAAGCGTATTTCCATAGAGTTGAAACTCACCTAAAAACTCACGATATGTAAAAATTAACAAAAACAAGGATGGCTAATAAATACTATGCTTTAGATCTTTTAACATACCTCAAAATTATTGTCAAGTTTAATCCATCTGCTTTGCTCTCCAGCAAGGTATTTCTCATAGGCTTGTTCAAGTAGTAGGATCTGTTTCTGGCTAAAGGGCTTCCATTTCTGTTTTGGGATAAACTCCCAGATGATGCCTGAACTAAAATACAATGAATGAATAAGCAATAAAAATGTATGTTTTCAAAAAAGAGCATAGACATGCAGACAATTTATAGATACAATGCACTTTTTTTACTGAATGATTGCTCACAGTAATGAAAATAACTATTTTTCACTAAATCCCTATGGGAATAAAACATAGCTATTACCTTTATATAAAAAAAAAAAAGAGAACCAACAGACTAACAGTATTGATAGAATATTATCACATAAAAATAATCATATTCTTCACTCTTGGTTATGTTTGTGGCTTTTAAATATAATAGGGTAGACGGCTTGCTCAAATTTCTTGAGCTGTATTTATTGTAGCTGGATTTTTGTACACACCGCAAAGGTATTTTCTTAGGGTTTGAATAAAGCAGAAGTATTGCTTTTCCGGCTATACTGTCACCTACTTGAGGAATGGACACTGACAAACAAAACTGTAATCCAGCCCAGAATAACCCCCATCCTACTACCAGAATACCTAAACTTTGTAACAAACCAATATCAATGCATGATGAAAAAAAGGATTGAATTTATTTATCTCAAACTCCAAGAATAAGCCTATACAGTACATACAAGAATCCCATTTTCTTAGGAAGTCCACCTTCTGGACATCCAAAAGCAGTCCAACAGAGGGGCGGCAACTAAGCTAACAACCGCAAACAAGCTCAAGAAAATAACAGAAGCCGGGGAGTGCTTGCAGCAGATAGAGCCACTTGAAAGACCAAAACAGTGTGTTTGAAAAAAAGATCGGGTGGCACCCTTGAAATTTGGAAAACAGATGCTTGATGCTGGAAAGGTTACAGAGCACTTACTGATCTAACAAAAGTAGTAAAGGGTAGAAAAACGGATTAGATTTTTTCACAGCAGCACTAACAAAAAGAAGTCCACCCTCCAGGACACTAGCTATAAAATGAGGTATGCTGGTTTTATGAAGGGTTACCTTGGGATTGCTTGCAGTTATTGTTCTGTTTTGGGTATGTTTGAAACACTTTTAAACACTTCTCATAAACATCTTTCATACATTACTGGGGAACAGATTTAATGGTGTGTTTTCCTATTTCAGGAAAAGATCATAAGATGATTATTATTAATACACAGTATTTATATAGCCCCAACATTTTACGCAGCGCTGTGGAAAGCCCATAGTCAGGTTACTAGCTGTCCCTCAAAGGGGCTCACAATCAAATGTCCCTACCTCAGTCATATCTGTTTAATACAATCTAAGGTCAAGTTTGGAGGAAGCCGATGAACCTAACTGGATGTTTTTGGAATGTGGTAGGAAACCAGGGTACCCGGCTGAAACCCACACAAACACGGGGAGAACCTGCTAACTCCATGCAGATAGTACCCCTGGCCGAGATTCGAACCTGGGACCTAGAGCTGCAAAGGTCAGATGGCTAACCACTGAGCCACCGTACTGCCCAATCCAAAAGTAGTAAATAAAGCCATTGAGTCCATCACAATGAAAGGCTGTTTTATTAAATCATTTTCTAAAAAAAATATTACTAATATTTATGTTTGGTGGATGTATCATCCAATGTACCTTGTAATTCCTATGTAGGAAATTTCTTGCTTGCTCTCATTATTGATAAGGGAAAGGCCCAAGCTGTGGATGGAGATGGTTATTTCTTGATCTGGTTGCTCCATTTCCTCAGCTTGACGTGCTTTTGTCACTAATGCCACATCTTCAGTGAAAACCAGTACCCTCTGGCGCCCATCAAGGAAAGAAACCCAGTGTATCTGTGTATCCTGGTTAAAAGCAAACTGACCACTTTCATCCTGAAAAATAAAAATAGTAGCTAAAAATGGTATTATCAAGTATATGTTAGGTAGTTCACATGGTTTACTAAAAAAAATGAATCTTTAGTAAAGACTTTTTATCTAAGTTGTTGACAGTTGGGATGGAATGATCTTATTTCTTAGCTTTACCCATTATCTCAATCTCGACTAGTGGTATTTCCCTTCATTTTCCATCTCAATAAGCACATGGGAACAATCAAATTTCTGAGCTACAGGGACACATAAAAACAAAGGATTTACCATTTCATTTCTGTATTTAAAACCAAATGGCTGGAGTTCAGAATCCAAAATTTCTTAATTCATTTTGAATAAATAAATAAATTACGTTTTAAAACATTACAAAATCAGGGAAATAATAAAAACCTAATAGAGGTTAAACATCTTCATCTGGCTGCTGTTAAAACAATTATGTTTATCCTGGGCTGCTTTATTTTGAATGCTATTCACATAAAAGAATAGGAATGGATGGAGGTGTGATCTTTAACAGGGTATTTCCAAGGACCCCAGCTGGCAAACAAGGCAAAGGGAAAGTGCAGGGAAGTAAAGTGTTAACATTTTTGTTGTGATGGACTTATTTAAATAACAAATAATACATAGACTACTTTTGTATCATTGTAAATATATCATATTAACTGTAGATTTTTTTCAAAGACAATAATGGCAATAAAATGTTTAGCTCCTCAAAGAAACTGGGTTGCATCTAGTTGTATGTTAATAAAACTCACATAAACCTGCTAACCTTTAACAAGTCTAGCTCTCCCCTGGTCTGACTGTATGCCCATGTAAGCTTTTTTGTTCTTGTTGGATCTTCCCAGGCAAAAAACCTTGCTTTTCCTGGTTGAAGGTCCATCTGTTCTTCTGTATTACTGCAAGATAAATATTAGCTTTAAAAATATTGAAAAAACAGCAACAAAAATATTAAGCATGTCAAATTCTGTTAAAATTAAACAATCGTACCTTTGGCTATATGTGAGCGTAGCTCGAGTTGTATTGTTCATGATAAAAGCAGGTGCAGCACCTTCATAGTAATCAGAGAACCTAATCACTATTGAGTGATCAGAAATGCTGACATCAACCATTAGTCCCGTATTCTGTAAGTAGGGATTGTAAATAAGTAATTGTAAATGTGAATAGTACAGTGGCTGCACTACACAGAGACTACATGCCTTAAGTACACTTTAAAATATTCAACAAAATCCACAAAGGATATAAATAGACCAAACCCAGATATAATCTTGTAAAAAGTTAATCCGCAATGTGCTGCACATAGTCTGAAAAGTGAGCAGAGGTGTGGGAGCGACCCAACAGCTTTCCCCACTACAGGCTTCCTGCAGAAAGGTACAGGAAAGGCTGGATACAAGACCAATCAGCCTATACAAAAAGAGAGGTAGTGACTGGTCCTAATTAGAGTAAGCTTTTTCACACTGGATTATTCCACATTTCTGGAGAAAAATAATGTGCAATTGACAGGATTCAAATAATAATATAAATGCCTTTAAACAAAATTTTGTTCATCCTTGAATTCAGTTTTTTTTGAATAAAGGAAATTGGAACTTACCATCATACCCAATCTGAGAAGTGTGCCATTGTCCTGTTTATTTAAAAAGAAAGGCTTAGATACACCCTCACAGCCTACAACCCGGACACACATCTTTCCAGAGACATTTTCAGGCCAGAATGGTATACACTGAAAAAACAGAATAACAGATTTGGGTATTTTATTTATCATTTCTCAATAGAAGAGTTTCTGCTAAACATTAAAACAATTGTCTGAACTGGAGTTCAGAAATTCTAAATGTATAGTAAAAGATGCCTGCCATGTGCATTATAAAGTTTTACGTTTGACCTACATAATACAAATTGAAAATACATATTCTTATAAAAAAATAATCACAGTACCTCGGACGAACCAACGTAATTCCATTTGAGGTCAGGCAAAGATCCATCTGATTCGATTTCCCCCACCTCAAGCTCTCTAGTACAATTGTTTACAAGAGTGTAGAATGGTGTCAAAGTAACAATCCTTGTTAAGTTAAAGCTGCTCATTTTAATGTTCACTCCAACCTTAACAATAGGAAACACAAAACATGTAAAGGCAAGAGAAGGTCAATCATTTATACTATATTACATTATTCCAATTACTAAAAAAAAATACAGTCACTACTCACAAGCATGCAGCATAAAAACATGTCTTTACACTTATTCAACTCTGTCCTTATATAAGATACAATACTAAGTGCTATTAGCACATGCAGGATTGTAGACATGCTACCTTTACATATATTGTTGTTTAAATCAGATCAATAGCAAAGTTTAAGAATTCAAGGAAAATGCAGGGAGGGAGCAAGGGAAAGTATTCCTGCTCTTTATATTAAAAACTCACCAAATACTCCATTTTACCAGCAGGACATTTAACGCATCCATAACTCCCAACTGTGTCCAAAGAAAATCCAGATGACCAGGAACTTGTAGAAATACACAGCTGGATCTGATTAGACGCAAAAAGGCAAGAATAATGTTATTAGAAACAAGGGTCTATAAAAACAGAACATTACCCTCTGCTTCAAGACCCTCTTTTAAAGAACACATAAGAATATCACTGTCTGCAAGAAGAGAAGTTTGCAGAATAAAAAGCTACTGAATCAACTTTAGATTAAACTTATTTTTTAATCACAAATTAATTCACCAAGGAAATGTCAGTGAATGTCAATTCAGGCTATGTACTGCAGTAAAGCATACTCAGCTAAGAGAGCCCAATCATTAAGGGGCTAAAGCTTTTAACCACTAATGAGCACTAATAAATGAACCTAGTGGGTCAGCTGTCTGCTGTTGTAATAGCAAAATAGGGTTCTGTTTAAAAGGAAAGTAACTGCAAAGAATCAAACTATACTTCATTTATTTCACTAAAACACTGAGGTTTGAATGGACACACAGGTTGCTCTGATGACACAATGATGAAAAATAAAACATTTCTTCAAAAAAGAATTTAAATTAGAAATAGTAAAGTAACTGTTAAAACACATTTTCAAATACCCTCTCCAGAGTGTATAACTTTGATTAAATTAAGTTTGATTAGATTAAATAATGATTTAAAGATGTAGTTACTACTGTACAAATTACTTATTGCATAACTTTTAGTACCTTGTTCTTACTAAATATATTTTTCTTCTTGAATGAGAAAAGAATGACATCTCTGTAGTCTGATGGGTGCTTGACATGAATGTCGTCTGCCTTGTATTGCAGGATACGAGAAGTCTTATTGATGATCCAGTAGGGACTAAATATGGAAAGCACCATACGGTTTCCCACACGTTTTACATGTACAGAAAGGTCCACAGTCATTTTTTCTGCCGTGTCTGCAGTGAAACTGACAGAGAAGAATTCAGGAAGATTTTCACAGACTTTGAAATGTCCACTCCAATTCCTGCCCTGGTACTTGATCAAAGCAAGCTCCATAATTTCACCATCAATACGTGAATGCAGGACATCACAGGAGCTTCCTTCTGGCAGTATTTGGGCATCTGCAGTTCCCTGTAGATAAATAGATTAGTGGCACAAAATGTGAATATAATTACTACACAATTTAATATTCATAGATCATCCTATTAACCATTCTTCATTTCAAAAGTTTTAAATACACATCATAAAAAGAAGACATTTTTGTAACATGAATTATTTAATCGCTTAACAAAATAATGTATAAAGGAGCCCCAGCTAAACTATGGGCTTGCTCATTCTATTTACAGAGACAAATCAAGTCAAGTACTAATATTAATGTGTTCTCACCATGGTTTTTAGAGAAATGTATTTGTGGAAGAACAGCACAGAGGTATATGTAATTACTGAATAACTTATTTATTCAATAATTATTGAAAATACTTCCTGGAGTTCTCCTTTAAAAAGTCTGCTTGGAAGGCATGTCATTTCTCAAACAAGTTGCTCACCCAGCTAAACATCATCTCCTTCAAGCATAAAAGTGAGTCTTAATGCTTGAAGAGTATTTGGTGTCTGGTATAGAAGGAAAAATGAGAGCAGACAGAACTTGCCTAGGGGAATATATGAATGTTTTTATGAAATTACCTGCATCAATAAATTAAGGTTTAACAATCCACACTGCTAAGTTTTGTCTACTCACCTCTAGAAGATATCTTATGGAATAAGGCAGAAGGTTTCTGATGGTCAGTGATGGATAGAGATGAAGAATATAGGCTGGATCCCAGTCCTTCTCACCATTACTGGTGATGAAGTTGATTTCATCAGGAACGGCAGTGCAATTTACTATAAAGGGCAGGAAGTTTTGTTCTGTTGCAGGACAATGAAGGGTGCATTGAATCTCACTGCTCCTGTGAACCATTTCCTTCCACATGATGGAGGTAGTGGACTCTTTAAATTGCCCATCCAAAACACCCGTTGGCTTCAAGAAGAGCCGACATCTAATGTTGTTACCAAAATGGACAGAAAAACACAAAGTTGCAAAGCTGATTAAGGACAAGATAAGTTCTTTAAAATAAGTTATATAGATATAAAAAGTTATATAGAATACATTTTTTATTATTGCAAGTTAACACATCGTAAACTTGCAGATTTATTTCTTATAAATACAACAAGTCCCCCTCAGATTTAATATCCACTGAATTTTAGGTTTCCCTTTTTTTTTAGCTACATACAGATGCTAGACCAAGGTCACAAGAAATGAGTATTAACGATTGTTTCCTGTGACAGCAGGAACAATGAGCACTGATCAGGGCTATTCATTCTCTGGAGGTGATGTTCTGCTGCATCCTTCCCAAAGGAGTCTAACTGTCAGTAGTTCAGTGATGCAGCAGGATGGAACAATAGAAATCAGAGGGAAAGCTGTACATACAGAACGTCAGCTATCATTTAGGGCTAGTCAGATCTACCAAATTCTCATTTTGGTTTACAGATCAAAATATAAATTTTTTCTATCAAATCTAAATTTTAAAAAAATTATAAATGAAACAATTTTTTAACCTCTAGGTGTTAAATCTAGCATATAAAGAACCCTCCCTCCAAAAAAATAAATAAAATAAACAAAAATAAAATAAACAAAAATAAAAAAGACATACAAACCACAGAAGTATTCTAAGTAGTGCAAAATATTGTTTTCTTCTTTTAGCTAAGACTTTCTTTATAAACTTCTGCTACTGATAGAGGTAACAAAAAAATACCTGTAGGAATGAAGGGGTACATGGAACTCCTCATCTGGTTTACATGTGCCAAGCATCTCCAGTATCTTGGCATTTTCTACAAATTTATACACAGTAAATGGCACAGAGAAATGATTCTTGATCTGAAATTAAATAATTGTTAGCTTAATATCTTTAAACTTTAATTTAGGTCAGTAAACAACAAAGTTCCACTGTCTGACAGCATAGGAAAATAAGAAAATAAATAACCAAGTAATCATGCAAAAAATGTAGGTCATACCACTATTTTTCAAATATCTAATGGATAAAGGATACTACAAAACTAAAACAAAAAAAAATATATAAAAAAGTCTACTAAAATTTTATAGGATACAAAATGTTGGTCACCTAGGAAAAATAAGTAAATAAATAAAATCCACTACACAATTAAGGCCAAAATGGGAAAACTGTCATTTACCTGTAGAGGAGATCGAACATAAAGTACTTTATTCCCCTCACTGGCATCGATTTGCACAACAATGGAGACATAATTCCATTCTCCAGGACTGCGCACATTATAAAGACGTCGAGCTGGTTTTGTGATTGGGATGTTTGTCACCTCTGTATATCCTTGAGGCACTAGGAGAAAAGTAAATGACAACCAGTAAACATCCATCTATATATATGCATCATTACTTCTACTGATTTGATATCTTTTTTGTACATGCACACAAGAAGAAAAGCATGCACTTTGTCATGATATTTTATAATCAGTTTCCGGCGATTACCAATGCCAAGCGTAAAGAGGCCACTTTCTTGGCGATTCAAAGCAGACAATCTGCCACGATGTAAAGGCTCCATAGAAGTAAATTCAAGTTCCAGTGACTCTCCTCGATTTACATTGTGAACATTATCGTGTGATGACGAGCCAAACTGACGTAGATGCGGACCATGCTGTAGTATAAGAGGGACACCTAGGGCATTTATGATGACCAAAGGGGCTTTGTCCTTTAAAGAATAGTCAAATGTTGAAGCAGTACCCTCAGAGAAAGCCTAGGAAGAAAATAAAGGGCCTCATATATAAAGGGGGCAGAAAAATTCAAAATTCCTAAACACAGTTTTAAATTTGTGCAAAACACATAATGCAAACAGTAAAAAAAAAAAAAAATCCCATCATCAATATAAATTAATAATAATATTATCTCCACCCAACAAAAAGGAAAAAAAATCATTATGCTAAGAGAACAGCCTACACCCAAGTTGTTCCAGTTAGCATTACATAAAGATTGACTCAGCGTTTTGTTATACACAGGGTAAAATATATACCTCAAAAGATACTAACAGCAAAAGTAATGTAATCAATTGCAGTTGAATGTTTAACACTTAATAAAGACTTTCTGTACCCCATATAGGTAAGATTTACATTTCATAATTATCTATACCATTAACTATTACACTGAATTGGACAGGAGTAAAATAAATAAGTCCTTGCTATTAAAAAATATATTTTTCATACAGCATGTAAATCATACTGTGGGGGATAGGTTTAAATATACAAGCATTAGCATAGGTTCAACATTCAGTTTCCTAAGGAAACAGGCGTTTTACTCCAACGTAATGTAAATGATTGAAGTTTAGGCACACAAATCAAAAGCAAAGTTTACAAACATCAAAATAACTTTTTCTCCACAGATATCTTTAAATATTCGGCATCCTTCCTAAACTACTTTCAGTGTTCTCCCCAGCCCCTTTTAGCTGGGCGTATCAGCATTTTTAAGGAAGCACCAGGCTATTTTTGGGTGGTTACTGATAAGTTGGGTCACAATACAGGGGTCCCCACCCACCTACGATTTCTTGCCACCCAGCTTAAAAAATTTTTTGGGTTGAGCACTGCACTGTTTTGAGTAGGTACAAATATTGAGAACAGGAAGAATCGAGTAAGGCAACACCATCAGTTCCAACTCCTATCTAGGTTTGGGATAATTTAGTTTTGCTGCAGCAGTGTCTCTCCAGATGCACATACACTGACACACTTGGTCTAACTGATACAAAGCAGCAGACTGGTTAGAAAAAAACATGGTCTATGGGGAAACCACCCACCCTGCTCATGTTGATTCACAATTAAACCAGCCATAGTACAAGTTTTCTGTAAACAGGTAGTGAAGTGACTTGACGACTTCAACCTTAAAACGGATATCTAAGAAACTATGAAGCCATCTTTTTACCATCATGCACATCTCCTGACAAATCAACCAGTTTTCCAGTTGCCATGGTACAACAGCCATGAAGTGGTTAGCTTCAAACATGCCATCTAAATAGAATGCTTAGATATAAAGATGTGTTACAAACATGTGGGCTTTACTGCACTTTTGATAAACTCACACATTAAAAAAAACTTTTTTTAATATATTTAAAAATTTTAAGGCTATATACACAAAGCTGACTTAGTAGAATAATTGATATGTGGTTTTGCCTCTTGCTGATAATCCCAATAATCTAGTCTGAAACCCACACTGTTCGGATAATGCAATACAATGGATTTACATCACTACCCCCAGCACAAGAGCATCAAAACAACAGGTAAACTTTAGTAACTTACTCACATTACCCATCTATAAACTATGCACTTGTGTGAACTCATATGGAATTAAATGTGTCTGTTTTTTAACTGGCACTTTAAATTTTAAATGAATAGTGTCTTCACGTTTACCTTTGACAAGTTACTGAACACTCCCAGAGTATATTTGGAGACAGTGATGTTCATGGTATCCTTAGAAGCAATGTTGATAGAAGACTGGGGTTCAGGAATCACTATGAAATCATCTCCTGGAAGAAGATTTTTTTTCTGAACAGGATTGTTCTTTATCTTAATAAAAAAAAAATGCAAGTTGCATAATGTAATATTCTGAATGTCATACCTGAATTTTACAAATATTAACAAAACCCATGAAAAACTAAACTAAAACATTGAAAGAAATGTATAGAAATCAGTAGCTTCTAACCTCAAGTTTTAGACTCCAACGTCGATTTCCACTGTCGACTCGTTCAATCAAAGGCTCCCACACAGCATACATTTCATTATAGTAGTGAACCTGTAAAAGTGTATTGCAGCAACACAGTTGGAACACACTAAAAATACTGTATGGAAAAGATGTTTTTTTCAATATGCCTTCATAAACTTGTTTCTCTACTGAAGATGTTAGCAAAACCTCAAAGAAACTTCATCTTTTTTTACATGGTTATTAAATGTCTCAGTTCCTGAGTGCCTAAACTGCTTATTCTAGTAACCTAAAGTCATATTTAAGTGTGAATTGCATGCAATTTTTGGCAACAAGTAGTTGAATCTCTAAGCAGAAAAGAGGTTTTACTACCAATCTAGCCCTATCTACTCTGACCTCTGTACCTAATTAGTAGGTTGGTTTCATTTAATTGAGACAAACCTGAGACATAAATTCAGTAATGTACAAGGTGTCGTAGTGGTGTAGTAGATAATATAATACAAATGCATGTGTACTGCCTACTGCCCCAATCCCTTTTGGTGATACCAGATCAAAACATTAAGGGCTTCATTTCATAAGTCAGGAAATTCAACATTACCTGGTGGGAATCTATTACTCCAATTGAAACACATCTGGGACCTGGGAGATTCCTACCAAGGAATATTTTAAGGAATGTCAGATTTCCTGATTTATAAAAAATGCTCTGTATTTTTACCATTTACTTAACCTAGTAACAAGTTAGAAACAATACAGCATTGGTATAAGAAATAAATTAGTGAAAAATAATCCTAATAACAGGAATAGATAATTATCATAATACCTCTAAGGTGGTGTCAGCGGTCACATTCATAAATGATGTCCAATTCTTAACAGTTCCAGTGAAAGTAGATTCCATCAAAAGCAAAGGCACAGTACGGTGACCTTGACCACATTCAAGTGTCACCTGCACAGATTTAACAATAAGACCAAACACCTCTAGCTTCTTTGAGCATTCTGTGTCCTGAAAGCATTCAGTAACCTCATCAGCTGTTTCCACCCCTAAGAACCAGTTATTGCACCTCTCCATTTCCTTTACGTCCCAAATGTTATCCTGTTCAGCTACTTCTTCTTTGTCTACAATGTCTGTGGGTTTTGGCTTTAATACAGCCATGATGGTCAAAACAGTATTAAGAATGATGGGTGAGATCTAGAAGCAAAAGCAAAATATAGTTACTAGTTACTTATATGTAGGAAAGACTACTATTAAGTATTTTTAATTACCGTTATTTTATTCTGGTCATGGTTATTTACCTTAATAATGACTTCGTCTACAGTGAGATTGGCATTCTGGCCACCAGCTTCATCAGTTGTACTTTCCAAAAGTAGGGAACAAGGCTGTACCACCTACGTGATCAAAAAGTTTTCAAGTGTTAAAGATATTTCACTAGCTGAAGATAAAGTACATAGGAATAAAGGCTAACTCTAGACACTACAACAAACTTGATTATAAAAAGTACCGAAGCAATAAAGTAACAAGAATACACCTTTATGCTGGGCAGAAACAGGTAAGAATGATAATGTCAACTAACTTTCTAGATCAACAACTTAGCATTTTTAGTCTAAATCATAACTTCAAACATTCTCAAAATATTGTATTTAACTGTCTTTGGTTTTTAGCATTATGTGTTTGTTATTTTAGAACAAGTGCAAATATAGCATAAAGATGTGTTATACAAAAACAACATACTATATTTAGATCTAATAATGCCATCATGATTTATAAACTGTAGAACATACATACATATATTTTTAAAATTGACAGGTTAAAATGTTTTTCTTTACATTCTTTATTTAGTGCATCAAAGTTGCATAGCATGACAAGTATGGCAATACCATCCATATACATTGTTAATAACAAATGAAATATATATCAAAACCTTTGAAGGCACTGAACACTCAGGATCTTAAAATCAGTTGTTCAAACAGAAGTCCAGAGAGCTAGTTTTTTTTAAGGTATGTAAAGAATTCTTAAAAAGAGAAAATGTGGCAAATATTGGCAAACATACTGAAAGATGAAAAAATTGCAAAAAATTGCATGGGAAAATGAAGGGACAAGAAAGGAAGTAAAAAAAAGTGGAACAATAAAAACAAGAAAAAAAAGGAAAAGACTATCCATCCACTATACGAACTCCACAATAATAGGCTGAGGTTGTTTCCTTAATGGAGCTAGTAAGGCCTTTCCTATTAGTTTAATATATTCCCTGTCATAGGGCAGGGAAGGGAAGGGTATTCACTGGATGTTTTAGTACATGTTTCTTATATGCCTTAACTGGTATTGCTATGATGCAATAAAAGAAATATGGTGGTCAGTAAATTGGTCATTTTCAGTTAAAAAGGTAAACTATTCAGTGGCTTGCTAAAAAGGCAAAAATAAACAAAAAAAAATTGGAAGGAAGTCACCATGAGCTTTACCACATCTCCAACAAACAGCAGGGGCTGAGGCAAACACAGTGTAATGTTATTGGGTTCCTATACCATAACAGGTGAGGAACTTATTTGCCCACTCCCTGGTATTTATTACTTATGGAGAATGTGTTAGGAGTTTGGCCCATGAACATTCAGTCCTTTTCCTATTTATTTAAAGAGTGTTTGAAAGCATTTAAAATCAGGAAGCTGGCAAAAGAGTTCCAAGAAAGTGAAAAAGCTGATGAAACACACCATGAGCCTAGGAACCTCAGGTCTGGGTCCTAGAAAAAATCTTCTACAGTGAACAATAAAGAGTTTTTAATAAAATGTAAAAGTTAGCAAAAACGACTTAGTTTAAGGAGAGCAAACATAGGATGAGGAGATGGGGACAATTCAAGAAAAACCTTATGGCACTTATGGTCATTGCTTGTGAGGTGCTTAGCTAAGGAACAGTGGGATTGTACCCAAAATCCAGGGTAGGTGTTGCAGAGGAAGCCTGTGCCATAGGATAAGCTCAAATGTGGAAAAACAAATATTTGGAATTCTAAGTGTAAACCATATATGAATATTGAATGTTGGCGATTTGTGGAAGATGGGTTTGTAAAATAGTCTGTTAAAAGTTTTTATTATTGTACATTTATAGGTCTCTTGGTTGTCCAAATATAAAGCTTGGAGACACTTCATGAGAATTCAGATCATGTGGCTATAAAATGAATTTATGCTATTGGTAATTGTATGTACCATTATATACCATTGTGGTTTTTAAGAATATGGTTTGAATAGATAATAAAGTTTGCTGGCATATATTTAAAATTGTGTTGTACATATGAGATGCATAAAAAGTCCCTATAAATATATGCAAAGGCAAGTGATCTGTTTAGAATTGGGCATCTACATTTGATGATTTGGCCAAATAGGAAGGTAATGGAATTATTCTATTGATCATAGCTTTTGTGTCTAGACGTCTTGTTTCAACTATGTTTAAATGAAGTGTTCTTCAACTCACTCTTAATTATTCAGTTGTAAAGCCTCCTCTAGATAAATTGACATGGGAAAAGTGTAAATGGAGAAAAAGAAAGAGGTTTGGGGCTCACTGTTTAGTATGAAAAATTTTCTATGTATTTTTGCACAATATCAATAAGTAATTACAAATGATGATAGTGATGGACCTCTGTCCTGTTAACACTTCACAGGACATAGGTTTTGCATGCTATACAAAGATGCTACTGCATATACGAGTTCAATAAAATAAAAGTATATTGTCGCATAAAGTCCAACGCGTTTCGCCACGATTAGGCTTCCTCAGGGATATGTTTAGTGAGCGAGCTTTACGGTCTGTATAATTATATAAATAAAGGAATAATATAGAACATACATGGTATTAAGAATCAAAGAAATCAAGAGATTAAAATTGATGCTAATATACCAGATAATTTAGGTATAGTGTTTCCAAACAACTTTTGTTAGCTGATCCAGGAGCTTAGCATAATACTGTCCGGTGATACTAGAGCCCTGAGATAGGTAGTCCACCAACAGAATACCGTCTTTGTCCCGGAAAATGGACGACATGACTTTTTTGGCCGATTTCTGGGTTTGGAACGTCTTCGGCCGCGGGGACCCACTGTGGCGCCACTTCTTTGACTGTTCCTTGGATTCAGGATCATAGATGTTGAGCCAGGTTTCATCCTCAGTCACTAAGCTAGCCAAAAAGTCTTGTGCAGCTTCAAAATGGCCAAAACGCCTTTGGATGCTTCAGCTCGTTCCTTCTTCTGATCACTGTTCAAACATTTCGGCACCCACTTCACTGAAAGCCTGCGAATGTCTAAGATAGTGGTGATAAACTCAACACGCTCCCGTGAGATGTCAAGTATCTGGGCTATCTTTTTTTGCGGATATTCGCCAGTCCTCAATATTCAGCTCATGGACAGCATCGCAGGTTGCCGGGCCAGTTGTGGTTTGGGGGGAGGGGGGGGGGTTGGGTGAAACGCCCTGTGTTGAAACGAAATTTCCAGGTTTTGACAGTGCTGTAGGAAGGACACTTCTTCCCTAGTGTTTGTGACATCTCAGCATGTCCTTTGCTGACTTTTTCTGGAGAAAAAGAGCCCGTAACTCCGACGACGTGAAACTTGCTTGTGCCTCTGCTATCACAGCTTCTCACTAAAAGAAAAAACTGTTTTAAGAACCGCAAAGACCTGATATTTGTACAGTTACATACTACGATATTAGGTTGTCATATGCCCACACTCATTTTTCTATTTCATCTGGAAGGGTGCAGACAGGAACTTCTCAGCACCCACTCGTATTGGTGATAACCTGTAACGTACCTTGCAAGCAAGACCTTCAAAGCTGTTTACATTTTAGGAAGAACGTTTTAAAAAAAAAAAAAAAAAACAGAACTGGAAGAATGCATGGAAGGATTACAAAAATAAGGAAACTATTGTTGATTGCTAAAAAAAAAAATGGATCATAGCCGTGGGCAAGGTAAATAACATACAATTTAGGATAGGCTTGTATCTAGGGTGTTCAAATCTTTACAAGCTTTTTATGGACATTAAGATACTGGATAACTAGTTATAGAGAAAATATTCATACCGTAGTGATGTTATTGCCTCTGAGTTCTCTAAGAAATGGACAGGCAAGAACTTTGAATTCCCTCACAATGGCAGTGATTTTTTTCATTGAGTTCACATCAGAAAGCATGAAATTGCCCTGAAAAGATACAGCTAAGGCAGGAGCATCTGCCTTTGTTAAGCTGGCAACAAACACAATTTCAGGGTCCATAATCAGCGCTTTCACTTTTAATTTCTGGGAGGATGCCTGTTCTAAGGACAGAAAAAAAGACAAATTGCAGAATATGAATTTAGAATACATACACAGAAATAAATATTTTATAGAAACATTTACAGGGAACCAACATGACAGGTTTGTTTATAAATTATAATGAACAAATGTCTGCAATATTAACGGACACTAAAAATCAATACATAGTATTTGCAGTTTATTCACTAGTTTCATGCAAAATTTACCATTGTAATATTATTACCCTTAATACCATTAAAATGTGATTGGTACAAAAAACAGGACCAATACTGAGAGATTAGGTAGGTTTCCATTACTGAACTCACTGTAGAGAATGGTAGTTGCTGGGTGTAAAGCTGATCTGGTTAAGTAGTTTCACACACCTGAAACAAGGAGCTAACTGTGCAGCAATTAGCTCAACACCCAAGTTGAACGCTTATTCTGGGCTACCGATTCAGAAGGTAATCAAGCAGAACTGTAACTGTTGGTGGGTGGCGAGCATCTGCCATAATCAGAAAGTATGAACAGCTTACTTGACGATTATGGCACAGGCTTACCTGTGTGCAGGCAGCATACAGTGATAACAGGATCCTGTCATTGCCATGTCCTAGGAAGCCATCATCTTCCTGATGTCTCCACAGTGGACACACGACTCCAGAGAAATATTATTCCACCATTAGATAGCCACTGATTGCATTGTCCCTGGCCTCAACACATACAGAGTCAAGCTCTACACTACACAGCGCACGCGGCCTGCAAAGTGTTGCTAAAAGTTACCAGGAGCCAGAGACTTATTCTTTTGAGAAAAGAGATTGCATGTGTATTTGGCTATTTAGCTTTTCCTCATTGTGGTGACTTTTGTTTTTTCAAGTTTAGGTCAACTTTAAAAGCTAAGGATCAGAACACCAACTAGGCAAGCTGTACATTTTAAAACTGGGACAGCAATATCAGTGTTTAAAACCTCGTATATGGATCCTCCTTAAATTCAAAGAGAACACAGCCATAATTATGACTTTTTGAGTATGTGCCTTGTATCCAATGTTGTGAAATCATGACGGAATAATGTTACTAGGTTTCATGAAGCAGGCATGGAAAGGGTTGTTCTGTTCCAAAAAAGCCTTAATTAAATCTGTCATGAAGTGCTTGACATCAGGAGTATTATTCCAGGAAGTATCTGGGTCACTAATTATTGTTTACTATTATGAAACACCGTCACATGAGCAGGAAATAGAAGAAGCCATATACAGGTTTGCTGTTTAATAAAATGGTTCATAAAAGAGTGACATCTGCCGCAAACATTGCACCTCCACAAAACTAGTCACCTGTACAGCTAGACATATTTGACAAAACAATTTTTGTGCTTCAATCACACCTTTGGCAAATCATAATTTTGTGTCACCTTACACTATGAGCCATGCAGACTTCACTGCAACTCAAAACTGCCTGGGTATTGTGGCATATTAGAATGAATGCAAAGCTCATTTAACAGGTGATAGATCACCAGCAAAGTCATTTGTGTAAACTAGGCTTATGAGAAAGAAAAGTTGGGTATTTTATTACAAACAGAAGAAAGGGCAGAGAGACTCATGTTAACAGGTATAAGGTACAAATACTTGGGTCAGCTAGGTAGAATTTATTAGTAGACACAATGAAAATGATCAGTGTCTATGTGTATTATGTGAGGTTATTATATGTTGCTCAATACAGTATGATAAAACAAAGTGACTGATAAAGAAAATAAATAACATAGGGAGCAAACTAGCAGCCTCTGGATAGTAAGCAGCCTGCTGTATAATGTTTATAATTTAAAACAAAGCTATAAATTATTTGCAGAACATATATAGGTTTTTAGGCAGATGTGTGGCATCTATTTTTTTCTTTAAAATGTTTGGAAATTCATGCACAATGGGGAATGGCAACATATTCCGACCCTACAAACGGAAAGGGATCTCCCTTCATTGCTGCCCTGGCGCCACATACAACTCACTTATGTTCTGAGATCCCTGCCGCGGCCCACTACAATAACCCGATCACTTCTTCCTCTAGAGGACCTGTGTGCAACTGGTCAACCTGTACGGGGCACACTTTCCCATGCCTATCAAACCCTGTTATCTGTATATATGCCAGAACTCCCTTTATTTGTATCCCAATGGGAAGCTGCATTGGACACTTGTTTTACTGAAGCCCAGAGAGATATGTTACTCCATTTCTGTCATAAGGCGTCCATTTGCAACAAATATCAGGAAACCAACTACAAGTTGGCCACTCACTGGTACAGGACACGGGTGAAGCTTGCTAAGATTTTCCCGGGGTCGGATAGCACCTGCTGGAGATGTGGCGACACACAGGGTAAGCTACTGCATGTTTTCTGGGAATGCTCAAAATTACAATCATATTGGAGTTCAGTAGCTAATATTATTTTAAAGCTTACAGAAGTGGATATAAGGGGCAATCCGGCCCTGGCACTTCTTCATGTTTCAGACATGTCCTGCAGGTGCTATAGTAACTCCTCAATGCAGCTAAGGCCTGTATCCCAGCCTTATGGAAGAAATCTGCCCCTCCGACGGTAGTACATTGGTTGCAAAGGGTTGCTGATATATATCACATGGAGGATATAATATCCACTGACGCTAAGAAAGCGGAAAAATTCGCACAGACCTGGTACCACTGGATCCACTTTATCACTACTGAGGAACCCCCCTAGATACCCGAGTATACTGGGATGGATGCCTAATTGCATTCTGCCACTGTTTCAGAGATGTGATTGATTTTATAGCTGTTAAGCCACAAGCTTGAAGATGTATTGTTAATTAGTTAATTTGTTCTTCTTTTATTTTTCTTTTCTTATAAAAATGTTTTTGAAAACCTTAAGATATCATGGTTCCTGCTTCTGATACAGCACAACTGGTTGGTTACAATGTTTGTATTCCTATGCGGTAGGCTTTTAAGCCACAAGCTTGAAGATATGTATTGTTAGAACCTATGTTCTTTTTTGAACTGTATGTTATGATCACTTTATTTTATTTTCTCTGTATGTATCTTGATATCTTTTAATAAAAATAATTAAAAAAAAAATGTTTGGAAATATTTGTTTCACAAATAGTTATTTAAAACAGGTGGTCCTCCCAAAACTACAATTACAGAGGATTATGGGTTTTTATTAAAGGAGAGAGGATTATGGAAGAGAGAACACTCTTCAGGGTATGCTGTTAATGAAATATTGTATGGGGGTTCACTAGACACAATAGGGAGCAAAAGGGTGGGATGTGTTACTCCTATCTACCCATTCAGGGGTATATAAATGGAGTTTTGTAAAAAAAAAAAAAAAAAACACCCAGCTTGTCCCAGTTACATAGCAAATAGAACAAAGAGCATGAGCACAAACACAGACGGGAATGATCAGTGCCCTTCACTGAAATTCTGAAATTTAAGAACAGCATATTACAGTAGGTTTTAATTATCTTCCTTTTTTATGGTTCACTGAATGACCTAATTTTCTGACAGTTATGGGATGTCCAAAAGCAGTAAGAAGGGGGGAGCTAATCTACATCAAGAATCAAAAGGAAGCTAAAATCCGTAGATATAGCTGCCTGTTACAAAGCCAAAATTCTATGATACCACCGTCACCTAAGACCTTTGCTGTAAGAAAGGAACACTGTCAGGAGAAATCTAAGGCTCTAAACACAACTACAAGACTGAAAAACAGCAGAATATTAGTAAAGACAGAATGTGAGGAAGACTAAAAACACCAAAAACAAATCTGAAGAAGAATCTGAAACTACCAAGAACAAGATGTACCTTCTCTCTTTCTAGAACTCTAGACCAAAAGACTAAAATCTTTAAACTCTATGTGGTCTTTTGTGAAATAGTTCCAGCTAAAACGGCCAAAAAACCTTAGCGGAATGTTCAATAGCTGAGAACATGTTATGGAGGCTATTGACTAAGTCCACCCCTCCTACACCAGGGTCATACTACAAAAATTAGGATTTCCCTGAAGCCTTTGAAAAGCAATCCAGAGGGGAGAAAAAAGGAGACTCCCTCCTTCTGAAATAGAAAAGTATTTGGAGACAAAACCTCCAAGTCACAACCCAGAAATTACCCTTCCTCCTATGATCCATTCACAGGGAGAAGAGGGAGTTATTACAGTCAATTACCCTATGAGGCATTTAGCCACATATGGGCCCCACTGGCTAGGAGAAAAAGAAAAGTCTAGAAGAAGGCCAGACAGCGATTCAAAGATCTACCCAATCATAAGTGAAAGCACTATCCTAATCTCCATTCTTGGAATAAAAGATGAGAGGTCAACCATAGCTGAGTAACCATTCCTGTAAAGACCATTGTCAACTTCCTCTAACTTTGGTAAAGCTGGGAAACTGCTCCTGTACCCAAAAAACACTGTGGTGGGCACCAAAGCCAAGTGCCCAAAACACATAGGGAATAAATCTATCATCAAAGTTTAGGTTTTCCAGAATCAGAGTACACCTCGCCAGAACAAATACATAGGGTTCACCAAAATGGCAGGGCCCAATGAACCCAAATTCTCCTTAGAGGTACTTCTAAACCTGCTACAATGGTACAATGTCAACAATGACATATGCAGGCAATATGGTGTCAACATGGACTAAAAAAAAAGGGCAGAAAAAAAGATATGTCCAAGTTACCTGACAAAATATCTAGGTACCAAAATAGCAAGGGTGCAGATTTACAACATATTAGGTAATTAAACCTGTCCGAGAATAAGTATATTAGAACAGAATTAATAATGCTTTATATTTGTTTTGTATTATGTCCAGCACTATAAAAATAAAATATTCAACATTTCTAAAAATATTTTTAAACTGTAATATATAGAATATTGCAAAAATTCATATTCACATCACTTTCAACATTTAAAATATTAGTTTACACATTTGTAGACTTTTAGTACAAAACTTTCCCTTTAAAGACCAAGTCAGTGAGAATAAATAATTCAAGCATTCTAAAAAATATCTATATTAAAAGGTTTCAGATTTGCATTGTTCATTTATTTATTAGCTTACATTTGTAAATGACAAGTTTGTATACATAAAACACAAAAGTAAAGTACCATTTCTCATAAAAAGTTGACTTGGCATTTGTAGGGCTTGGGCCTTAGTGCTTATACTTCATTATTAAAATAAAAGATAAGCAAAAAAGGAAATAACTGAATTATACATACAACATTTTGCAATGATTCACAGTTGACAGGCAAGAAACTTACCTCCTTTTTCACTTCTGGTCTTAGCGACAGCTGATTGTTTGGGTTGGCTGTGTAAAGGTTTCTCTGCGTCTGGGTTGGAAGGCATGGCCGCAATGAAGAAATCAGCAACAGTCATTAAGAATTCCACACTGGCACAAACATACAGCTTCTCCATGATGGCGGAGATTGAGCGCTCCTCTTTGCTTTGTTTGTAGGCTATATCAATCATATTGCTTGAGCTGGAGGAGCCTTTTTGGTCAATCATTCTAGCAAAAAATAAATAATTTATGTGACCGTCTCATCACCAGTGTTATTCAATAAGTGTTTTCATTGTTACAGTCTAATTTATGTATTTTGCCCCTAAAAATAAACACTTTGCTTCAGTCATAGTATCAGTTACAGTTTCTGGGGGGAAAGGACACCAGACCTGTAGATGTACAGTTAAACATTTTATGAGATATGTTCTTTGTATCAGTAACATCTGTATTTTAATATGAACTAGTACAATGATTACTGCTTTGTTTACCCTTTAGAAAATATGAATGCAAATTTAATTTGCTACATTCAGAATTGCAGTTAAATGTAAGCTATAACAAGACATTTTCTTAATGGGTCTTTAAAAAATAAAAACAAACAAAAAAAAAACTAGATGATTTAAACCACAAAAGTAGGGGAACTTATCTTTATGAATAAACTATTAGAATGAAGGAGGGAAGGACAAACCTGGAGGTGGCCCTGGTAACACCTTTTCTGATGTCATCAAGAGTACAGGTCTTGAGACAAACTGAAAAGTCCAATGAGTTATCAGAATACATCATCCCTGAGGAGGACAGACATTGGAACCTCAATTCTCCCAAACTAAATTGTTCATTATGCAGCTGTTTGGTAGCCTCCTGCAACACAGCACAAAAAGTAACAGATATATCATAATCCAATATCAAATGACAAATCACGATGATTTAAAAGGTATACATTTTGCATGTCCAATTTACAGTCAATAGGTCAAAGTGCTAAATAAATGGTAGGGATTTATCATAAAATGCTAAACATTGGTAAGGAACTAGCCCACTTGACTGTTGAGCAAACCCTTCTCTTTCTAGCCTCTCACTACTACAATTTATAGGCCAAGTTTGAGAGAGTGTCTTGAGTTATAACCCTGACTACCTACAGTGTGAACCAAGTAACACTGATGGCACAAAGCAAGCCTGCGTCTATGAAGGAGACCCTTATACACTCAAGTCTCTTGCCACAGCAATATCACCCTGCAGAAGACAACACTCTAGTGACAGCAGACAGTCATGATAACCTGAAGAGCAAAAATAGAGGTTTTAACTGTCTTTTTATAAGGGCTACATATTGGTGAGACAGCAGCCATTGCTTTGAATAAATGTTGGCTCTATTAGAGGCAGAAGCCAGTCAAAGTTAGATGTCAATGCAAATAGTGAAAATCATTGCACTGTACTTAAATGTGATGCTATGAGAAGGAACCAGGAAAATCATAAATAAAATTGTATACAGTATCCCTAGCTAGTAATAGACAGGGGTGGCAACTGGAGATTCGTAAATAGGAAAAAAATTTGTGGGATATTACCACCACCAATTACAGGTATACCCACCTTACTAGTATCATTGTTGTATAGCATGACAGAAAGTGATTCAAAGTTGAAACCAAATTTCAGCATGACTGATGCAGTCTCATCACTTGAGCTTTGAGGTGAAGCAGAATATGTTATGTCCTTTTCTTCTAAAATAGAAAGAAGAAAAAATGTCACAAAAGCACAAAATGTACTAAAAAAAAAAAAAAAAAAAAGGTTTTAAAATATTATTATAGTAATATGACAATCATCAGACAGACCACACAGATACACAACAGCTGGAGCCAAACGGATCCATATCCACATGTGCTAGACTTGTTGAGAGAGATGCCATGTGCACATAAAAGTTTAAAAAAAAAAAAAAAATACTCCCCTAGCCGCTCTCTTCGCTCCTCCAATGACCTACTACTGACTTCCTCACTCATAACCTCATCACACGCACAGCTCCAAGACTTTGCTAGAGGTTCCCCAATTCTCTGGAATGGTCTTCCTCATCCTATTAGGCTTGCTCCTACTTTCTGCGCATTTAAAAGAGCACTTAAACCCATTTTTTTAAACTTGCTACTTTTCTTCTGTCTTTTGAAACCGTCACTACTTCCCACCACTACATATCTCCCCTCCTATTGTGTGTTACTTCCCCCTCCTCCTAAATTGTAATGTCTTCAGGTCAAGGTCCTCTCCTCCTCCTGTGTCACTGTCTGTAACGCTCTGTCATTTGCAACCGCTATTTAATGTAAAGCACCGAGTGATATGCGGCGCTAAACAAATCCTGTTTAGTAATAATATAGAGAAAAATGACCAGAATGGCCACAAAGAAGGAAGGAAGGAAATGGCTCACTGTGCAAAGCATACCAAATTATTTGTAAAATATGAAGGCAGTAGTGCATAGTATGGCATGGGCATGTATGTATGACTAAAAGAAATTGAGCAGAAAAAAAAAGGCATTTGGGGAACTGTTACCACATTGATAAGTGGGACTGACCTTGATATACATTGTGGTCCCAGTCAGTCTAGTCTATGGTGCCAACCATCTCTCTCTTGACCTTCTGTAAGATATTGTGCTGCGTTTTCTTTGCTGGATTTCCCTTACCTAAACCTCTTTGATTGTTACTTTTGAGTTGGCAAGATTTATACTGGGTTGAATACAGTTAGGTCCATAAATATTTGGACCGAGAAAACTTTTTTTCTAAGTTTGGTTCTGTACATTAGCACAATTAATTTTAAATGCAACAACTCAGATGCAGTTGAACTGCAGACTTTCAGCTTTAATTCAGTGGGTTGAACAAATAGATTGCATAAAAATGTGAGGAACTAAAGCCTTTTTTTACATAATCACTTCATTTCAGGGGCTCAAAAGTAATTGAACAAATTTAAAAGCTGAAAATAAAATGTTCATTTCTAATACTTGATTGAAAACCCTTTGCTGGCAATGGCAGCCTGTAGTCGTGAAGTCATGGATATCACCAGATGCTGGGTTTCCTCCTTTTTATTGCTCTGTCGGGACTTTACTGCAGCGGCTTTCAGTTGCTGTTTGTTTGCGATTGTATTAAAAAGGCTTTAGTTCCTCACATTTTTATGCAATCTTTTTGTTCAACCCACTGAATTAAAGCTGAAAGTCTGCAGTTCAACTGCATCTGAGTTGTTTCATTTAAAATTAATTGTGGTAATGTACAGAACCAAAGTTGTCTCCGTCCAAATATTTATGGACCTAACTGTCTATTTTAGATTGCACCACAATTGTAATAATTGAGTTTACAGGATTTATCAACTTGTGTTAAGCTTATATCATATTTGTTTTCATTTGCACAGAGCTACTTGTTTTGAATTTACTGATGAAACAACTGCTGACAGACACAGTGAGATGAATTCAGAAGTGTATATACTATATAGGCTATACTCTTTAATCAGATTCACCAAATAATAAAAATCAGATACAAATGGACTGATGGGCAACAGACCCAAAAAATACTACAAAAGCAACCTAAATCCTTTTAAAAGCATTATTAAACAACTTCTGTGCCAAGACTATGGACAAAACTATTAACATATTCTTTGTTATCAGTAAAAGACGTACATGTCAGTGACTTAAATAGCTGCTTTAATATGAGTTTAATAATTCTTAACAATAAAAAACATGTTTCTAGAGTTGGGTTTAAGCGAGTTTATAATAGCTTAGAAATACTTGCAGATTTCCTAAAATATTTCTAACATTCTCCTTTTTTTGTCCTATTCTTGAGGAAAATCACATGCACATGTTGGGTTGAAAATAATATATTTCTTTACAATTTACAATAATGAAAAAGGCCTTGTTTTAAACTATCATAAGTAATCTATACACCACAAGAAATACATTTTAATACATTAACAAAATGTAACGTTTCACATATCATCACTATTAGGTTATGGTACCTGCATTGGTTTTAGGTCTCCATCAATCTGAATTGCTGGTATGTGAGAATACCAAGAAGATGAAAGATTCCTCTGTACAGATACAATCAGATTGACAGGTTGCAGTATCTCTATTTCTGGCAGTGGGGACTCAGTCTGAAGTACAGTCCTGCAAAAATAAAATGCAATTCAAGGAGGTCAACAAAATCTTCCATGACAATGTATTTTGTATTTCAATATTTTTATTGTTTTTTCCAAGGGAATAAACACAACAAGTACAACAATGTTCTTATAAACAATAAGGACACTTCAGATATACATATTATTTTAAACAATAAACTCCTTCAGCACTACGCAACCAAAAGTAAACACTCAAACTTCAAGTATACTATATATTAAAAAATCAGTGCATAGAAATCAGGAATGATCCAAGAATAGCAATAGCCATCTTTGGTATAACGGTGCAAAAACCAACTTCGTGTCCCAAATATAATGTAGGATAGACAAGTCAAAAAAAAAAAAAAAAAAGGAAATTATATGATACAAAACAAACAAAGTGACAGGACAAAAAAACACAAGAAGAACAAACCATAAGGGAAGGGAAAAGGGATAGGGAAGAGGAAGTGCCAACGGCAAGTGTAATCAGTTCGCCATATTCAGAACCATGATAGTATCCATAAATAGCTATGAGTTATTGAAAGAAATCCACGGTTCCCAAATATCCTCAAATTTGTTCAGCGAATTCTTTAGGGTATGGGTGAGTCTATCATTCACCATAATCCAATTTAACTTGGTAACAATGGGATCCAGAGGTATCGAAGACGATCTCCATGCGTTAGCCAGTGATATCCTGCCCGCCAGTAAGATTAACCTGAGCAGTTTCATCGTGGGTCTAGGGAGGGTCACATCAATCTTGTTAAACAAGGCCGCCTCCACTGTACTACAAATTTCTTGCTTTAAAATTCTAGATATCATCCGGAACACCTCATCCCAAAAAACCCTTGCAATCGGACATGACCACCAAATATGTATCATAGAACCCCTAGAATCACAACCTCGGAAACATTGGGGAGAAGTCGATGGAAACATCTTTGCCAGTCTAGCCGGAGTAAGGTACCACCTTAGTGCCACCTTATAGTTAGCTTCCACCACAGCGGAGTTCAGCGATATCTTGGAAAGAGAGTATATCATATCCCACCACTCCTCTAATTCCCATGAGGTGTCCAACTCAGATTCCCAGTCTAGCATATATTGTAATTTGGTGGTGGGGGTAACTAGGGCCAGATAGATAACAGAAATTTGTCCACTTGTTAGTTCTATGGAGGAACAGGTGCTTTCAAATGGGGAAAACCGCATAGGTCTCGGGGCCTGTCTAATTATCGTTTTAATAAATTAAGTCAACTGTCTATAATGAAAATGTTCCGTTGAAGGAATTTCAAAGTTACTAATCAGGTGATCCCATGTGAGAATTGCGCGTACGTCTATCAGGTCTTTCACCCGTCGAAAGCCCTTGGAGATCCACCAATTAAAGTCAGCCGGGTGTTGACCCAACGGAAAATCTGGATTATTCCAGAGTGGGGTAAGAGGTTTATGTCCTGAGGATAATGTTGGGTGTCTGCTCAATTTATCCCACAGGTGAATGGAATAAGACAGAGCCGGGCATTTTATTAATCCTCTTGGGCCCTTCCTACGCCACAATAGGGGGATCTATAGAGCCCGGAAAGCCGTCCTGGTTCTCTATCTCAACCCATTGAGGTCGGACTCCATGCAGAGTACTCAACGAAAATTGTGCCACTTGAGCCGCCACATAATAATATTTAAAGTGTGGAACTCCTAGTCCTCCCATGCGTTTAGGAGCAAATAGGGTGTCTTTTCAAATTCTGGCTTTTTTCTCTGCCCAGATAAACCTCATTACTCTAGACTGGATGAGTAATATCTCTCTCATAGGGACCTGAACGGGGAGGGTGCGGAATAGGTAAAGCAATCTAGGGAGCAGGTTCATTTTGACCGGAGCTATACGTCCCAACCACGAAGGAGGGGAGAGAGCCCATCGCCTGAGATCTGCGTAAAGTTTTTTAAAAAGGGGTGCGTAGTTAAGTTTGTAAAGAGTACTATATGTAGGGGTCAACTGAACGCCTAAATACTGAATAGACTCCTTACGCCAGCTGAAGTCAAATTTGTCCTGGATCCCTGTCAGCGTCCCTACGGGTATATTTATATTGAGGGCCTGGGACTTAGCGTTATTCACCCATAGATCTGAGCATAACGAGAATTCGTCTAGGAGTTTTATAAGATTGGGCAACGTAGTGGTTGGGGAGGTAATAAACATCAGAATATCATCTGCAAAGAGAGCACATTTATGTTCAGTCTGACCACACTTAATTCCCTTAATATTCGGGTCCATGCGTATGGCTATTGCCAGGGGTTCAATTGCCAAAACAAACAGAAGAGGCGAGAGAGGACAACCCTGCCTGGTCCCTCTTCTAATTGTAAGTGACTTAGATGACAATGTATTTTAAGTGAGAAAATGTTTGGAATAAATATTGTAAAGTTTATAGAAAAGTAATTTTTATGTGAGTATCGTTATCAGTATGCTTTGCGTGCTTCCAATACTACATTTTCAAAACATTATACACATTTGTAGATTATCTATATAGTGGCTGAAAAATGACTGTTGAGATAAAACCATTTAACCTTTAATTAAATAATGTTAAATAGTGTAGTCTTTTGGTTGCATTACCATATAGCTTCTCATAAATAGGTGTAAACATTTTTATTGACCTTTAAATGTGGTAAATAAAAACACAAAAACCAGCTTGTGGGGGCAATAGGTGGTGTTAGCTGGGGTTGCATCAGGTGGTCAGGTCATAGGTCCAGCAATATTGTGTGCCCAATAATTGAGGTCAGCTTAGGGAAAACAAGACCTCATTTTCACAAATTGATTGGCTGCCACCAGACCTTAACCCCACTGAGAATTTTTGGGATGTGCTGGAGAAGATTTTATGCAGCAATCCAATTTTTCCATCATCAATGGAAGATCTCTGGATATGAATAAACTTGGTAACATTGCATAAGCTTATTGAAATGGTATAATAGCAAATGACTGCCATAATCTAACTAAAGATGGTTTAGCAAAATATGTGTGCAACTTTTTTTTTTGACCAGGCAGTGTACATTAGAAATTAGGCAAATTGATAATGAAAGAAAAAAAAAGCAGAATGTCTGAACAAAAATAATGTGTAATCTGACCTTGATAATTTTAGTTCTGTCAGGTAGATATCCATCTTATCGATGACTGGTGGAAGAGGACAACTGACTTCTGGAACCAAGGTAAATTTGTTTTGGACGGTTATTAAACCTAAATCAGCAATAAGGACATTCTTAGAGACTGAAGATTGTGGTATATGGATAACTGGGGCTTTAAGGTCAATGTCCATAGCAAGGCGAAAGCTTTTCTGTGCCAAATCCTTCATGCCTATTGCAGCTTTTTCTGCAGCTTGAGTAGTTGCTGTGCTAAGAGCTTCTTTAGCTGCTTGGAATGTGTTGAAGAAATTCTAAGACCAAAAAAAAAAAAAAAAAAAAAAAATATATAAAAAAAAAACTCTTTGGTCTATTTAGTAATATACAATTTTGGTATAAGCATAGTAAGCTGTTGAAATATGCAGTCTACCAACCAGACCAAGTAGAACCATCAAAAGACGGTTGGAAAACAGGTTTACTGTTTACATGCCAAAAGGATTTGTTATTCATCTACCATTTTTGTGATGTACACACTCCTGGCAAATTAGTAGTATTCAACTGCTATTTCCTGATTTAATATTACCGTTTCCTTACTTTTCCTGCCTTCTAGTTCAGTGTATTGGACAGCAGTAATACAGATTCTTTGCCCACTTGAGAGGCTGGAAGTGAAGAAGTGATAATGCAAGCTGACTGACTGAAACAGAAGGATGCATTTTAAAACAACATTTGTCTTTGGGCTTTGACTTTACAAGGTAGAAAATGACTGGCTGTACAATATTTCAAATCCTTGGGCAGGAAAAGCAGTAAACACATATGAATTGTAACAGTATATTTAGCCTTTTTTTTTTTACCTAAAAAGTTATAGTTACCCAAAGATAAATATACTCATATTATCCTATTTCTAAAATTCGACTTTCAGAATACTTAAACCTAATACTATAATTATGCTTTAATATTTAAAATGAAATGTTAGTTCCACAATTCAGACCACAATATACAATCAACATAGCACTCAGCATTGATTAGGCACACAACCTTTAATGTTCTAACACAGAGTTCGGCAAACTCCGGCCTTTAGAACAGATACGGCCTAGCCGGTAGTTTGTTCTAATCTAACGCCCCCTGGCCGATCCAACCTAATCCCGGCTGGCAACCCGCCGCCGGAGCCGCGCACCGGTCTTGAGCCTGCACGTTGAGGCTCCCTGCCCTATTTACCGTGGCTGGCGTTAACACTTCTGCTGATGGGGTAAATAGGGACGTTCCCTTTCCTCTGTATGCATTGCAGAGGAGAGGGATTTCCCTTCAGGGGACGTGAGGGGTGGAGCCATTAGGGCGGGACTCGAGAGGGAGTCCAGCCTAATGTGCTTCTGCCCACCACCTGAAATGGCCTAGTGGCCAAAAAAGTTTGCTGACCTCAGTTCTAACATGTCGTGAAACAATTCTAAATTTATAGTAATACTAAAACAAATGATCATACAACTGTGCTGCAGTTGGGACATGTGTCTTGGACAAAGTTTTAATATTTAGGACTGGATATGACACAAATATATATATATATATATATATATATATATATATTTGAAAACTAGCTTTGCTCCTGGGTTTTAAATTCAATAAACCTGTTCAATGCAAATGGAATACTCACCAAGAGTGACATGAGGAACTTATGTAAATACACAATGTGTATACAGCCCACCCTGAGTAAGATCTTTCCATCTACAGCAGACATGTTTGTGTAGGCGGCATCTTTGGTAGCATCTGGAAACAATGTCATTTGGAGGCAGAACACTTCTTCTCCCAAAATATAGACAGCCTGATGTAAAGACAACATAATGTTTAAGCTCTGTAACCTTAAAAATGCAAATAATATAGATGGGTCAGCAAGGATAGCATAGGATATAAGGCTTTTAACCCTCTCTGCTGTAGTGCACCGGACTGCCTTTAAGACGGAGAACAGACCCTGTTAATTCACCCTGAATCTGTTACAGTACAGGTTCACTTTGTTGTGGATACTTTGAGTTTTCGATATGAAGGAAATGCAGATATGTGCAGGTTACAGACATATATTAAATGCTTTAATAATTACAGCCTGAACACAAGTTCAAATCAAATGTCAAGACTGCTGGCATGCTGAATTCTAGGAACGTAGTGTTGAGATATTTTCCTCAAAACCTGTCAACATCTGCCCAACTCAACTTTTTACACCCTTAAAACCCAGATATTAGTGCCCTGCTTCTGTAGTGTGGGAAAAATAATAACGCGGTATAAAATGTGCAGGACAGTCATAACTACTTATCTATTTGGGAATATTTGTGCATGTAACATATATAATAGTGCCTGCTAAAAAAATAAAAAAATACTTCTTAAATGAAGGCTGCTAGTAAATTGAAACTACAGGTAAACTAGTGTATTTTTAGTAATGATATATTTTAAATATAGTAAAGGTTTCTTAAGTGCACAATTTCATGTGACTTTATTATTTTAAAAACATAGGTAAGGTAATTAAAAAAGACAATACAAAAACCCTAAAAGCTTCATGCCAAAACAATAATAGAAAGACTGCCACATGTATCAAAATTATTTTTAAAGATCAGGTAAATTGTCAGAAAAAGAATCCAGAGACCGCAAATGCAAACCTTTGCACAAATATGGATCCGTACACAAAATCGACAATTCCTAAAAGCACAGTAATTCAACATGATTGCAGGCTGCCAAAAAGACTGCCATTTCCAGCAGCGGCGACAAAAGAGATGAACCAATAAGTTGATGGTTTACAGTGTGGCCTGACTTTGCTATTTTCCAACCCATTAGTGACTCATCTTGACTTCAAACCTGCCTACATGCTGCTATCTCAAATTGCTTTTAACCCTAGTCTGCACAGCTATTGATCTGGCTTGTGTTGAACCGACTTTTGGTCTGCGTACCGATTGCTTACCTCTATATATTCACCGCTCTGCCTATTTCATGACCATGAGACTGCCTGCTTACCTGCCTACCGCCCATCTCTAAAGATGTTGACCGCTTTATCCAAGTATACATCTCAAACTTTTGTTTTATTTTTCAATCATCCTAAGGTGTCTACTTTTGCTGTCCTGCTCTTTGGTGACCCCTATAATCTATGTTTATCTCCTGTTTCCTGTAGGCTACTACTGCAGACCGGACTTCTGGCACCTTTGCAAATCTGTGCCCTCTTATCCCTTAACAACCATTCTGCGGCTGCATGGACAAGAGGAGTAGGGGACATTCTATCATCAT
Source organism: Pyxicephalus adspersus (assembly GCF_032062135.1). Classification (NCBI taxonomy): domain Eukaryota; kingdom Metazoa; phylum Chordata; class Amphibia; order Anura; family Pyxicephalidae; genus Pyxicephalus; species Pyxicephalus adspersus. The sequence goes on along the minus strand of NC_092859.1, from coordinate 117,916,792 downwards.
TTCAGACAGTAACCAAATGCATAACACTATTTTTGGGATTATCAGTAATTTACAGACAAATTTGACCTTTAAGTAAAATTTCTTAAAAACCATCTTTTACCTTATGATGAATTGTTTTTGGATCTACGTTGATGACTACAATGTCACCAAGACGGGCATAGAGATCTTTTTTACTGGCCTGCACACAATAGGATGCATCCATGCCTAACAAGAAAACAAGTTAAAATATTTAAGCAATGATTCTCCATTGAGCCTTATGTTTAAATTGTGAGACTGTTAGTGGTTTATACAATGCAAAAATAATTATGACTTTTTACCAAAGACTAAAATAGAACAAACAGTTTGTGTTACAATACAATCACTGGGACATTTCTTGCTTATGGCGTTGAATATTGCGATTTTTTAATACTTGATAATATATATTGTGATTTAATTTTGATACTTTAAGATATAATATTTAATAAATCTGTGCAAGCAGTTCAACATGTTGGAGTGCAAGGAATATAAAACATGGGTGATATAATGTAAATAAATACATGTGCAAATATAAAAGTTTTGTAACCAAGCAGATTTTACCTTAATGTAGTACAGTTAAAATATAGAATATCTGCCAACTACTGCTTACTATAATCTGTACATTGTTTGAGTTTTATTGCACTAGCATTTAAACATTTTTACCCAATCATCTAGAGAAAACTATTTTTTTTTTTTTTTTTAAGCAAACATTTTCAGCAAGTACAAAAAATATTGGTAAAATGGTTATGAAGTGTGTTATTCCAATGATAATTAGGTAAAAATAAACCCTGGAAAAAAGAAAAATGATGCAACTAATAAATCCAAGAACTATTAAACTGCTATGTATTACATGTTTTTGTTGCTAATTTTGGCTTTTCATTATAAAATATTTAACTGTTATTTTAAGCAGAATAAGTGTTATGAGACAATTCTACTAAAATTATGTGCAATCATTTTTCTTACCTGCACTAAGGAACATATTGCAATGCTGAATAAACAAACAACTCCTGACCTGACAATACCCATGTTTATACCTTATACGCCTTATTACTAGGCAGCTGTTAAGGACGTACCTTGGATTCTAATATCAGCAATGTTGCATGTTTCATCACAAACAAAAACATTAAAGGCATTTAATGTGGCTGAAAGGTTCATGTCAAAAATATCATCTTCTTTTGTGCCAGAAGAAGCTGAAAAAATGAATACATAGAAACAGTTATTAGTTTAGTTTTGTTTTCATGTAAAATAAATACCTAGATACAGAAATACAGATTCCACGAATTTTAATTTAAAATCTCAGTTGCTAACATTTTCTAGCCCTACCAAATATTGCTATAGTACAAGACTTACTAATGTCAGGCTTAGAGCTGATGCTCTTCTGTCTTCCCAAGGTTGACTTTAATTCCTTGGTTTTCTCTGCCACACTGGCCTGAGCAGATGGGATGGTAGCAGACAAGAAGTTCAACAAGGAAAGCAAGGCTTGAGTGTGAAGTATTAAGTCAAGTGAAGACATGAAAGCCTGTCAAAGTAAAGTGATATATCATAAACTAGTTAATAGTCAGATACTTACTTTAAAGATGTGAAAATAAAAGTTAAAAGATAGTAATGATGCAAGATATCTGTCTTACCAAACGGAACTTTTCATTATTTTATCAACTTTTCATTTCATTAATAATTACATCAATAATTACATATTGTTAGTGAAGTAGAAAAAAAAAGTTAATCAAGTTCAACCAACATAAAAAAATGAATAAATCAATACATTGAAAACTTGTATGTTCACAAGTAACTGCACAACATATATGATGTGCAATTATCACCCCAACCTATGTGCATTATCAACCCAGCCTAAGTACAAGTTATTACTTTTCAAGAACACAAGTTTGAAGAAAAATTACTGAGCAAGTTAGTTTACATTTCAAAATAATAAAAACATAATTCATAATCTCTGAAAGGTTAGTTTAATATGCACAAACGACTATGGGGGTTTTAAAAGAAAGATTACAAACACTGCAATAACTGTTAAAAGCAAAAACTCCGTTTTCATTAAACACACAATGTCATTTAATTTATTAGGCAAAATTAAAAAACAAAATAAATATTTGACTGGGACAGAGTTTTATTAATGTAATGAAGGACCACTATTTACAAGGAAGAACCAGTGTAGATGACTATGTAACTAACGGCTGAAATGATTAAAACTAACATGCACAAAAAGGCAAACTTCCTTCCACTTTGCATTCTTCCTTTTATATTTTTTATCCCAACACAAAGGACTGCAGATAATAAGATAACTATAATACATTTCAAAATCAAATTATCAGTATTACTAATAAATTAAAGTTTTACATCCCAGACAACTAAACAAGTAAATGTTAAAAGAAAAAAAAAATGTTGGTTCTACTAACACTTAAACGTTGCACAGTATTGCTGTGAAGGTTTTTAAAACCTGGCCCATTAGGATCAGCCTAAGACAAAAACAAAAGAGAAAATAACAATTTAGCCGAACGTAAAGTGAATTAAATGCACACAATAAAAAATTAAATAAAACACATCCATGTTTGTGTGTGTGTACATATATTTTGTTTGCAAAGTTGTAAAGATATATTGTATTAAAAAAGGGGAGTTGTGAAAAACATGCAAGGTCCAAAACTGAATAAAGCTATCTTTTAGTTGTGAATCTTTTACTGGATCAAATATATTGAAAGAGTAACAGGTTTTCACCCTGACAGAGAAATGATTAAACGTTTCTAAAGCAACCATCAAACCTTCACATATTCCATTTTCAGAAGATGTTCTTTGGTGTCATCAGAAGAGTTGACAAGAAGCAGAGGTCCTCCAGCAGGACCTATGTCATTCCAAAAAAATAAAATAAAAAAATGAACAACATAAAGGTCAGCATATCAGAATATACATCCTAAATGCATAATAATGATTCATCCAATGGAAAAATCAGACAGTCTATTATTACAACTTCACCTGTAAAGTCATTACAAGTCATGGAGATCTTTCGTAGATATACTGTTGCTCTCATTTCATGATTCCCAACTCTTGTCTCTGTACCAAGCTGTGAAATCTGGACAATGTGAAGTGGTGAACCTCTTGCTTGCCTTAACAGCTGGACAATAACCTTGGAATTAAAGAAAGAGGTATTTTTACACACCCAACATGCAGACTTATACAGCAGTATGTTAAGCAGTATGTAAATGTTTTTCTGTAAAGCAAACACATTACACCATGTAAAGAATTATTTTACCAATTACCTTTTTAATTTCAAAATTAAGCAGAAGATTTGACGCTGCTGATTTCGCTGTACCATGCTCCAAAGATGGCTGATCAGAATGCTTTAAACTTGCCACAGAATCTTGAAAAGCATCTGGTGAAGATTTTGCAGACCCTGCAGACACATTATAATGAACCCAATGTTTAAACAGACAACAAAATACACCATTCATTTAGAGAAAGTACGTTTCTGTATAACAACTTCAACACAAAACTACTTTCTTGGTTCCTGACTGGCTGAGCAGCAATCCAACCTTATATTACCACTTTGGGGATCTTTGTTATTTTCCTGAATGCCACACCTTCATAACTTTAAATATATCTGATCTTAATTGTAGCCTATAATTCAACACTATTAACATTTTTCAGCTTGTCACTCCTTTCAAACAGAAAAAAAATATTTGTATCAGTAATGACATTTTTCTAGCAAGCAGGCTGTTTGCCCTTAGATAAATAAGTCCCTATGTATTTAACACTTGCTCCCCTTCATCTGAACCTAAATAGTCATGCATACATACCACTTTGCGCAGGGACTTGTTCTACGTTTGTGGTACATTCTCCACCTTCACCAAGGTTTTCCACTAGAACACTGAACAGAACATTTAAATCTTCTTGGCTCAAACAAACCTTTTAAAAAACAAGATTTTTTTTTTCAATAAGTACAAGTAAATTTTTGATGCTCAAAGACATTCAGCTAAATATGTCTCATTATTGCTCCATATGTTTTACTAAAGCTTTGTAGACACCGGTGTTTTACATGTGTAATTTGTAGCTAAAGTCACCCTAATAAAAGCACAGTGAACAGATCACACAACCTTTAACAGGTAGTGTAGGTAACATTGTGTTTGCTGAGCTAGGGCTAACAGGATGTGGACGAGCTTTTATTTGCCTAGTAAGGACATTCTCCGTATAGTGACTAGTGTTGCCTATGAGGCAACAAAGCATGCTGTTTTTTGATCTATGAATTCAGATGACCCTTTCCTATGTCTAGTCCCTTTGTCATGCAATCTCCTGAGATTTGCCATTTTCATGGCTCATATTAACTGCAAAAAAGTGTCAAGCTAAACATTTTTTCCCCACAAAGAATTTCACAATAATAAACAATTAGGATTAAGACAGAAATCTATATGAATTATTAATGCCGTATATTGCTTCACAGTGACCACACAGTAGGCTTAAAAGCAACTTGTATGACACAGTGTTCCCCAGCCTACATGGTATAGAGGGTCTCGAAAACAGCTAAGTGGCCACACGCAGTTGTTCAGTATATGTAATGCTAGAAATGTCTTTCTCAGATTACAGAGATAGGATATAACGATAGTTAACAACTGTGGACATGCTACAAGTTTGGTTTGAGCTTTCTACAGTCAATTTACCACTCACATCCATGGATTCAAGGTGACCTTTTACTTCAAGGCCAGGAATTTGATGGTACCAAGAAGCTGCCAGATTCCGATTAACAGCTAAACTCAGGTTGATAGGATAAAGCATCTGTATATCAGACTGGGCTGGGGTGCTGTTCAACACAGTCCTGCAAAGAAAAGGTAGAACAAATACTATTTAAAGGAAAGGCAGGGTTTTAAGCATATTTTAGGTTATTTCTGGGTAATAGTACCAAGGTTGTTTTATATTGACTCCTTTTATATGCATCCATACAGTCCTTTTAACAAATAAACATTAATAAAGGATTTCCAGAAATGTAAAAGTTATCTAAAGAGAATGCAAAACAGACGATACATGTTTTACTATTCATCTGACTGAGCTATACAGTAATGAATAAGTCCGCTAGGTGTGTCATTTTGAGTTTAATGTGCCTGTAAACAAAATTTATCAACATACAGCACACAAATAGTGGTACGAACATTATAATGAACATGAAATGCTACCTGCTGACTGGACAAAAGTAATATGTATTAATAATTTGTAATATTTCACATTTACTGGACTTCATTTTATCACTTACAGAACATTTCTAGATCTTTCTTTACATAAATATTTTGTACTTCTTTCCCTATCGTCTGTGTTACTTACTATCTTCACATGCAAAGGACATCTTTATCTGATCATATGTGGGCATTATCTAAAGTGGGCTGAATACAGGAAAGCCCACTACTTCAGCCTGGTTAGTTGTCCTACCTTTTACACCTATAATTGTGGGTTAAAGACCAGGGCAGGTATGCTTTAGCTTGGATACGTTTAGCTTTGCTGGGAGCAGTATTAACTTTTCAGCATTTTTTATTTTATTATTTACTAACATCCTATTTTAATATGCAACATTTCTCCCTGCATATGCTGGGCCCTCTGTCTTGCCAGCTTCTAACCACTATGGGACCGACGCCAATATGTGTGTGACCGTGTGATACATTCATTTCATGTTACACACTCGTATAGTTGGGCAAAACCGACAATTCTGGAGGCTAGTTCTTTCCAATAAAAGAAGAAGTCAACATGTGATTGAAAAACCAAGCAAACCTTAAGATAGAAGATGTTTAAAATGAACTTCTTTTATTCAATATACTGAGCAATGTACTTACCGAGATAACTTGAACTCAGTCAGGCTGATGGTCATGCAATCTACAACTGGTGCAAGCTCTTCATCTGAAGACACCAGTCTAAATTTATTCTGTATTTTGATTAAGCCTAGATCTGCCACTAGGGCATTATTGGACAGAGAAGACTGTGGGATGACTATCACTGGAGCTTTAAGGTGAATATCCATAAGCAGGCGAAAACTCCTCTCTGCCAGGTCCTTTACGCTGGTGGCTGCACGGTGTGCTGCATGTGCTGTTGCAGCACTGAGCCTCTCTTTTGCAGCTTGAAAGTTATTTAAAAATCCCTGTCAGGAAAGTAAATATTCACAAACAAGTCAGTTTGGAAAGTAGACAAAGAAGAATGCACATGTTAATGTTATTACTAAGTATGGAAGTATCCATTTACACTTGTCATGGGTGATTTTGCTTAAAAGAGTCATATTAGATACAAGCAGCAGTCCTTCTCTATGCTGGATAAGACCACGGAAGAACTGGTACTGCTAACCTCAACACAAAATCATTTGACTTTTATAAAAGTACACCAGGGTGACTTCCCTCATGTGTGTTACAGTTGACAGACAGCGGTAATATACATAAGCAGAATTCAAAATTATTCCATATTTACACACAACACTTTCCATGTGCAATGAAACAATTTTATTTACCTTTTATATTTTAAAAGGTAACAGATTTATTAACCTGCTTGATTAAAAAGACACTGCCATCAGACATCATTTTTCTAATATACAAAATATAAAATGTTAGAAATTAGCAATTACTGAAGCTGCCCTTACAAGAGCAAATATGCCTATTGTCAGTAATATTCTGTAGTTTTCTTTACCTCCAGAAAATATCAAAAGCTTCCTTTATTAGGCCCTATACTGGCCCCGAGATACTAGTTATCCTAGTAAGACAAACAGTATGCTATTATTTTGTCAGTGTCCAATCCTTCTGTAAAACCCAAATGTGTATGACTTCTGTTGTCTCTTAATAGTCCAGGAAGAACTCTATTAATATCCATAAAAGCTTGAATGTGTTGCACTACAACTGAAAAATAATTATACACATGGCTTAATGTTAATACCAAGACCAATAAATGTAGAACAGTTAGCAAAAGTAGAAATAGTACATTGGGTTTACATCATGTCAGACATTCACAGTCCAGATAAACAAAATGAGTCCAGAAGATGAAAATTTTTAGATGAAATCACAGATGCATAAAGATACCCGACAAGCATGTGCCTGAGCTAACACGAGCCAAACACCTGACCTAGAATGAATTTTCAACATGTTTGTTCAGTATAAACTAAACAATACCTTTAAAGTCAGGGAGGTTAGTGGATTGCAGGCACGTGGGAAATATGTAGCACATTATGTTCCAAACTTATCTTTTTGCATTATCAAAAAATTACACCAATTTCCGCCAGCCGGCTGCCTCCTACCACTTGTTTTTTTCCCCCCACTTTTACAATGGCACCTGAATAAAAACATGTTTTAAAAGCATCAGGACAGACAAACTAGATTTTCCTTTCATAATCCCAATAAAACAATACAATGTGTTTTTGTTTTTTTACAAATGTTCTTTTTACCACCATATTTCACATTAGAAACCTCAGATGTGAGAGCAAATAGATGTTTTATGGCTTTTTTCTAAAAACTCTACCTTAAATGCAAAAATGTGAAACAATATAAAATCATCACATTTTAATGTTTCCTGTAGCTTTTGCCTTTCCCCAAAGAATTTCCTACTTTTTGTGTTTCTGTTTAGCCATAATAAATAGCATATTTTAATATAAAACACAGAGATGAGGAAACAGAAAAACAGCAAAAAGGAAAAAGGTAAACAGGAAGGGGGAGGGGTTGTTTGGAAAGGGTATCAATAAAATAAATATAATTTAAAAAAATACAAAATTATAAATAAAAATACCTCTCTATGAGCCTCTTCTCACTAACCCAACAGAACCACAGGTAAAGAAAGAGAAAGGGGGGTTGTTGTGGCTTCTTACAACACAGTAAAATACATGATCAACAGTGCAACAACCAAATTATGAATAATTCTAAAGAAAATGTTATACGGTGCAGTGAAAGGACTAGTCTTCTGGTATATGTTGATAAATTAATTTTTGCATCTTCCTATGGGTGTCACAAAATGTGGTTTAGTATGGGGCAAAACCAAAATAAAGGTTCATGGTATTAAACCAACCATTGCATCTGTAGCATAAATATTAAACTAATCAGAAGAAATTATTGCCAGTTAAAAGGAGGGTACAGTCAGGGAGGGAGTCAATTAGCAAAGAATACAGAACAGAGAAAGGGTGCCAGGTACCTCCAATGACAAAGCACAATACTTCAGATGTGGTCAGTGATCCATGAAACCTATTTACAATAATTTAACTGGTACTGGTACCTTCACCTCGCCAGGTCCAGAATCTTTGGTAATTTTGATTGGCCAGATTAGAATGACGTAACGCCAGAACATGTGCGTGGGAAGTCATTCTTTCCTGGCCAGCTATGCTAGGATCCTACATTGAGATGCACATGAGCACCTCAGTGTACAAAATAATGAAGACTACGAACAGGCAGGTAAGTTAGTTGAACTGCAGAATAGACAATCAGTCTGTTCCTTCTGTAATATCTACTCATATCTACTTTTCTTTAGGTATAGCCCTGCTTTAAGATTTCAGTGGTTAGGGAGAAGGCAGAGCCTCTTATTCAGAAATTATATATAGAAAAGATGATTTGAAATAAACATTTCTTTAGCAATCTGCCTTTTTGTCAAACATATGATGGTGTTTTTCTTTTGTGTGTAAGCTAGATGATAGTCACCTTCTGGTACATGTAAGTTCCCAAATTGTCAACAAGGTTATTGTATAATTGAAAAACAAAAAACAGTGTGTGCAAATCTGCATATAAAACAAGCATCTAAAAGGTAAACTTTATTTTTGTACATTTAAGTGAAGACTGCCAAGAATATAGCACAAATGAAAGATCTGAGGGAATAGTAAGTAGGAATGTCTGTTTAAAAAAGATTTAAATTCCATTTTAAATGTATATTTAGCAAAACAAAATGCTTTTTCCAGAAACCGTTGTATTTGTTTGACAAACTCTAATTAGAATTGTGTACCTCTGTTTTCATAACCTTATCTTTCATTGTTTACTGTATCAGGTGTCAGTTGGGACTAATTTAGAGCGTATGTTATCAAAAGGTAGCATTTGCAGGCTAACCTAAAAGCTGATATCTCAGTAAAACAGCAGCCATCTTCAAACAAGGTGAATTAGCCAGGGAGATAGGTGAAGCAAGTGTGCTGTTCTGAAAGGAGCACAAAAGCACATTAAAAATGAAAACATACCAAAATTAGCTTCACTTCACCTACATATGAGCACACATGCTATTGTCTGCTATAACACACAGTACAGAAACACAATTCAGAACTAAAGAACTATTTTGAAGAGGACTGCGAGAAAGAGAAACTCAAAAGGAAAATTAAGGCTGATACTTTTCCAGAAGTTTTCAATAGCAGCGCAGTGCCATTTTCTATTTAAAGCTCCTTCTGTGAGAGGCTTTAGATTCTGGTTTCTACCATTTCTACCAAAACACTATCTTCAAATTAACCACGTATTTAGCAAATACACTGCCTAATACTACGAAATATTCAGCGAGTTAAAACTCACTGACTGTTTTGACACATTGATGAAAGTGTATCCTCTCCAGCCTTGGAGAACTTTAATAAATCAGACCCATTGTCTGAGCATCAGGGGGCATAAATCACTCCTACTGTGTCCTATATAATACACAAAGGTTCTATAGAGCAGGATTCATCTGGATGCCCCTCTGCAAGCTGAATCCCACCTATGAATTGAAGCAAACAGGTAAATGTAAATTACTAAGTGTAAATTGTACAAAATAAATATTGTTTCTTAGCAACTCCTGCTGACTTGCTTACTGTATTAGGTAATAATGTGTGCAGCATTATCCACATATATAAGAGTAGTAGGAGTGAGGAGTGCTTTGATTCTGGGCATTGTGATCTAGACTGAAAACACATGTAGACACCATATGTTCCACAGTTTTCCACATTTAAGTAAATCTGTGTGTATTACTTCAGATAGGGAAAATGTCTGCAAAATGTCATTAAGTCTTGAGTCTGTTACTTCACAAATCTGGTTCCACTTGACTTCTGTACACAAAAATGAAATGTTTAAAGATCATCATGTGACCTATTTTTCTTTCCATGTTAAAGGTAGAAAACTCTCTGAAAAAATGTGAAAATAAGGGAAGGGAGATGAACAACAAGAATGTTGTTTTTTTTTTTTTTTTTGATAAATTGTTTGGGGCTTAAAAAACAAAAACTATGCTTCAATGATAGATGTCCATGCCTATACATCACTGTTTCTCACCAAGGGTTCCTGCAGAGGTTCCTTGAGCAATGATCACTTTGTGATTTAAGTCAGTTTAATACAGTGGTCGCCAACCTTTTCAGTCCCGAGGACCACTCAAATTACCAGCTCCTGGCCGGGAATGTGGGGGGAGCTTGGTGTCAATCCCCCGTAGTGATGTCATCATGACACTTTCTGTAAGGGTGACATTCTTCCCACTGGCCAACAATGGATAAGGCATTTTTCTATTGACCACCCAACCAATGTACCATGAGTTGTGGATAAAGTAAATATAGAAGGTTTCCTGAAAACCTGAATGTTATTTCAAGGGCCACCCCCCTTGTTAAAATAGTAAAGAAACTTTGATAAATTATTTAAACATATCTGTTTGTTTTAGGCCTTTTTACTTATTGTACAATAAACTAAATTAAAACATTATTAAGGAACATATTGGCCTACAACTGTTACCCAAGATCTATGAAGGAAGCCAATAGATTCACAGATATAACCATCAATTTACCTTTTCTTATACCAGTTAGTGTAATTCAACTGATGTGTGCCCAGCATCATTTGTAGACAAGATAAAATAACTGTGGCCCATACAAGGGGAAGTGATTCTTACCAAAAGTGATACAATGAATTTGTTTAGAAAGACTATCTTCATACAGCCAACTCGCAAGGAAACCTTCCCATCCACTTTAGACACATCTTTATAGGCTTCTCCTTGAGTGGCCTCAGGGTAAAGAGTCAAATTGAAGTTGAAAACCTCTTCTTCCATAATGCAAACAGCCTAACACAACAAAAGGGAACTTATGATCACATATATTAAAGCAGAATTATTAACAATGCATTTCTTATTGCATTTTATCTACTAATAAGCCTTTGTGTGTCTTAAAATAATCCATGCAGTCACCAAAAATCTTTCTAAAGCCCTTTTCTTAAGAATGTGCAAAAAAAAAAAAAAAAAAAAAAATCTCCCACCCCACAAATGGAAATAATTTGATCTCTCTGCCCACCAGCTAGGAGCTATGCTGTGTCTGTGCATGCCAAAGTTTTTTAACAGAAAATATATTTGTATTCTAAAAATGCAGTTGGCTTTTATCCGGCTACCCTTGCAATAAGTAATTAAAAGGTAATAAAACAGCAAAAAGTGCAACTCAAGAGAAACCTTTTTATGGATGGTTTGTGGGTTGACGTCATTGACAATAATATCCTTCAACCTTGCAAAAACATCTGTCTTGCCAGATTCCAAAAAAATTGAGGAGTCAAGACCTTGAAAATAAATAATGGAAATATTTAGCTAGAATCAAATTAAAAAACCAATCTACATCAACTTCTACAGTTTGTTGTATTTCATGTCCATGACACTATCATTATACCACAATTAAACTATGCACTGTTTTCCGGAAGACAATATTATTCTTAATGTCCTGTATTTTCCATTTGCTTAATTCTGGTTTAAAATGACTGGCTCTAAATGTATTAGTTCTGTTATACTGGTGAAATCATAGATTTGAACCCCCAAGTGTTTAATTGTGAGTTGTTTAATTATTAAACACTAATCAAAATTATTAATTACTATTACAAATTACTTGTCACAATGACCCATAACAATTTGTTATCCTGAAACGTGCATCACCACAAGCTGAGCACTTATAAGGCACATATATAGAGGTATCCTTAGGACAACTATAGATTGGGTGACTAGTGGATCGATTTTCACTTAGAAGTACAGTAGGTGGGCTGATCTATCCTTATGTATGTAAAGCATCGTTGAAGAAATCCAGGCTTTGACAATAAAATTACCAACTTTTTCCACCCTTAATTTTAAAAGAAAGTTAAAAGAAAGTTAAAACAGGAGCATCAACTCTAAACCATACAGCACACATTTAATGGCAATTTAGATCTGCAACTAACTTAGTTTATAACAGGTCTGTGTACATGACATATGTGATATATATTGTGATATATAATCTGTAATGTCCATAGCCTGCTTGCACACATACCCAATATCTTGATTTCAGCGATATGACTGTTCTCATCCCACACATTCATGCTGAAGGAATTTAACTTTGCAAACACTTTGAAGGCAATCAAGTCTTTATCTTTTGAGGTCTTTGTTGCTTGTAAGGAAAAAAAAAAAAAAAAAGAATAAATTAATTTGATCCAACTACGTCAAACTTCTGTCCTCCTCCAATGTAGCTGATATAACAAACCTACGCTGATATAACAAACCTTAATTGAAAACGCTCCCACACCCAGCATAATTTTTTAATCTATTACTTTTAACCTATTTTCCCTCATTAATAGTTAGAGCCTACAGAACCTTTGCCAGATCCTTTAATACATTTACGTCAAAAGACTTGCATAGTAAAAAACAAAACAAAAAAAAAAAACATATACTAATAGATATAAACTGTAATTTTGGTGAACCATGTAATACCCTCTTAAGGGAAATAAAAGATGAAACAAAGGAATCAGACCAAGCTTTATCTTGTCATTGCAACTACAAACAGGGAATCATTAGTCCTTGATGTTCAAAACTTACCTTGTAAATCATAACCCATGACAATTTTTTTTTTTTTTTTAAATTGTACACAAATTGTCCCTGTTCTAGAGTCAAAACTATACTTTACTTTGGACACATTTTACATGAAAAACTCTCCAAGGTGAATATGGCATATAATACTATAAGCAAAGCCACAATTTACCAAGGTAAGTATGTCCATCACAGTTTTTGACTATGCTGCCATCACATAACTTTTTGTCTTAGTCTGACAATGTCTAATCAGTTCTTAAACCATTCAACCTTCATCTGTCAACTGTCTGTCATAAAAGAGAGTAAAAATCACAGAAACAAGACTGATGAAAACTAAAAACTTCACTTAGCGCTCATTCTGGTTATGCAAATCTATAGCTTTGATTTGTGATAGTGGCTGCCTATTAAACCCTAAACTATAGTGCATCACTTTAGGTGCTTATCAAGGAAATCAACTAACATGTAATTTAACAAAAAACTTCTATATTGGTCACAATACGTTGATTAATTGATATGGAAGATATAGCTAATAATTCCTTCTTTTTATAAATAACAATTGGCCACATTAAACTGAGGAGACATAAATTTGTGATTTGTTATGAACAAACTAAAATTTAGAGTTTTCCTTTGTATCATCATTATTCATTTCAAAATCATTATATTTGAAACAATATTTTCATGGTGCATACCAAATATTTAAAGTAAAGCCAATAGTTACTTGTTTACGGACAACATTGTATCATTTTTCCAAGGACGCTTAGATATTGGCATCTAGAAGTCCTTTGTATTCTCTATGATGCCTTCTTTTCTCTATGACACAAATTACCGTATTTTTCGCCCTATAAGACGCTCCGGAATATAAGACGCACCCAATTTTAAAGGAGGAAAATCTAGAAAAAAAGATTCTGAAAGATTATTCCCCTTCTGATCACTCATGTGCCATTCATACCGGTATTCCCCTTCTGATCACTCATGTGCCATTCAAATTCCCTTTCTGATCACTCTATGCCTTTCAAATTCCCTTTCTGATCACTCTGTGTCATTCAAATTCCCCTTCTGATCACTCTGTGCTTTTTTTCCACTGTACGGCAGTTAGGACAGGGAACAGCAGGTGGCGCTGTGCCGGCTTCTTTCGCTCTGCTTTACAGACAGGAGAAGACACGTGCTGCTGCCAGAGAGAAGAGGAGACAGACGCTGCTGCAGCCAGAGACACACGCAGGATCGGGGATCGGGTGAGTATATTATTTTAGTTATTTTATCACACCTTTGTCGTATAGGACGCACTAACTTTTCCCCCCCAGTTTTGGGGAAGAAAAAGTGCGTCCTATACTGCAAAAAATACGGTATGTTAAATTGGTATGTGGTATTAAATTTGTAGTGCACACTCTCCACTCATATTCATTACAAACTCTTAAAAGTTCCATTCCTGATGCTGTGGTATATGGTAAATACTTGCCATTGTATTATGCCCTCCAAGCTGTTCATTGCATACTTCATACCACTTTATTCTATAAGAGGTGTTAAATAGAGAGGATTGCACACTTTACACTATATAGTAGGTTACATACTTCAAATCATTATGTAACCTCATTACACATGTTACACAGCATGGATCACTGAATTTTGTATGCTGTGCATATCAAATACAATTTATATATATATATATATATATATATATATATATATATATATATATTTTTTCATACCACAAGCCATAAAAAGGATCCACATTATTAGTGAAGATTCTTGAATTTGGTAAAACACACAAATCAATGATTTAAAATATTAATGTTCATGATCAAATGGCCTAAAATGAGTTAAACAGATCGGCTCCCAGACTAGTTCACAATAAATAGGAGGAGGAAGAACGATAAGGTTTACGCCACCACATGGTTTCCACAATGAGCCAATATTTGTCTTGGGTTTTACCTTTCTTGACAAAAGTCTCTTTGTCATGTTGCTTCTGTGGAGAAGCTGGCTCTGTCTTATCAGCAATACTCGGAATGGCTTCTGTTATGAAGCTGATAGCAGACAGCAGTGCCTGAGAGTGCAGAAGGAGCTCCATAGATGAAAAGGCCACCTGTTGGAAACAAGACACGTTTATGGTTTATGTGTGGTTTTGCTAGAAACCAGAACTCAGTATAAGGTGTAATGCATGATTACAAGCCCACTGCAGAAAGTGAGAGGGTGTCTTCCATAGTCATATATTAAAGGGCAACTAAAGCCTTTAAAAGGAAACATTTCAGGCAGGTAGGCTTTTATAGCAGAAGATATTGTGTATTTTTTTTTTTCTTTTAAGCCCTACATGCACAGCACCCTTTTCATTCTCAGCATACTTTTGATGCGGGGTTAACCAAATAAGACTAGACAATAAAAAAGGTTGGAGATGCCCAACACTGGGCAAAGATATCAGAGGCAATGCACAAGACACCTGCCATTACAACTATTGCTGTACATAATCTTATCCTAAAAATATATGTTGCATACCTTGTTTTCCCCAAAAATTCTACTTTATTTGCTGGAATTATTAAATGTTTTTATTTCTGTACTCCATCACAGACCACTGTTTCACCCTGAAGCTGGTATAATATTTTAATTTAACAGAACAGGAATGGGTTCACTACATTTATAGCATAAACAGAGTAACAGACAACATAGAACCAAAGAGCAGGTTCTGGGCGGTATTATAAGGCTTTAAATTGCAAAGTACCTATACATGAAGGAATCAAACATGAATGCAAGTGATCTTCTAAACATTATCTAGTTCAGTTCTGTTGATATCCCAGCAAGGGAGATATTTGGAGATTTCCAGGCTTCTGCTAGTGAAGTTCAAGCCGCTAACGGAATATAATTACACAACTTTTAGGGTATTTTGGTAAAGGTATTTCAATTTTTATTAGGAGGACACATCCCAAGCTGGGGGACAAAGAAGAAAAACATTTCAATTTAGCTGGAAAACCTACTTCCAGTATTCCTGCAATACTGGGTATGACCACCAGATATGCTCCATACTGCCCACTCCTCTACATCCTCTAAAACAGAGGCTGGAGGAGCCCGGGAAGCACCAAGCAATCCTAGTAGCTACTAGGTATCATCGTAGCATAACCTTATAGTTCATTTCAACAATACTGGTGTTGCTGCGGGATATCTTGAAGACGTTTTTTACCATTGGTAATCAAAAGACAGAAGAAAGATGGGGTTTTATGCTGCAAATCAAGATTATATTGTAAGCAAATAGTTGGATGAAATAACAATATGCAAACAATGTACATGGCTTTGTACATAGTGATTACATGTGAGTGAGTACATGTGATTTTTCACATAGAGAATTTTGATTTGACACAATCTCCCTTTTTTCTTCTGCCTTTTTATTACCATTATCTGTTGTTTATGGGAGCAGCCCTACTTTACAAGCACATGAGGCAGGATTAGTTTCATAATTTAGTTATGTAGATGTTTCATTCCACCAGCTCCCAAAACGTCTGCCTCATCTGGCCTCAACATCTGATATCTGGCCTCATTTGTCAGCTAAGGTCTAGCATAAGCATTTGAAGGGAGTTTTGGTATAGGGTGGAAGGGTTTTATATTATTTTAAAGAGTGTTCTAATATCAGCAAATTTACTTTATTAAGTGTCAGTAGTTTGTGTGTTATAGCAGTAGTAAAAACCAATTGTTACAGAGTAGGCTAAATAAGACAAGAGATATAAACTAATTTAATCCCTTGCTACTGAGAGATTTACCTATTTTTTCCATACATGTACTAAAAGATGCTATTGAGAATGGTTTTAAGCCCTTTACTAATGTTTATATGTAAAATAAAGACTCAAATAAACATGATAAATATAACAATGAAGCAGTATGTGATTTGAAACAGTAATAATTTAAGATCCCACTGGGTCTGTAGACGGGTGCAAATTTGCTCTGAGTATCAATACAGAAGATGGAGTAAAAATAGGTATTTACTTACCTTAAAATATTCGACTTTTAGGAGATCCTGCCCTTCTTTATCGGAGGAGTCAATTAAATGAAGAGGATGTCTTTGGAGACCTGCAGAATTATTAAAGTACAGTTATGTCCATAGCTTTGCCTTGATCTTTTTGAATAAAGGTTAGAACTGCCCAATATTTATGAACATTATTTAAATAAACTGTGCTGTATCTAACAAAGGTCATTGTGCATTTATAGTAAAGCCTTAATTGCAAAATGTGTGGCAGTCCATATTTTTACTTCTGCACATTTCAGTCAGACTGGCAAAATTAATGTTGGGACAGCCAATGACTCCAAGATATTGTCTGTTAACTGTAAAATCATTTGTGCCTCTGAAAAAAGAAATGAAGGGCTCTTACCCTCCAATCTTTAAGCAGTTCAACTTACAGAAGACCTGAAAAGTTTATTACAATCTACAATATAGAATGTTGTAAATGAAACCAAAAAATTTGTAAAAATTTTAAGACCTTAACAATGATTGTGCACACTTGCACTTTATGAAGAGTGAGAAATCCTCATTAAATAGAAACCAATCCTCTCCATCCTACACAGACTGGTACACAAAAATCATCAACAAGGTACTTCCATTATACCAGTGTGTATTTGTAAGCATACAAACATACATTAGTTATATCAATATATGAGTAGACATTACACAGCAGTGGCTTTAGCACCCTCTCTTTATAACCAACTTTACCCATTATTCTTATTTAAAAAAATATTAGGACCCACCATCAATACAAGTCAATACAATTGTAATGATTGGCTACTGCTAAACTATTCCCCATCTACTGCTTGTGTATGCCTGAATTACAAATCACATTCACACTGCTGAATATGGTTTCTACCCAATACAAACACTATTTATTTTTGAGAGCCCTTTATACTATTATTTAATTTGCTTTATTATCTTTTTTTTTTATATATAGTATATTTTCATCTTACAATATGTAGTTTGTTTCATATCCCTTGGTTTACCATACTAAAACATTAATAAACAACAAATACACAAGTTAAAAAAAACAAAACAATTTTCTATTATTTTGCAGGTGTCACATTGCTGTTGCTCAACAACAAATGTTGAGTATCTAAGGCCTTGTTCTCACTTGTGTCTCATTGGTGGTTTTAAAGGATTATGGTTTCCTCTTCACACACACAGTCGGGGGCATCTGGCCTGGAGGACTGACAGGGGATTTGGGGGCAATTGACGAGACAATCAAACACATGAACAGTAGCCACTTGCAAGCTTTCAACTGCCCAGGAGCTGCAAGAGAACGGTCAGTGAGAAGGCGAGCAATCACAAAGGAGAACAAGGCCTTAATGTTTAAAACAAGCATCTGACAAACCAAAATATCTAATAATTTTAGGTGATGATTATATATTTAAAATGGTAAGAAATTAGTAGTTTGTTTACCTAGAACATCATAGTAGTCAAGTCGTATTGTCTTTAGATAGGATACAGCTTGCAGATCAAACGTGTTAACACAAGCTTCAGTACCCAACTGCTGTATACTGAATACTAGGACTGTGTTTTCTTCTTTCTGTTGCTGTTTGGTCAATTCTAAAATAACCTAGAAAGTCAAGGTGCCATATTATTTAGAAGACAAGCAAAACACATACAAAACCTAAACAGATATAGTTCACAAATGATATCATGCTAATTGCACAAAAAGGATCCTGTACATTTACTTACTTCTTTTACTTCAAATTTTAGATGCAGATCTGTCAGTTCCTCAGGGGTGGTTGCAGCTGCAGGTTCCGTACCACCTTCACCCGATGACTCTTTTAATATAGGTATGTTTCTTACAAACAAAGGATATCCTTCCTTAGTGTCAAAAAACTCTTCATCTGAGTCTAGAAGTATAGGGTAAGCATACTAAATAGTAGGATGTGTAAATTTGCATATGACAATAAAGATATCTTAATAAAAAAAAAGTTAGAAAAAAATTTGGAATTGACAACCTTCTTCATATTACATTAGTCGCCTGGTTCTCTGACTTCATTACTTTCTGTAAAACTGACCCAGAACAATCAAGCAACAAGTAATATCAATGAAAATCCAGAATTCATAAGCTGTATTATCTGTTCAGTGTTTGTTACTCAGAAAGTAGTGAAATCATTGGCTTTAAATTATGGAACTATTTTTTTGTAATTATTTTAAATTTAAGTGGTCAGCCTTGGGAAATATGCATTTTCAAAAAAGAAAAGAGACAAACTATTTGTAACACCATTTGCCGCTTTCCTCATGAAGAACCACATTTATTTATTAGGTATTTTTCTGTACTTATTCGGACTTAAAAGCAATACAAAATGGGGGAAAGTATTGCAAACATTTACTGCTTAAGTTTTGGTTATTTTGCTTTCAATTATGTTCTAAACAAAAAAATTTGCAACAAAAAAAGATTTTAATAGTAATCATCCCTCTCACCAGCCTCGAATTTCTTGAAATATCACTCATGTCATTTAGACTTGAATTGTTAGAAGTTTTGTGATATTACCGTAGTTGTGTGGTAGTTATTTCTTTTTGATTTCCAATCCACACCCACACACTATACAAAATATAACAATTTATAAAGTATTAGATCACATTTTTTTAATTGAAATGTTTTAACCTATTGCAATTGCTTTCAAAAACATTTCTCTGTGATGGGACCTAATTTTTAACCCTAACTAGTAACATTAAGGAGAACTGTCTAGCTTTCCTGCAAAGTCTTTCATCATAAACTGCAACCAAGAACAGTGTTTTGAGAATATTTTAGTGGAAAAAAATGCATTTTTAGTTTTCATTAAGATGTATTTTCCAGTTACATCTGAACATTTAAAGGATTGCTGGAAGTGTAGTAACACTTTTATGAGATACTAATTCTATTTCCATGAAGATTTATATAGCCAACAATCATATTCAGCTCAAATCATTGTTAGAAAAAAATAAATATAATTAGGGGGAGCAAGGGTGAGTAAGCAAAATCGTCTGGCTTGCCCATTTAGGGTTTAAAATATATATAAGAGTCAACCGCAGCAGCAAGAATAAATGAAATGTTTGCTACCTGATGTGTCCTCCTCCATAAAGACAGACTTTTCAATCTCTTCTTTTAAGAGTTTTTCTGTTGTTCTGGATAAAATTGGGACGGCAGCAATCTGGATTTTTAAATAAATTCATAACCATATTAGTAGTTCACAAGACACGGCTCAATTCAATGCAACTTTTTCACATCCTACACTGTAGATCAGGCGTGTCAAACTCAAATCACATAAGGGGTCGAAATCTAAAACACAGGCTAAATCGCAGGAAAACTTTTTATT
The DNA here is from genome assembly GCF_032062135.1 of Pyxicephalus adspersus. Classification (NCBI taxonomy): domain Eukaryota; kingdom Metazoa; phylum Chordata; class Amphibia; order Anura; family Pyxicephalidae; genus Pyxicephalus; species Pyxicephalus adspersus. The sequence continues at coordinate 117,896,758 of NC_092859.1, read as the reverse complement.
AAGATTTATAGTCTTAATAGAAGTATAGATCCTTCCTCAACCTGACACACCATATCACACACCACCCTCGTGCATTAATCACGTTCTGAATATAAAAACATGCTTGTCTTCATGAAGCATGAACATATATTCGCTTTCCAATCTTTCAATAAAGTGTCTCCCTTCTGCATCAAATTTTCTCTTGTTGGGACATTTTGGGAGTTATTGCTTTTTTGTTCTTAGCAGCTTTTTCTGAGGTAGGTGTACCTGATCTATTCTGGCCTGTCTATGTGAGGAGAATGAAGCCACTGACTGGTGCTGAGGAGGGAGCTTGTGTCTCCCGAGTCTGGAGACATTGCTAATGTAGCATTCAACTGAGATTCCATACCTGAAACAGCAGCAGCATACTACTGGCAGCAGGATCAGGATCGTGGCACAGATGTGCTTAGTGCTGTGTCTCGGCAGGAGTCTGAAGAAGCAACTGGGGTCCTTCTGTCTGGAGCGCACTCAGCCACTTGTGAGAACCACCCTGCTTCTACCTAGCTTTCTGGGACTGGGTCCTCCTGTTCGCAAATGTCAGGTGCTTAGATGCGGCAGTCACCACGGGCCAAATTAAATGACCAGATGGGCCGGATTTTGACACAGCTTTTGTGCTGTAGATGGTCAGAATATTTAAACCTCTGCTAAAACACTTACCCTCCTCTCTTTCGTATCTGGAGTGACAGCCTGCTGCTGAGGCAAAGGGATGCTGTTAACAAGTTCAAACACTCCTTGGAGTTTACGGTCAGAAATCTTGAGGCGCAATAACGGCAACTCTCCAGAGACTTTAAACCTACATTGAAAATATGCAAAAAATATGATAAATCAGAAACCTATACATTTGAATGGTGTATTTAAGTGACTAATTCTCTAAATTCTACTGTGAAACTTTGCCTTTGTCGAAAATGCCAGAAATTAGACATTTGCTATTACAATAACCTTTTGGCAGTGGCGTTTTTTTTTTTTTTTTTTTTTTTAGATTTAGCGAAAATTGGTTTAATTACAAATGCACATTTTTGCCTATTAAAATACATTTGTAAGCAAACTGTTTACTCCAAAAAGGAAGCACATCCAGGAAGCACACGTGACATTCAACCATGCCTTCTAGCGGAGCAGAGAGCTCAAATTCTCACACATTTCCACGGTACATTTTTGCATAATTTCACTTTTTTTTTTTGAGGGGGTTAAACCATCACCTTACAATTGATACTTACCTGGGCATTCTGCTGTCACGATCCACCATGGCCTTTCCAAGCTGCAGATCAATGTCTAGAGGCTGCAGAATATGGAGTGATGAGCAATTCATAGCCCGAGCCTTCTTCCAGTCCTCTCCTGCATAAACGTAAAAGGATAAAGTTTTCATTAATGTCTGCTAGTCATTCTATTTTAGATAACTTTTGTTCAGCATATTATTCCCAAAAAGCAAAAAAAGTATTGTGACTGTGTATCTATTTCATTATAAGCATTGCAGTATATGTCTTGCCCCCCTATTTCAAAGCAGCATTCAATAATAAAAAGGAGGGCTCTTTTATTACAGTGATTTACCTAGTTTATTACTGTTCCTGATAAACCAGGACATGAAACTCTTCACCAAAATCCTGGCTCTGCAGCTAGAGTTGGTGATGCATTTACCACCACTTGGTTTTGATTGCATGAATTTGTAGACTCTCTGGATTATAAACACTATCTGAACCCTACCCTCACCACCTCAGTTATTCCTCAATATTTACTAGTATAACTCATAGGTTTATTAGGAGGTGGGACAGTTGTGATAGATTGACTGCTTTGTACTATGTTTTTTTTCTTTACAGGAAGCTAGAGCTCTTGTAGAGCTCTTGTACTCAGACTATTCAGACTTTACATTTCTATTACCCTTGATACTATGTATACTACTGTACATTGCTATGCTGTTATACTTTCTTTATCAACTGAGTTTGGTTAACATTGTATGGTTTCTTGTGTGACTCACTTAGGGTTTTTTTTTTTAGTTTGTAACTCATTCATTCATCTTCCTTCACAATTCCAAATAACTAAAAAAAATGTTAAGCATTGCAGTAAGTGGAAAAGTAATTTAATAATGTGTCTAAAAACTGTTGCAGAATAGTCAGGTTTTGTTCTTACAAGTAGTTATGTTGCTATGAAAATTTTTCTTTCATACACTTGACAAGTGACTCCTATTTCTCCTAAAATATGCTCTTAGGTGGCAAAAGTAAGTAAAATCTTGGAAACCATGTTCACACAGGTGGCTTTAAAACAAATGTATTGGTTCTAATGCAGTGCGCACTGACGATTATTCAGTTGCTGGATGTAAACAGAGTCTAAAATCCATGGATAGGGAGAGTGGATTATTTTAGGCCATGGGGAGTAAACAGGATACATGAGGTAACCACTCGACCCCTGGTCTGGCTGTTGTCATATGAAGGTCAGAAACCATCTTTGTCATGTCCATGTACCAAGTAAGTTCTACCAGCGGTATATAGCTTTGCAGATGCCAAAATGGGCAATAGATAGCAAAAATTAGTGAAGAATGTAAGCAAAGGTACAGGAAGATGCATTTGACATTGAGGGAGAGGGAGGAATTGCATTTAATACAGGTTCACTTCACTACATATACTTTTTTCTTGCTGAGAAATCATACCAGATAAATAAGCATAATATCTCAATTAAGCATGCATTTTTTTTAGTACCTGAAGTTCCAAACAGCATTTGCACTTTTTTGATCTGAACATGAAACTTATCATAGGCCTTATCCATCAGCTCCTCCAGAGATGAGGTATTAGCAGTCTGCTGTGATCTTTGGTTAACACTGTTTAGCTTTGAGATAAAGAAAGACATTTACAAACTAACTCACTGCTCTTTAAAACAAAGTCAAACACAGCCACACTTTGGTAAAAACACCATGACTCCCTGTTAAAGAATAAAGAATAATAATGTCATTTATATTTTACATTACTAATGAAAAATAGGAAAAGTATTACAAATATGTCAAAAAAAATAAACACATATGTAGAAATAAAGACATTTGTGGAAATTATATCTATTGAAACTACCAACAGTGAAGTAATAAACAGTTTCTGTAACTCCTCTATTTGTTGGTATTTTGCCTTGTAGTTAGCGGACATTAAAATGTATCAAAATCTAGGAAGTCTATAAAATAATTACAGTAAATTGTATGTTAACAGTAGTTGTTTTATAGCACAGTTCAATTTTCTCTTTTGTTGCTTTTATTTATTTCATCCTTGAAGTAGATTTAATTGGAGTTACCACTATAATCTGAAATAACTGGACAAGCTATACTATTAACAATCCCAGTTCTGACGTGAATCCTGTAGAAGCATGATATCAGTAATTTGTCTGTTCATGCGTCATCATAGTGAGAAGGAATGCA
>NC_092859.1:117889730-117891235 GCF_032062135.1 Pyxicephalus adspersus | reverse complement strand
CTACCAAAATCCACAATAATGACATCAGTCTTGGTATGATAGAAGCCAGACTTTGGAAGCAGCAAAAAGGATGGTTGAAGATTGATCTGCAAGTCAAGAACTTTCCGGGTTTCAATCATATGGGTGAGTCCTTTATGACAAAATAAAAAGTAAAAGTAAAACAAGTTATTACAATAGGCCTTCGCTACACATCAGATGTATGTCCCTGTTCTTGTAAATGAAAACGATATATAATACTGATATATTAGTATGGTAACACAAGGACATGCGGTGTAAGTTACAAATAAAATTGATTTTCAGGAGATTTTTCTATTGTAGCTTATATGCAGCAAGTATATATTTAAATGGACTGTCACTATTTAAACCCTAATTCTTTGTACACCTAATGTATTACCAATGTGATTGGTAATACATTAGGAATAATAGGAATTAATACATTAGGAATAATAAATTAGACACAGTGGAAATTTGTTCAAATAAAGTATACCTTTACAGGAAAACTCTTTATGAGCGGAGGAAAAAAAGGGATTAAACTCTGCATTTACAAACATTTTTTTTCCCACTAAGTCATAAAAAATAGATTGGTTTAAGAAAACACTATAAAGGGCTCTTACGCACATATGGGTTTTGACTATGTCAAAAATTATTTTATTGTTTTTCTTGTTGGAAGCATAACACATTACAGAAGAATTGTTTGCCTTGAACACACGCAGGTTTAGGGTCTTGATGCAAGGTGTTTGGTTTCGGTAAACCTTGTGAAATATGCATCTTTTTTAACCCAACATTTTAGTTAAGATTTACCTGCTGCTGTTTTTTCTTTAATCTCTTCTAGTTTCATTAGTGTTGCAGTTGTGAGTTGTTCTAAATTCATTCCCTTGTGAGTCTGGAAGAAGTCTGCAAGAGCATTGATGGTTACCTATAGGAAATAAAAAAAGCAAATTAAACGTTTTCCAAATCACCTTCCCCAAATACATAATAGTAGCAGGTAAAGACAGTTAGGGAGAAACGCTATTTAAACACTACTATCATACCATAATATTAAGCAGTTTGCAACTACAAATGGTTGTCCATCTGCAAGGAGAAATTGAGCCCGTTTCAGCAAGCTGAATCTAAAGCTCGACGCGCATGCGTATTTGCGATCTGGAATCGGAGCCCCAAAATGAATTCCTTCAACCAAATCCGAAGCCCTGGCGTACTCGCACAGAAGTCTCAACTGAAGCGATTGCTTCGATGGATATGTGCAGCCCCGGCAGTTTCACACTGGCGAGCTTGCATTAAACTCACTGTTCCCCTAAAAAAAAAAACACTCTTTCTAATGGCACACATATTACCCTAAAGCTACGTACACACTTCCAAATTTTATCGTTGGTAAACGAACGACGAACGATCCTGCACGATATCTGCGAACGATCGTATGGCACCGATCCTGTACCTACAGATAACGACACGATCGTTCAAAGATATTGTACACACGATAGATGCGATCGTTTGAACGATACAGGAAG
>NC_092859.1:117888659-117889356 GCF_032062135.1 Pyxicephalus adspersus | reverse complement strand
GTTCAGCTCCTCTACATAGGCGCCTATCTAAACGCTTACGATGTCTGATCGGAGGAGCCGCCTGGGGGTAAATATTGTGACTTTCCGCAGGCTAAACCTCGGCTTTGTCATCGGACTAGGTTTTCCCACAAAAGTCACAAGCACGTTCTTGTTTCTATAGAGATATGTATATATGTATGTATGTATGTATGTATGTATGTATAATGTGTAATGTTGCTGCATTTGATACTTTGCTTACCCTTTAGCACAGTTGCCGCTTTTATTTTTGAAACTGAATGTTTCAATGTCCATTTTGTGATTTTGAAGTCAATGATAATGCTATGTTATTGTGTTTGTGGCCATATTCTGCCTTTATTATCACTTTGAAATGTTTGTCCTGCATACATTTTTTCCTAATCCAGTTTTCCAACCTTGATAGGTCAAAATTGCATATTGGTTTGGTAAGTATTTTTTGAATGCAATATTTGTTGGGCCATTTTTTAACTATTTTGGCATTAAAAAAAAGTGTGGGTTTACATGTGTTTTGTTTGATCTTTTTATTTTTTTTGTCATGTAAATTTAAGTGGTGTGTTTTGTTTTTTTTATGTGTTTTATATTTTAATGTGACTTTTTAGCAAATTTTTATTTTGAATAAAGTTGTTTGTAAAATGTTTCCGTTTGTTTTTTGGGGGTTTGTTATGTAATCTCCTTTCCAATC
>NC_092859.1:117881108-117887575 GCF_032062135.1 Pyxicephalus adspersus | reverse complement strand
CAAAAAAACATCAAGCATTAAAGATTCAAACGGACCTGTGAAATGGACTGGAGAAGCGCACAGAACAGGGAGCAGGTGTGCGCTAATCAATTGCTATCACCTCATCATTGAGATTAACATCTCCTCTTGAATCGCGCAGCTGAAAATTAATCGTCTTAATTGGCGTATTAGAGAACATTGCTCATTTTTGCAGGACACTGGTAGGCGAGTTCACTAGAACTCGGCCCCGACTCGCAGGAATAGAACTTGCAGACCAGAACGTTTGTACGCGCATTTTATTGATAAATCAGGCCCACTGTCCAGAGAACGAAGCACAGAATATTACAGCCATTTCTATCCTTTAGATCTTTTTACACACAGTCGATCTTAGCTGTACCATCAGCCAACAAGTTCGGCTTCTTCCGCTATGGAAGATGTGGTTTAAAGCTACGTACACACTTCCAATTATTATCGTCGGAAAACGAACGACGAACGTTTCTGCACGATATATATGAACGATCGTATAGCACCGATCCCGCACATAGAGTTAACGACACGATCGTTCGTAGATATTGTATACACAATAGATACGATCGTTTTACATATGCTTAAAAACATAACTCAAAATTAATTTGTTTAGAATTACTTACAGCATCATAAATTATCTCCACAGGCTGGGACTGCACAATCAGGACTTGATCTGCAATGCTGTCCTCGGGATTAGTTTCAAACTGAATTTTAAGAAGGGATGACTCACTGGAACCAATACTGCTTACAAGGGATGGAACAATATTCTGTTGCATGAGGCCAGTCACATACCAGTGGTCCAACTTTGCTTCCACCCTAAAATTTGCATATAAAGTTACAATGATGATCACATTTCAAATGACTACTTTATGCATTGTAGTCTATACAGGCTGTATGATCAGAACATTATGTGTAAAGAAACACCTCAGCCAATAAAACCATCTGCACGCCTGTTGAACCAGTCAATTTATAATGATAGTATCTCATTGGGACACAAACTCCTCTATCTGTCTTTTAGAAACAACAATACCAAATGCTCTCGCTACCTCATCACAAGGTAAAGTACATCTTCCTATTCCACAAGTTCCACAATTCCTGCCAGCTAAACACATGGGCTTGCAAGATTCCCCCAGAGGAATGTTTGAGGGAAGGTCAGATTTTTTGTTTTATAAATGGAGACCAAACCTGCTCTGAAAACAGTCTTCACCAAGGAGGTTATAAAAATCAAAAATTTATAGCTATTTTATTCATATCAAAAAGGCAGCTTAAAAAATAGAAGAATGTTCACAACATTTTAAGCCACAAACCATCTTTTTTTCAAGCCAATTTCTTCAGGTTCTAGGTTTGCTAAAGCATTGGCAGACCATACATTAGGCACATGTTTGAGGCATCAGGCAAAATAAAAATAACATCCACACCGGAGATTAAAGATCAGTCACAGACTGCTTTAAATCATAATCTGCCCTGATCTTTTACACCCGTAAGAACCAACAGCCATAGTGGCCCTGGAGCCTCCTTCCAGCTTTACATTAGGTCTCCATGCTCTCCAACAACAATTGGCCACTATGGCATAAAGAGATTAGCTGCTTCAGCAGCACAGGTTTAAGACCAATTCTCTTGTGGATAGAGAGAAAGTAAATGACCAGTGTGGGAAAGTTAGGAGTGTTTAAACTGCACAAAGACAAATGATGTTAAGGTGGGCACAGACATTGGCCTCCAATGTGAGCTGGGCAATGAACAGACAACCAATATAAAGGGGGGGCAGAATATTTAGAAATGGTCAATTTTTCATATGAAAACATTTTGCTGCTTTGTTTATCTTGTGTAAACACATTTCATCAATCATTATTTGTTAACGAATATCAACAGAGACTCAAAAATACATACAGAAAAGACTGCAAAAATGAAGCTTCACTTACAGTTCTAGGCAATGTGAGATTGAAAGAGCTTTCACTGTACCCAATAGCAGTAAAAAGTTTCTTTTTTTCTTCTGGGGTCATGAGGTCATCAATTTCTGAAACATAGTGTGACACAAATAGTAAATTCCAGCTACATAATAAAGGACTAATAAAGCTACGTACACACGCCAGATGATTCTTACTATAGAATCAAGGCTGGTATTGGATGAGAACCTGACTTGTGCACAGGGGCTGTCTGACATCATTCATGGATCAGTCCTGGCGGACGACAAACAACCGCAATGCAAGTGAAGGGTAGAGAGCGCAGCAGGCTGCCGCTCCTTTGTTCTTCCTCTCTATAGAGCTGATCGGTGCTGTATGCACAGCGCTCGTTAATGCATCTTTCAGTCATGAAAGATCTTTTCCAACGACAATTATTGAACCTGTGTACATAGCCTAAACCTGCAATAAAACAATATGCTAAGCTAAAAGTTTAACCTTATTATAATTATTAAATCCTTATTAGCTGAATGAAGATAAATGAAGATGAAGATTTTTTTTTATATTAACAACCATAGGACTTGTACATCCAGTCCAAATTTTTTTGTGCCATTCACTGGTTTTCTTCTGTTCCAACCTCCGTGTTTCATTTTATTCAAAAAATGCTATATGATTTCTAATTAGTTGTTTTGGCACTTCTCTGTTTGCAAAAAGCATTGAGACAAACATGTTCACAACAATATCAGAAATCAACTATAATGTATAATAATAATGTATATATAAAATGTATAATGTATTATGATCTTTATGCTGTTTTCGGGGTTCTGACATCACAGAAAAAGAAGAAAAATGCCTTCCACTCTACATCCCAAAATAAGACAATCTTCCAACATTGGCAGCCTTTGCCTATATTTAGCTAGCATTGAAGTACAAAATGAGACTAGGCTGAGATTTTGATGCGGTTACCGCTTTCTCACAACTGTTGATCATGTCTGCAGTTGAGATGCTACATGTAGCATCTCACCTGTGGCCACCCTTAAGGGAAAGAAAAAAGCTGATGGGTGAGCGGTTCATTACTGCCTGCTGTAGCCATCTGTATGATGATAAAACTCTGGTTCATTAAAAATAAATGCAGCCTTTCCCTATCAGCTGCCTCAACAAGCCCGAAAGGATACACATTTTAAGAATTAAGCATAATATAATAGTTACCTCGGCTTGAGCTTGCTGCCTGACTAGGATTATATTAAAAACATCAAGTTTATTTTCCAAAGCCTGAAAAGGAAGCAAAAATCAAATTTTTCAATAGAACAAAATAAGCACTTAATTTGATTTCTTCACAAACACACATGTACACCAACCACAAAATACTACAAAACCTTTTTTAAAAAAGCGTAGAAAATGGTTGCTCTAGTTAAGCTTTAGATGCAAAAACTAAGCAAACCAAGCAAAAAGACCTTTCAAAGTATATCTTTTCCTCGATTGTGTGTTTCTGGTCTAGGGTGAAACTAGTAGCATGCGTTTAGACCTTCCAAACCATGGTAAAAAGAAAGTTACCTTTATTTGCTTTCCTGTGTCATCAGGAACTTTTGTTTGGGTCAGCTTAACCATGTAAGCATTCTTATAGGCTTTTAGGTCTTCCCTGTGTTGTAATATGTTGCTCCACGACCACATACGAGTCCTCCGTTTAATATGAACTTCCAGAATGCTAGTAATAGCATACTTCCACCTGTAGAAAGTCAGAAGAAAATTTGTAAAATACATGACACAAAGTCATTAGCAAAAGAAAGTACACAATCTTTTTGCATATCAGAACATATTAAAAAAAAAAAAATCTGGTCAATCGCGTGTATTAAAATTATAAATCCAATCTTAGATAAACACAAAATGTAAACAACAAACTAAATCAAAAAGTAGGAGAAGCTTGAAGAAAGTATACTTTTTACCACATCCATAAAGATTACGAGGGCAAATAGCAGCTAGGTGATGCTAATTGAATGAACTTGCATACCCGATCCGTTTTTTCTTCAATGGGGGAAAAATTGCTGATCGCATGCGCTTATTTTCCCCATTTATAGCAGGCTACGTTCACCTGATCTCGCGCCTGCGCAGTGCGAGTTTGGGGACGAAGACAAAAGCCTGAAGACGGCAGATGAAGGCGTCCGGTACTTCCTCTGCGCTGTGGCAAAGGCGGGTAAGCAGGACGGCGTGGGACCGAACCCAGAAAAGCTCCAAAGAGATTGAGGGATCTGCGGGAGTAAAGGTGATGTTTTTTCCCCAGTTTGGTTCTGCTTTAAGAGAGCTGTGCATGGTAAAAGTATCTTAGCTAATACACATTTTTGGTTTTTAACACACTAGTACACTTTTTTATAGATAGTACTTTCTTAATCCTACAAATATATGGAGATTATTTTTATGTTGTTAGGACAAATATAAGTAAAAAAGAGAACATTTCACAAAGTGCCAACATACCATTTTTTGGGATCTTCCTCCAATGATACCAATGGCCTGTACTTCCGGTATGGAACATTCCTCACCATATAATCCACAGACTCCAAAAGGTCAATCATACTATGGTACTACAAAAAATAATAGTGGCAATAAATATGTAAAGCATTTTTAAAACTGATTAACCATGAAAAAAATATTTAATGCCAAAGAGTATTTTAGAAGAGTAACATTTGTGCACTAAAGTCAGAAAAAGCACTGGTAACAGCGTGGCCGTGCTCACCATTTTGTTCACAAAAATCACATTTCCAACCCTTACTGACATCCTGTATCTAACCATTTATTGTCAATATTTAAGATCTCCTGTAAACAGTGGCAAGAGTGCAATATTCTATCTTTATGATCAATGGGATTAGGGCAAACCATATGATTGCGGATGATACGCAAAATATTGAATCAAATAAAATCCAAATTACGTGATTAATCATACCCACTTTTTTTTACCAACACTTTTGATTACACCACTTCCAAATGATGAAAAAAACTCTTAGTCTGCTGATTCCCTTCAAATTCCCTTCAAATTTCTGGGTTTACTGCATAAGGGATTTTCAAGTCTGAACAAGCATTTATTGGTCATGCAAGTGTCTGATGTGTGGAGCTGGATTGTAAATTTCAGTTTCTACTGCAAGGGATAATTGTAATAGGAAAGCCCTGACCACATATTATCTCTACTATTTCTGTGCACTCCTCATGTTTTGATAGCTCCACTCTATACCTACTTTCTACTACTACTATTCTGGTTTTCTTTTCAATGCTAGGTATTCATTTGTCTTGGCTCTTGCTCCTCTATTTCCTCCACAATAATACTTAGTATACCTTCTGTGCATTCTCTTGGACTATACCGTTAAAATTCTAATATCATAAATACACAAAAACCGATCATGAAGGTCACCTTCTTAGGCCAAGTCATTGAGCGTCTTAAAAGAAAACAGCAAAAGTACAGCAAAAAAAAAATAAGTGGGTAAACATTTTAGTATACTTTACAGCCAAGTGGTACTAGTACACCTTCCTAGCATACATAATGAATGCATGAGAAGCTCAAAAAATTTTAATTGACCACACATGTTCAACCTACCAAGAAATATTTCTGATTGCAAAATTGTAGTATATATTTCCTATTACCTACCTGTGGTTTGGTCAGTTCTATTGCAACATGTTGAATTTCCATGTTCCAGTCTAACTTTGGTGTCTGCAGTTCAAACTCTGCATTAGGGTTGATGAAAAGCTTTGCAAATGCAGAAACTGGCTGAAAAACTTAAAATACAGAAAAAAGTATTTTGGTTGAAATGTATAGAAATATTCAGACCCAAAGTTTTACTATACATATTTATATGTGACATAAAAATGTTTCTGTTGCAATTTCTGATAATGAAATGATCACTGTTTTCAACAACTTGGTCTCAGCTACAAGAAAAATATGACAGAATCCAGTCTGTTAACATATTAGTACACACTAATTTAACATATAATCTTATGGGAAGACTATTGTTGGAATGCATGATCCGGTGACAAATACTCACGAAAATATTTCCAGAGTTTATTTGAAGACAATAAAAATCACATTTTAAGGAAATTTGTTAGTGTTACTTACTGTACTGATAGTCTGTGGGTTTTCCTCCACTGGACACGATACCTGATTTCAAACCAGCCTAAAAATAAAAGCACAAGTCAAAAGCTTGAAAACAAACATTTTCTTGACAATTACAAGTACCTGACATTTTCCTTTTCATATAAAACAATACTATCAAAATGTGCTAACAAGGGCTAAAGGGCAAAAACCTAAATCTTTTCTTCAGAGGATTGTTATGTATATCATGTATAGTTTTTGCATCAAGAAAGGCTACGTACACACATCAGGTGACTCTCGTTTGGTAATCACCTCCGGCCTGATATCGGCCAGGATCCGTCCTGGCTAACGATGACAATGAATGATCGTAATGGAAGTGAACAGGAGGGATCACAGCGAGGTGCCACTCTTGTCGTTTGCCTCCTTCCCCTCTACATAGAGCAGAACAGCACTGTATGTACAGGGCTTGTTCAGTCTTTTGTCGTTAGAAA
>NC_092859.1:117875592-117878260 GCF_032062135.1 Pyxicephalus adspersus | reverse complement strand
GGTTAATTTTAAATAAGGTTTCTATGCAGACTGAATTTATGTTGCGCAGTAAATGACTATAATTTCATCCTACTCCTATTTGTACCTTTAATGACCACTATGACTGCGAGTAGAAGCTTAGAATTTCAACTTACTTAGCCCTTATTGCAAATTCAAAGGTTAAACTATGCATGAAGACAGACAGACATGTCCAAGCACAAGATGCAATGCTTTGTCTTCAGGTTCAAGGAAATTACATGAGTTAATATTCCTCGATAAAGAGGAGACCAATTGCTTTTGAAGGATTAACTACATATGCATTGATTAAGTTGAGTATCTAAGATACGTATTATGAAAACAGGTGCCTTTTATTACAGGTTGATAAGGGTAGCCCGACATTACACCATATCAAAGACATGGAGTCACTACGCAGTCAGAAGGCAGACAGATATAGCAATAGCTTACAGAGCAATATTGCAGACAGCATCAGCAAGGGTAAAGTTACATTGGTGGTGGAAGACCAACATGACATTTTTAGAATGTGGTCTCGGTTGGTCTTTAAAAAGCCTCCCTGGGGCAATAAACATTTTTCTATTTACTAGATGTTGGAGAAACAACATTTCAATTACCCAATGCCTTAGATCAGCTTCTCTCAAATGGTGAACATCATCTAGCCTAGAAGTCTTCCAGTAGTTGCTAGGGTTTTTTTGAGAAACAAGCAATTTGCACCTCTAAGGTCAGTTTAACAAACACCAATGATCTTTTTGGATATCTGTAAGGGGGATATTTTCCCACTGAATGCTATGTTAATATACTGGGGATGCCTGAAGACATGAAAGTTGTTCCAAGGGGTCCCCATGTTAAAAAGGTTGAGAAATACTGTTACTTACACTGTCCATACAATTGTCCCTATTGTGTGAATTAACTTAATCTCTAGACATACATTAATTAATCTCTAGACATACATTACACTGCATGCCTATTTGAGGGAAAAAAAACTGATGTAAATGTTTTTTTATGCCCATATGCAACAGGCTTTGTGAATGTTGGAACTACAAAATTCTAATACAAATATGTTTAATTTAGGACAGTGAAAGAATAAGCACATGGGAGACATGTTAAATGAATAAGCCCTCGTGTCCATTTATAAAAATATAAAATATATATATATATATATATATACAAAAAACCTGGAAAAAAAAGAAATCCTTAAAGTGGGAGTCAAAGCAATATACTGTATATTTGTCCAGTAATCATCACACCTAATTAATCCGCCTTTCTTAAAAGTATTTCTCTGCAACAATACCACAAAACCTTAGGCCAGTGTTGGTAAAACTGTTGAAGTTGCACTGTTCAAAAAAACTGCAGTAATTCAATAATTTCCCTTGACATTACTGTTGCAACTTGCAATCTGCAGATATTCCCAATAAACCCAACTGTCAACACAAAGCCTTATTTTCTAATTCCTACTGAGCGTTCTGAAGCAAACATTTTATTGCATTGCCTTGCCTTGTGACTACAACCAGTGCCTGCACAGTAATTCCTCCTACTAAGCTGTATTTTTAGTTTTCAATAATTTTTATTAGTGTTTTAAGAAGGGAAATTGAAAAATTGGAAAGGAAATATAAAACTCCATACATACATGGGTATCATTTAAAATACTTGACAGTTTTTCATATATAATATCATCAGAATCAAGTGAGCTGATTTTGGGCAAAGATTTTGAGGTATATTTACTATGTATTGTGATATACGCAATGGTTTAATAAAGTGGTCAGCAAAGTTTCTGACAGCAGGGCCCAATAACAGAATAAAATTTTCCCGCCAGTCACACAAGAAGCTGATGTATCTCAAGGCATAGCCACGAGGAGCAATGCACCATTTTCTTGGTTTACCCTTAAACCTTCTGAATGACTTTCTTGCTACATAAACAGCAATGGCAAAGATTGTCCTGCCTGGCTTTGTATTGAGCCCGAGTTGTGAAAATTCAACCTTTGGCTGTACAGAATTATAAACCCAATATCAGGTGGTCGTTGGCAGCCTATAGTATTCAACATTTTTTCTGGAAAATTGAGGGGGGGGGAGGTGTTTACTTCCTAACAAAAGTCTACTTTTGCATAATATTTTGCATGCCAATACAGGGATGCTTTAATGCAGTGCTTTAATTCCCCCCTACTCAGAAGCGCATACTCACCAGCTGCTAAGAGGGAGTTGAATACCCTTAACTTTCAGAGCTAGGGGAGCAGAGAACTAACTTCTCCTTCCTCTCATGTGACAGCACTGGTGTACAGAAAATGCCTTAAGAACTGCAAAGACACTTATTAACTGTTGCCTAAAACTATCATTAGTGATTGTTTTGGGTGTAAGAAGGATCGCAAAGGGTCATCTCAAAGCAACAAATATATAGCATTAGAAAGCCGTTTTTTGTTTTCAAAGCTAGGACTTGGCTAGGGCTAGGAGTGAATTGGACATTAGTTACCATACTCCTTGTGACTTAAATTACGGTCGCAGGAGGGTGGGCATTACAGCAAACTTGTTGCTTTGCATGAGCACAAGATTCAACTATATTCATACATTTTAACCTAATTGGCTAGTATCAGATGATGGTAAAATAAAAATAAAATACAGTGTTTTACTCAGGTATCAAGAAAATAAAACAATTTTACAAGTGAAGTATGTCTAAACCCCC
>NC_092859.1:117807747-117875327 GCF_032062135.1 Pyxicephalus adspersus | reverse complement strand
AAAATCCACCTCAATTCACACTCGGGATTACCGCTGGGGGGTTAATATTATAAATAAAAAAAAAATAAAAAACAGGGATAGGTACCTAGCACCTTCTTTTCAGGAAGGGTTACACATTAATCTACAAGTAATTACATAGCTATTAAGGTAATATGTTCCATGCTAACACCTGATTACACCCATCTGGCATTGTGCAGTTCATATATACATAAGGTGTGGTTAAGTAAAAGGTGGATGGTTAAGAAAAATCAGTTAAGGTAATACACATAGCAACAGATATACCTGCTGCAGTTAGCAACAGATATACCTACTGAAGTTTATCATATACCATTCTATTTACACATATACATGACTAATATAAAGTGTGGAACTTTAGTGGTAGGGTAATGAATTAGAGAAGACTTAAAACATAGAAAATAAACATAAAATACATTACAGCCCATTAAAACAATGCAACCGACTAAAATAAATGTATCAATGATATGACAATATTGTACTGTAAAGTCATACCAGTCTAATGTAATGCAATTGAAGTAACTAAATCATTCATGCAAACAAAAGAAAAAAAACGCTCAGAAAGAAGCGACTTTTGCATAGGAGACTTGAAATAATGTATTGTGTAGATAAAAAAAAAAATAAAACGTTGCATGTCTTTGGCTTGACTATTCTAATGAGTTGGCAACCTAGCACCTATAAAATGATTCAACACATATGAACAGCAATATGCGAGTGGGCTTTTAGTAACAGCAGACCAAACATACAGTGTATGCTTCTACTGGCATCAATGAAATGCTCTCAAAAAGCTGTCATAATCAAAAGGAAGGAAAAAAACATTAAAAAAAGGCATAGTCACACATATTGATACAAACAATATATTTACCAGGATACTTTCTGTAGGTTTGTTGTAAAATATTTTGCTGTTCACATTCCAGTATGTGCTAAAGCAATCCACACGCACCAACTATAGATAATGAAAGAAGACATATTGATTAGCTGAATGAGCCATATTTGTAATGTAAACCAATACTTAAACATGATTAGCTTTGGCAACTCATTAATATTGTTACACAGTTTTTATATAGTGCCAACATATTACCCAGCGCTTTACAAAGTCCATAGTCATGTCACTAGCTGTCCCTCAAAGGGGCTCAATATAATGTCCCTACCATAATATGTCATTACCGTAGTCTAAGGACAATCTTAGAGGAAAAAACATTTATCTTAACTGCATATTTTTGAGATGTGGGAAGAAACCAGGGTACCTAAAAAGAAACCCACATAGACACAAGGGGAACAACTCCCTGGCCGGGATTCGAACCTGTGACCCAGTGCTGCCAGAGGCCAGAGCCAAATATGCTGTGTTCTTGAGCGGTTAACATTTGCCTTGACACTTCAAATAAAGATGATGCCTATAGGCAGTACAATAATCGCGTCTCAGATTAAACCTGTATACCAAATGAATAGTGGTTCAACAAGAACAGACTTCAAATTGGCTTTTTGAAAGAAATATGTACTACAGAAATATGTACATATGAAAAAAGGAAATATGTTCATAAATATGAACAGGTGGCTGTCATGTCTCCTGAACAGCAGCATCCAACCCCACAGCAAGTGGCAAGGACTCCCAAACATTAACTACCACTAGTGGCAAGCTACAACCTTCTGAATGAATGATAGTATAGCATTTTGGGGGGTAAGCATTTACACCCAGGAGTAAATAGGCGCTTGCAACAAGGGTTAAAAAGGCAAGATGGCTAGATTACATTTAAATTTGTCAAAGCTTTTGTTAAAGCGTTTGCAGTGTTGTTTAAGAGGTTTTGAAACTTTTTTAGGACATGTTTTTACTGGTGGCGGACAGCTCAAGAATCATTTCTGGGAAGTTTTTAGCCCGCATCACTTCACTATAACCACACATATGTCAATGTGAACAAACCCCTAAAGGAATATGCACATAGTTTATTCTCCAAAGTCTATACATAAGTGCACTTGCAATTTTCTGAAAATACATGAAAAAGAAAAATAGAACACTCACACATTTAAAATATGCAAAAATCAGTTCTACAATTACCAGTGCATACATTGCTAAATTTGAAATTTTACCTTATAAACTATTTTAGTTGCTTCAGTTAAAATACATGGTTTCCAAAGCTCATTCGAGGTCTGTGACAGGAAAAGACAAAAATCATATGAAAACGCAACTAATAAAAGAAATAAAAAACAAAAAACACATTCTTTTTAATAAAAACAACCTAGAATATTACGCAGAATTAAGCCACCTTAATAAAGCTATGCAACCTATGTGCTCATAGAAAAACACTGCTAGATGCCATTCTAAAATGCTGAAATCAACCCCAATAATTTATAAACTTTAGGCATACCAGCAAAAAAAAAAATAACTGAAATGCTAGTGAAATCATCAGTTAAAAATTATGGCAAATACATCTATTTGTCACATATTTACAAAGAATAGGCAAAAATGTACCTGAAGGCTCAGCTCTGCCAGTGTTATTCCAACAGATAATGGATTATTGGCATCAGTGATCTGTGAATACAAGAATATGTTATTGCAGTGACCTTATATCTTGTTGACTAACTTAAAATGGTTATCTACACAAAAAGTAAAGAACATGTTCAAGTCACTACTAAATGGTGTGTAATGTATACTGTAGCTAATGATTAATTACTAACCGTCTTCCTTACAAAACCAGTTTTTTACAGTTCTTAATTACATAGTATTTTATATATATATTTTATGTATTCTATAGCGCCGACATATTACGCATCACTTAAAAAGTCAAAAGTCCTGTCACTAGCTGTCCCAGCTCATAATCTAATGTCCCTGCTTCAGTCATATGTCTTTAATACAGTCTAAGGTCAATTTTGGGGGAAGCCAATTAACGTAATCGCATTGGAATATAGGGGGAAACCAGAGAACCCCGAGGAAACCAAATCAAACACAGGGAGAACCTGGAAACTCCATGCAGATAGTGCCCTGGCCAAGATAGGAACCTGGGACCTAGCACTGCAAAGACCAGAGTGCTAACCACTGAGCCGCCATGGTGGCCATGTGTTTAACTTTAAATTACTCATGTTTTAGTCTAACTAAAAAAAGTGTTTTTTCCAGAATAGGGCATACACAATAATAAAACTGCAGCGGAAATTCTTGAGTTCTTGGATGAAAATAGTTTTAAAAAATGAAATTTTGAGAATATGTTACCAGTATTTATACCAACTTAATAGGACTACATATACACAGCACTGTATACAATACCTATTCACATTCTTTTTACTTTATACACACACACACGTATTTGGCCATTTCTATAATAATGGATTTGCATATACAAGCATCAAAATTCAATATTGAGTCAACTATTTTGTATTGTCTTCTGCTTTTACACATCAGGATTGTAATCTTGCAGGTATGCGTTTTGGACAAAGCAACACTGATAAATACAAGTAATATACCTTGTTACATATTATGACATATACATAACATGACAGAACTGTTATCTCAGTAGCTACTTATTTTAGAAGAGAAAAAAAACAAATTCTTCTTCATTACTCCCACCCTTGTTTTTGTTTATTTGGATAGTGAGGACATTAAGACTTGAAGTAATAAATGTTGCAGTGTATTGTTCTTAGTCATTTTAGTGAGTCATTTCCATGTGATTTATTGCACTAAGAAGTGTTTTAAGGCAGATGCCAGGCTCAGGGCGGTGGGCGTTTTGTGTCTCTGGACATAAGCCGGCCACTCTCCCATGACAGTTCTGAGCCTGCGGGTGGGAGAGGGAATGGGTTCTGGCATCATGACATCACTAAAGAGGAAGTTAGTGACACCCGGCTTCCCACGCATGTGCGGTCCGTACCCGTTAAATTTAGTGGTTAAATTTAGTGGTACGCCGGTCCAAAATGGTTAGCTACTACAACTGTCTTAAGGGGTATGATGTGGTGCTCTTTTGAATGTAATTATCATTTACAAAACTGCAAATACAATGGTATTCTTCCTTAAAACTGTATATATTCATCAGATTTCTAAAAAGGTACCAGCAGCTATAGCGTTTGAAAAATAAAAATAGGTCAATAGTTGTGATAAATAACTGTTTTGTCACTGAACATTCCTTTACTGAAGAAATAAGCTTTTAGCCCATTAGATTTTACGTGAAAGGAACTATGGGCTCTACTTATAAAACAAGGAACCAAACATTCCCTCAAACATCCCCGGGTGGAAATCAATTACTGCCATTGAAAGTCATGGACCTGAAAGATTCCAACGAGGGAATGTCCAATTCTCCGTTTTATAACTAGAGCCCTATCATGCATTTATGTTTACTGTTTTATGTAACCATCACAAAGGGTTCTGAGACACCACTGCATATTTAGCATATGATTTAGATACTTACATCATCTTCATATCGGATATGAATGTTTGTTATTTTGACTTGCAGATTCTTGATAACCTGTGCTGCCAGTTTTTCGAAAAAAGTATCTTTTTTCTCCTCCTTTGGTTTATCTTCAAAAATAAAATTAATACAATAACAATTCATTGTGGTGTTAACTGCTAAATGCATTCCAAAGAAATTCAGTCATGACAGATAATTTGTCAAGCGCACACAGAATGTTTTTCTATGTTATGACTCATGTTTGAATTTTTTTTCTTTTATATGTCAAAAAAACACTTCTACATTGGCACAAATAGTAAACCCAGACATTCAAACAAAATATATAAAAGTGTGAAATGCTAAGCACTGTTACATGCAGTAAAATCCACATGTCAAAATAATCTAAAAATGAAAAGCTATAGGTAGCTCAAGTTATGTTTAAATCCCACATTCTGTAAAAGTCAAGTTTGACTCCGCCTACTTCCACCCTTCAGAGCAATGCAGTTAGTCTTTTAATCTGATGTGAAGCCTGAATGACCAACAGTCAATCTCAGAATATTGGAGTATTGGCAAAGATCTGTTTTAAAGGAAACGTCAAGAGTTTCAATAAATTTAGCTGCTTTATATCTGCATCTGTTTTTACCGAAAGTAACCACTGCTTGGGAATTGTTTTAAAAGTCAGTTTAAATTGCTTAAATTTGCAACAATAAATACAAACAGCAAAAAAAAAAAAAATTCTAAACTAATTCATGCAATCGCTATATTAAGAAAATGCTTCAAACAAATGTGTTGCTAACCATGTCAACTACAACATAAAATGTTGTAATCTATCAGGAAAATGGACAGTGGATCATTTTCTGGGTGGTACAAAGCTTTTTTACTTACATGAAATTAGCAAAATATACACATGGCAATAAACAAACAAGCTTTTGTTTGAATATTTTACCTTATGGGCAACTCAAAAAAGCCAGCTACACCTGAAAAAGATACTATGTTACTAATCAGATTCCCTTAGGTCCCAGAAACTTTAGTAATGAGATTATCCAGGCCAAATTAGTGCAGCTACCTCAAAATTCAGAAGGTCACAACAACTATGTCAATCCAATTTTTTATTTACGTCATATTGAGCTAAATCCAGGGAGTTTTGGGTGAACATAAATAACATGTGATGTTTGCAGGTTGACAGCAACCACAAAGAAATGACAGTCTTAAATGCTGTTATTGCTATCTGCAGATGAAAATAGGTTCATAAATAGGACCTAGGATCTTCATAAGTACATAAGTATGTCATAAGTCTTTAGTCTTATTAATGATTATGTTACAATTGTTGGGTTTATTTAGTATGCATTGTACTCAACATTAAAAACAAAAATCCCATGCTATTCGGAACCAAACATGAGCTTCATCAAGCATGCTTACAAAAGAATATGCTTACCCACCTTTTTTGCTACCATGAACCTTAAAACGGTTCTTAAAAGGTTTGTGCTTTTTACGTTTTGGTCCTTCGCATTGCATGCATTAACGTGAGAAAAGGATAAAACTGGTGTTAGTAAAGACTGACACAGTATTTTTGGATTAAGGGAAACCAGTTATTATAGATATACACATACAAACAGATAAGGCATAAATATTTGTGGTCATAGGAATGAATATACCATGTGCATTTTATGTATCATTTGTTCACGTACTGTATACCACCCTTGAAAATCTAATATATTGAAAATCTCAACAGATTCCATGAGTTGTACTTAGTTTTTCTTGTAGCTGTGTAATAAGAGATTTATACCAGTGCACTTTATATAAAATGAGGACAAAATGTATTTCATATATATATATATATATATATATATATATATACACACACACATAAAATAAAATAAAATCAACCAGCAGGATTAGTTTGAAATTTAGCCTGGAGTATAAAGGGCAATTTGAGCATGCAGCAGATTAATTTATCAAAGTGGTCTGTTCATAAATTTGAAAGTAAGGGACACATAAAATCATAAAAGGACAGTACCAATGACGAGCCTTTGAGTACCTAATACAGCACTTTGTTAATGGCAAATGTAATACCATTGTTAATTTGGTAGGACATGTGACTATAAATATAAATTTGGTTTACTTGCATTAGTTGTGCTAATAGCCATTAGTTAAGGCAACTTGCCCAGTAAGATTTCTGTTCCTTGAATTGGACAGGCAATATATCCTTATAACATGAGAAACTACAAGAAGATAAGTCATTCTGGCAACAAACGCATGATTTTTCTCCGAATTTTACAGCAACATTTTTTCCTACATCAACAAACTAGGAAGCTTCTAAAAGAACGAAGGCTACGTACACACGTGCAATAATTACCATTGGAAACAAAAAAAGTGCACACCGACTGGTCAATGACGACGAATGAGGAATGTTGCTGGAAACGAACAACCATCCCGTCATGTGTACGGTCGTTCAGTGATCATGGATTGTTCTGTGATACACTTTCTCTTGTACTTGTCCCTTCCTGCATCGTTCAAACAATCGTATCTAGTGTGTGTACATTATTGGTGGATTATATTTGAACGATCGTATCGTTTCAGCATGTACAGAATTGTGAACAATACGATCATTCAAAATAATCATGAATAATCGTTGATCGGTCGTTAATCATTCCTTTTCCAACGACAATTATTGCACGTGTGTACCTAGCCTTACTGTAGCTAGATGCTAAAAAAAGCAAAGCTAAAGGAAACCAGAAGAAATCTACTTCTGCCGATTCCAGGTCACAGGCACAGGTTATATGGCCAGATTGTATCCTACGAAAGAGAGAAGTCCAAACAGTATTTACTAAGAGAATGTGTGAATGTTTAGAAGGAACAAATTACTTACTATACAGACAACATTATCAATTATAACCCCTTGGGGTTGTTTTAATCTGAACAAAGGCAAGAATAAGAAACCCATCTTCCAGTCTGAAGATTCAATACCGATAATACCATGAACAGGACACCTGCGGCAGAGAGCCTTGGGTTTTTTTAAAAAAGGAAGTTCTATGAAACCAGTAAAAGAAGTGTCCACGTTGCACATCACTGCTGTTTCCCTGAGTGCAACAGAAGTATTATAAAAAAAAAAAAAAAACTATAAACAACGAACTTGTTTGTGTGCATATTTTCTTCTTTGTCAAGAGGGGGTGTTAACTATTAGCCAATACAAATATTTTACTTTCATATTCTGTTCATTGTTTTGCATCAATTTACCCAGGTACCAAAATGATCCCCTATGACTTTAAAATCCACCTGCACGACTTCCAACCAGTTGCTTCATTCAGACAATAATATCCCCAAAACCCAGGCCCTAGGGCACATTACCCAATGCACCTGGGTACTTTTTTCAGCAACAGTACTTTGCATTAGAGAAGGAAAGAGAAAACCAAAATTCACATGATGACAATGTGATAAAGGAAACGAGGACCAGGTTTTGAAAATGTAAATGTAACTATGAGGAAATTATTTAAATATACTAATTGAAGGAACACAAACAATGCCAACTAAAGTGATGGAATATGCCAAATGCTTTGCATGAAAGAAACAGCAGCAGAAGGACTGTGTATTTTATATGTATTATATATGTAGGCACACAGATATATAGATGTCTGTCACAGCAAATAGTATGATTGATATATACCCAGAATTTATCAGCTATTTTTTAGACTGAAATCACAAAGCTCTACCACCAGCCCAGGGCACTGGATTTAGTATTATTAGTAATGTAGATAAGCTTTTAAGTTCATTTTTTTTTTAAACAAAGGATATATAGTTTGGTGTGTAAGATCTTTTGAATAGAGTTTTAGGTCTGCTGTGTGCTTGTACACGCATATCGTAAATAATATAGCACAGTTGATTTCTTCTATGTTAATTTATCTTTATACTAACCAACATAATATGACTGCAGTCATTCTGACACAACCTAATCACACTGACTTTTATGGAGAAAGAAACGCTAACCCTTGTTTCTCTCCAGGAGAATTAGATTCTTGACGGGTGTAACAATCACTCTGCACTGGGGACTGCCAGTATCACTCTTATTTGCCAAGCTTTCCTGTGCCACTTCACATCTCTGATGGCATTAGTTGCAGCAGGATGCTATCCTCAAAGCTTCTTTTCCTTGTCGCATTTACTGTTGTGATTGGACAGCTAAGGAGGATGGAAACAGAAGATGCATGGAAAACAGCATGCATTTACTCATGTCAGAAAACACAAGCTGAAGTATAGGAATGGTTGGAAGGAAATAACACTGGCAGCCCCCTTGGCAGACACAGGTGTAAGGGGGACAATGGCAAATTCAAAGTTTTCTTTAGGTTCCTACTATCCAGTCCTTCGACATACAAAAACATTCTGTAACTTTGCGAAATTCTTTCTGTTGCCCACATTGCACAGAAATAAAATATAGAAAGAATACAAATTAAAAACTGCATGAAGCTTGGCATGGCACATTAAATAATAGGTCCAGTATTCAGCTACTTTTGTACTGCTCAGTCATGTCATAACTGATAACAAGTAAAATATGGATGAAGTAGGTTTTACTATTCCGACTGAAAGACATGAGTGATGAGAAGAATGAAAACATTTTAACATTAACATGGAAGTTAAGATTTATAAGAGTCATTTATACGCACCAGACTTTGTATTACTATACACAAAGCTTTGTAAATTATAGCAGTCTCCAGGAATTCCTTCACCCGACGGCCAGCATTAAACAGAAATTAAAAATTTAAAACAGCTTCACTGATTCTTAAGTCCATAACTGTATTCTGGCATTTAGATAATAAATTCTCTGCAAAGGAGCAAAGGGTGTCTACCTTTTTCTGCAGCTTTCTGCAGAGCCTCTTCGATCCTTTGTAGCTCTCGCTGTTTTGCCTCCTGCAGGTTTACCTCTTCCTTCTCTGCATCATATTTTATGCCTGTGACAAATAAAATAGTAAGTTTACATAGGTACAAAATGAAATAGAATATGCAATATCATGTATATATATATATTTTTTTTTTTTTAACAGCTGACAAGTTAAGAAATGTTTATTGCAATCGAAGTAAGATGAATTGAAGCAAAATGGCTAAATATACAATTGAACTGCACGCATTTAAACTCTTTGGAAAGCCACACTTTTTTGTCATTTTGTTCAGCCATCCTTGTGATGAGCACATCAAAGTCAAAGTCAAACAGGCAGACATCAGCTTCATCTACTACAGCCAAACCTAGAGTTTGTTTACCATCCCATGCTTAATTACTGTCTAAACATAAAGGAACATCACATTGATAAACCCTCAGTCAACTTTCTGCTCTCAAGCCTGAAAGAAGACTGGCAAGCCTCTGTGATGCAGAAGAGCCAAATGGGAACAACGTGCCATTCCACTCCCTCACAATGTTCTAACTGTTCAGGGAATTACAGGAAGTTGTTACGTTAGGAAAAATAGGCACTTCGATTGGACAAAATAATACACTTTTACATAAGTAGATGGTTTAAACTGCAATTATATGTCTTTGGTTCACTTTTCAACATGCCATATTTTTCCACCTTTTCCCACTAACTTTTGAGTTAAAAAAACAAAAAATTAAATATATTAAATATATTACGAAAATTTAATTTTCGGATACTAAATCTTAAAACCAAACTGAGAATTACATAAGGAGAACTGGCAAAGGAGCTTTTATTTCTGTTCATTGAGTTCTGAAATTTCACATCACATCATAATCAGAAAGAGGACACCTAGTCTGCTAAATTGATACGCAGCAGCAGACTGTCATGTCAACATGTTTAAATTAAACACAATTGAATGGAATTGATTACCAGAGCTGCTCCTTTCTAATCCAGGGTGCTGCTTTGGAGAAGACCTTAACCAGGGTAAATCCAATCACATTTTAGATCCTGAACTCCTTAATATTAGAGAATACAGAACAGCATTATATATGTGTCCATAATACCTATGTGGAATTCAGCTTTAGTATATTTGGGTATTAGCGTATTTTGTACAATTTTTTTTTTTTTTTTTTTTACATTCCATTAATATACTTTTCTTTAGGAGAAGTGTTACACAGCCTTAAGGAGCATAAAATACAAGTGGCATTATCATCACTTTGTACAATTTTAAAAATAAGTATACATAAAGATGTGTTTACTTTTGCCTTAAAGTACAGAGATATAAATATATGAAAAATAGGTAAAAATCAATACAGCTGTCATAAAAAGGCAAGAGGCAAGCAAAAATCCTCCATTAAGAACATGTGTTCTGAGGACAACCCTCTCTGATACATTTTTTTTCTGTTGTGCCTATAGGACAGGAAGCAAAGAGAAATCTCCCAAGCAGGGTGCAGACAGCACAAGATACCCTACTAGGACATGTAACCCTTCCTTGATCCATACAAAAACTAGAAAAATTATTGATTAAACATACTTAGGAGTAAGCATTCTTGATTGTCTTACATAAAAAACATATTATAAAGACCCACATTATGAAATTACAGTCAACCTTACTAATTGAAAACTGCTGGAAATACACATGAATGCACTCAACATAACCAGAGAGTGGTGTCCTACCATCTTTTTATTTAGCTTTAGTTTAGCATTATGCGTATATCTGGCATAATGCGTTTGATGTGTTTGATGGAACAAATATGACAAATTGATAATATCAAATAAGTTAAGGCAAATATTTTGACCAACTGATCAAAAAATGAATTATTAAATTATTAATTGAAATGCATGTTTTTTAAAGACCTTATAACAGGCATATTAACCTACAACATGTGAATATTACTGACAAATGAGTCTTTGTGCTGTGAAAGTTTGTACTATTAGATTTTTTCTTTAGTCATAACAATGTATTACTCTGTCATTCATTTTCCCTTTTTTCTTTTGAAAATCCATAAACAAAATTTTGCATGCCAGTATGTAGCCTTCTGAAACACTCCCTTTTAGTTGTTGACTATTCTAGATGTTTTGCACACTTAAGAGTTTGTTTGTTTTTTTTACTCAGGAGATGGGAACATGGGTTTCCAGGGTTTGTTCCAAGGTGGCTAAAGTAATGCCACAATAAACAAGTGTTTAATTTTCTTGGATTGCAGTTGGCAGGCAGTAGTCAATGGCTCTTCCTAACCATCCTCTTGGATGTAAAGATGGTTACCGGCAGCAATAAAGCAGTAAGTGTACCACAGGTTTTTAATACTGCTACTATATTACTTTGTTGGAAAAAGAGAAGAAAACATGCTGAAGGAAATAAATAACAAAAGAAAAAGAAATAATAATGTTATACTATAGCCTTTGGGAACCATTTTTAACTACGAGACACTAAAATCTTTTTTTTTTCGTTTTAAATAGTATTCATGTGATCCACCCAGCCCATTCTTTGGCAGATTCTTATAAATGTCACAAGATTAGGCATGAGTCATAAGCCTGAAAGCTGCAAGACGGTACATACACTTTAAAGCTCTTACAAAAGTAAAAACATTTTATTTAGTTCCAGAGGCTATCCCTTAATGTCGAACTATGACCAAAAATAAAAATAACATGAATTCTGAATTAGACAAGTAACATTACATTGTTACATTGGTTCTGGGTCTCAAAATGTTTTTATAACCTTCCTACCCTGCCAGTAGGTTCCCTGATTTTCCACTTAGTTTAACAGGGTAACAAAGCTATTAATTTTGCACTCCAATTACTGTAATTTTGTATAGGCGTTACAGTTTATTTTAAGATGGACTTTGAAAAATGAAAAAATAAATTCAAGCTTAATTGTTATCAATTCATTGTAAATGCAAGCTGTCAATGTGTTAACGCAACTCATCAAACATCAATGAAATCAGTTTGAGAAGCTTCCAGGATCATTCGGACCTGCAATCGACCTTCTTCTGATCCGCATTTGGCCTGAAATTAGTAGGTTTCAAATGCCATTAGACTTGTACAGGAATACAAATCCCAGCTGAAGTAAAGAAAAGCCCACTAACATTGGTCCTACATATAATCATATATCTCAATTATATATATAAGAAAAACAACTTCAAGCTACATACTTTAATCACTCCATTACCATCGATAGATTCAAATTTTTGTTGAATGATTAGTATGTCTCAGTGGAAACAGAAAATTAAATCACACATGTCTTATTCCATTAACCCCCTACTAAAAACTCATCATCATGTGTCCCCCACTGAAATTGATTAATAGTGAAAGTATTAATCTACAGGAAGAAATATAGATGAAGGACAGGGTTTAACATTTGTTACTCAGCACAGCAAAACTGTAACACCTGTATTATGCATTTGCCATCTACCTCCAACCAATGTAATGTAGCCCATTACTGTGCACTTTAACCTTACTGTGCATTAAACTCTTCACTGAACACTTTACCTCTTCACTGTGCTACATATTCAAAGTACATCTGTACAACCCACAGAAACAGCAAATTACCTATTTATTGTACACTAACCGTTTCTTGTATATTTTCCATTTAGTGTACAGTAACACTTTACTGTGCAGCTACTATTCAGCACACATTACCTTATTGTGGTCCTCCTTTTTAATCTAATTCTTAGATTGTAAAGCTCATCTGGGCAGGGTCCTCTCCTCCTCCTGTGGCATTGTTTGTATCTGTCTGTCATTTGTAATCCCTATTTAATGTACAGCACTGTGTAATAATGTTGAGGCTACATAAATACTGTACACAACCCCAAGTTAGTGTGAAAATTGATGTTAGGTCATTCACAACAGAATACTAAAGTACTAGTTAAAAGGGGCCTTATTATTAAAAAAAAAAAACTATTCAATCATATTCTCTGCTCCCACAATAGTTACCCTAGTTGTAAGAGATATCCCAATCTCACAAAGTACATGGATTTTACAGCTTGAGGTATAACCATCTACCCAAAAGTGGATAGAGTCATTGCTGAGGAAGATCAACACACACAAAGTAACTGCTGCCAAATGTTTTAACTGAAACATGGACCACTACTAAACCGATTCTGACTTTTACAAACAAACGGTCTTATCACACTTTTCCTGTTACAATATTTATATCACTCTTTTCTATGCTAAAAGACAAGGAATACAACACAGTTTTAACTTATCAGTAGCTTCTGCAAGAAGGCAGAGTTTTTACTTACTAAACAAAGCATTCAGACAATACTTAACAATTTAAATATTGTTTCAAATCAAACAAGTAAAAAAAATAAAATAAATAAATAAAATTATATATATATATATATATATAGAAAATGTATCAAACCAGATATGAACAAATCTTAGGGCATTTTTTTCATTTTGCACATTATGTATATGAAAATGTACTTTAAACCTCAAAACATTATATATTGTTTTAAAACGGAGACTCTGTAAAATTAAATGTCAGATATGTTTACTTTAATTTCATAGCTTTCATTTATAATTCTTAAAGGAGATACTCACTAGCACCAGGTACCACCAAAATATATAAACCCTCAAGTGTAGCAACCACTGCATCAGCATATATATTCTTCCATGGGATTTTCAGAACAAGTTTCTCTGTTAATATAAACAAATATAAATTTTTAGGCAATTTGTATATGACAAGAATGAAAAGGTTTACTCTAAAAAAAAAAATCTAGTGTCTGTACAGACATTACTGAAACCAATAGAGGACATTTAGAGTTGACTCAGCAGTGCTTCTTTTAAAGCATTTAAGGTACAAGTTTTACTTGCATTAAGATCCACTGAAAAGCACTGTGGAATTTTCCTGGCAGGTATAAAGTTGTGCTTCCGAGTATTTCAGATCTAAGTGGTTTATATCTGTGCATCTGTCTCTAATTATGCTGAGTTTTCATTTTAAATTCACTGTGAACCCATTATCTATTTTATCTGTGTGGGTTTTTCTTTTGTATTCTCATTAATTTTATTCTGAAGGTATCTGTTTTCCAGCTGCTTTATTTGATGTAAAGATGGCCTAAAACAAATCATAGGCAACCTCTTAAATAATGTCTTTCCAAAAATGGTGCTTAGTTGCCATGGTTGCCACATTCTCTCTTTGGGTTGTGTGCATTAAGTGCATAAAATCAGTGAACCTTTAATTAGACAAATATCAAAGTCACACACAGATGTTCATCTACGCAAGCTTTGAAAATTGCAGTTTGATCTTTTTATCAGAAGACATGATTGGTAGAAAAGATAGGATGATCTGCATGTTAACTATTGATGGGCAGGAGTGCACTTCTGCAACAAAAGTTTCAACTATAGATTTTAGAACTCCCGCTTGATTTGAACCCAATGACAATGATGTTTAGTTTCATAAGGAAATATATCAATAGCAAGATACCTCGTGCTCGTCTACACCATCCCACCATCCAAAAAAAAAAACACGCTGCTTGTTAATAGCAAAGTACCCTGTATGTATGATAATTGTTCCTACAACTGTCACCTAAATCAATAATTGTTTTGAGCAATAATTCAAAAGATAAACCAAACATAAATATATAATACATAAAATCTATTAACAAAACTTACCAAATAAATAGGTATAAATTTAGATATACTAAATAACAGTTTCACATAAACTTTACTAAATATAAAATACGCACCAATTACACCCACTTTTACTTTGAAGGGCAAATCAAGTTCACTCTGAAAGGGAAACAACATTATTATATATAAACCATTAAGATAAATTTTGCACTAACATTTAAACAAATGTGATTCAAGTTAAATATGTTGTTTTCTAGCTTTTAGTAACCCCCCCCCCCTAACTTTTCTCCCTTACAAAAAAAACATAACTTCTTATGTTTCCTTCTAAGGTCCTTGATTTCCTTCAAATTCCTCCCTTATAAGGGGGTTTCCATATTACAATAACTCCCAGGACCCACGTAGACCCCCAATAAACCAGTTCACTAAATGGCCCCCTTTCAACTTTTGGGGGAAAGCAGATCTTTGGCCAGAAGAGTGGGGCCACATACTTGCTGGTAGCCTTATTTTCTGAGCCTCCAGCTTCAAGGAGACAGGAGAACAGACACTCCCTACCTGTCCCCCTTCCTTTTCCTGGCTGCCCATGTTGCATACCTAAAGAGGGGTCTGGTTTTAATACTTAAAATTGATAAACACCAAGCATGCTATTTGAAAGGTAGGTGTCCACCCATAGAATAAAATACAACAGGTTGTTTTCAATTTGTGAAGGAATGCAAGTGTGACATTTTTTAAAGGAATACTGCAGATTTACTTTGAAACCTAACTATTTTAAAATGTTGGTGGCCATGGACTTCTATACCAACATTAAAAAAAAAAATATTGATTTTTGGCTGTAAAAGAATTGCACACAGCAAATAATCAAATCATCTGCCCAACCCTAACGGCTATACTGCTGTACATTATTAAAGCTGGTATAATGGTGGATTGGTGCTTATGTATGGCTGGGGATAAAATATTACAGTTGTAAAAAAAAAAAAAAAAATAAGCTAGGAAGTAACATTTAATTTAGACAAAATATTTTCAAATAACTTACCAGGACATTTTCACGAATTTTCAGGTTTTCTAGTGCCACATTACCTGTAAGAAAAAAAAAAGTATTTTAGGACAAAAGAAATTAAACTGCAAAAGCCAAATACATAAACAAACACAAAATGTCATTCTCATTAGATAGAAATAGTACAATCGGGGGTGTGGCTTGGATGGTGGAGAGCACTCGCACACTAACACAGCTCCAGCCTGAAACTCTCACCTTATTATCAAGGGCATGACAACAAAAATGGGATGTCAGAGGAAGACAAGAGAGTCAAGTACAGCCGCTAAAAAACAAGTTAACTGCAAACAGACATCCAAAACATCTGATTCTTCTCCAGCTTCACCCACACATGTGACCAGTTTCTCTTTGCAGCATTGGGAACTGGCTAGCGTGTCACTGTTCAGCCATAGGCAGTGGAAGCACTTACTTACCAATTAGCGGGGACAAGATACTGTCTTTTCATTTCAAATCTGCCATTGCACAAGGCACAGGGTCCTGATGGCTACTCATACAGTTACTACAAGACCTATAGACCAAGATTATATGAGCAATATCCAGTTCCTCGCCAGATGTTCTTGCACGGTGGTATTTTGGGGGTCTTTTCCTGGAGGAATGAATAAATACCACCTTTATTGAGCCGGGGTCTTGTTACAATATATTGGATAAGCTGGACTCCTTACCTTTGGTTATTCCTGTACTACCTTTTTATATGTTATATTATGTAAACCTTACATGTTTTGTTCACTTTTCTATGTTTCTGTTTACTATTTTTATTTAATAAAAATACAATTATAAAACACATCTTCGCTACTTACCCTCCTGGACTATGTTAGTCTCCCCCAGTGTATGTCGGAAGTTGGAGCAAGCTTGGATTTCCCCACTTCATCCTAATGTGATGCTTTGGAGGTCCTCCTGGTTAATGCCCGAGAGGGATTTGCTGTCCCCTTTGGTTTTTATGAGGAATATCTGGAGAACGTATAATTCTAAGTACAATCTTTCCACTCGGGGCTCTGTGCTTACATCTATCATACGAGCCCCTCTGATACCTGACAGCTTAGCTAGAAATATGTGGCAGCCATGGCAAGATCGGGGGCTTTTTTATCTCCAAAATGTATTACATCCAGTGGAAAAAAGATTGCTTTCCTTTTCGGAGTTGCAGGAAAAATTTGATCTCCCTCAAACATCCTTTTTTGCTTACCTACAGATTAGACATTACATGCAATCACTCCACTCTGTGCCCAGATTCACTGAAATAATTCCTTTTGAGAGAATTTGCATTGGAGGTCCATTTTCTAAGGGCCTTATTTCCTCCATTTATGGCCTTCTGCAGGAATCGGCAAGGGAGGTATCTGGTAAATTTGTATACATGAGTACCTGAGAGTATTGTGGGCGGTGTCCTGGAGCAGGATACATGGTCCACACTGTGGGAAGCAGCAAATAAAAGCTCAATATATACGCTTTATAAAGAAAATCTTTACAAGATTTTGTTCCGCTGGTATCACGCCTCTTTCCGGAAGTAGATTCGGCTTGCTGGCGCTGCAGGTCCCATTATGGGACTCTGGAACATATTTTTTGGTCCTGTCCCCTTATTCAGGGCTATTGGGGGAGAGTCAATGACTAATTGGGGACGTGACTCAACACCGATTTTCCCTTGACCTGCTCCACCACTTGCTGGGATTGCCCCTTATGGACCTCCCCAAGTCCGCCCGTCAGCTTATTACACATATTTTAGTGGCTGCTCGTACTCTAATCTACACCAAATGGAAATCCAGACTGCCCCCTCTATGGAGGATTTGTATGCTCGTATTCAAGACATACACCTGATGGAGTACCTCACTGCCCTCCACCGAAACAGGGTTGCGAAATTTGAACAGATATGGGAACCCTGGGATGCCTACTTTACCAGTCTACAGGTTTAATATGTCGCTGGTTCCAGACGCCACTGTGCTTTCTATCCACCTTTGTTTGTATCCCCCACTGCCCCCCCCCTCCTATTTCCCGGCTTAGCTTCGTTTTTTCTTTTTGACTCATTTCTTGTTTTCTGTTGTTTATGTATTTTTATAGTCTATGGGGTTTGATAGGCCGGTACAGTAGGGCCACTGTTTTTTACTGTTACTTACGCCAGAGTTTTATGTACCATTATCGGATGTACCTATCACCCTGTATGCTGTGTTTACGAGATGTTTTGCTGTATAAGCCTGGTTGTCTTTGTATGTGAAGATGTTCAATAGAAATTCAGTTTCAAAAAAAAAAAAAAAAAGAAGAAGTTCAATATCAATTGCAATTAATATAAATAATGTAGTGACCACATATAAATGCTTTTTGGACTTGGAGCACTGGGACACGCCAATCCTACTCTTGGAAAACCAGAAAGGCAATCCTTACAGGCCATATCACAACCTTATTAGTAGGCTTTAAGGCTGATCAAAATGTTTCTTCTTATCAGTCCAGTCAATGCTTTTCATCTAACGAAACGCGGGGTGCCTTGCTGAAAGCAGTTATGCTCCTTAATAATCACATTCACACCTGAGCCCTGCATAAACTTTGTCATACAAAATATACATTTTATGGATAGGGTAACCATGGGAGAGGGTGGGTTGAGAAAGGGCTGCCCTCTTTCCCCTTTACTTTTAAATCTAGCTTTGGATCCCTCCTGAGACTTCTAAAGTCAAACTGTTAGCTTTTGCTTCTGTTTTTCATTGTAAACCCTGTTGTGTTCCTCCCTGCAATCATGAATCTTCTATCATGTTTGAGAGTGATGTCTGAATTTGCATGGGTCAAATTCCATTTCCATTATGCAGGTCTTCAGATTCCTAAAAATCATATGCGACTTGGACTGATTGAAGGTACTTCTATTGAACACTGATTTCCACATCAATTTTTCTCTCTATCCCCCTCTACTTCTGCATGCCATCTGGCATAGACACAGGGAACTTCTCTCTGATACGGTGCAGACCAACCCTCTGCTATTTTTTACTCAATGGTGCCTTTAGGATTCTGCTAGAGGTAAAGCCTTCTCAACCCACAAACCCCTTTTCTTCCACTATGAAGTAATGAAAACTTTCCTCCATGTCTTACTTTTCTTATCATTATAGAGTTGTCTTCCAAAGGTCTGTGCAGAGTGAGCTCCATATTTACTAACCCA
Organism: Pyxicephalus adspersus; assembly: GCF_032062135.1. Lineage (NCBI taxonomy): Eukaryota > Metazoa > Chordata > Amphibia > Anura > Pyxicephalidae > Pyxicephalus > Pyxicephalus adspersus. The sequence continues at coordinate 117,856,307 of NC_092859.1, read as the reverse complement.
ATTATCCTGCACGTTTTATGAGTTAAAGGGATTATAAAAAAAAAAGGAATTCCCCAGTGGACCAGTGTTTTGAAAAGGAAAACCGTGAAGAATGAAAATTTATTTCAGTTGCTCAATCTTGCTTTTAATGGTATATTACTATTACAATGTTAAATTACTATAACAGACCTAACTTCAACTATAACAGACCTAAACAAGCTCTATTATGTAAGGATTTTCCAGGAATATGCCCAAAAAAGCAACACCATTGATGGGAGGCACTAAAAGCAATTATTTTCGAAGTCACACAGAGAAACCAAAGGTGTGGTGATAACTGAAGGAAAAGGCGGAAATTCTGATTTGATGTCATGGTTGGGAGCATTACATTCTTAAAGGCAAGGAAGGAATACTCCCAAAACTGCTTTTACACTTTTAAAAATGTAATTACTAAACAGTAGTTAATCAATACCAACATGTAAAACATCACACAGACACTAAACATGAAATATGAAACTGAAAGAAAGAAACTGTACAGCACATGCAGATAAACCATTACTATGTTTGTGTCATTGAATAAACATTTTCCTAGTTGACACAGTGAAAAGAAGAAAAACCAGAATAACATGTCCTGAACACAGCCTACATGAGAAAAGGTCATTAACAAGGGAGATAAAGTGCTGTGTAAAATAATTAGTGGAAACAGGCACTACCTTATTATTTATAACTTATTTTTCGTCCCCTTAGGTAACCTTTTACCTCACTGTAAAAGAAGATGATCTGCGCTGCCTGAATAGTTGTAAATACTTTTATGAAATTCCCAATACTAGAGAGCTGTTCTTACCAGCACAGATTGCAATGTTTGCAATTATTTATAGGGACTATTTACAAAATTGCTGGTAAAAAAAAGTTCCTCACCAAAAATGACTTTTATAAACAAAGCTATTAGTTACCATGTTCACTCAATTGACAATGGCTTTCAAAAACATTTAAACGCTCTTCTAAACACATACACATACACCTATACCTATCAACTATTATAAATCCATCAATGATGACAAAGCAATGAATATTGGGGTGGTAAACAGTACTGTATATATGGATACAAAAAAATTGTGGGGAATTTAGGGGATGACAGATTGGGGTTTTGAGAGCACTGTATACACGTTATGGCTATAGCATTAAAACCACAGACAGGTGCACTGAATAGCATTATAAACCCATCAAAATGGCAAAGCTTAGGATGTATGATACATTGAGCAGCAAGTAAACAGTTCCTCTTTAAAAGTTGACACGTTGGGTGCAGGAAAAATGCAGAGTTGTAAAGATCTAAGCAACCTTTACAAGGGCCAAATTGTGATGGCTAGAGAACAGGCATCACAGCATTTCCAAAATGACTGGTCCTGTGGGGTGTGTTCCAGGCATGCAGTGTTTAGTGTCTACCAAAATAGGGATAACCAGTGAACCATTCATAGTCACAGGCATTCAGATGAAGACTACCCCATCTAATCTGATGTCACAGAAAGAGATTACAGCAGGACACTCGATGGGAATAAAGCAGGCCAGTGAAGGAAGTGTGACCGAAGAGATCTGCTGCTAATGACTTGGTGACATATCTGAGGACACTTACAGGTCTTGTGGACCCAACGTTCTTATGGGCCAGAGCTCAGGAGACCTACAAAATATTAAAAGATTTTAATGTTTTGATTCATTGGTGTATATGGCTGTCATTGCGATTTGATTGGGGTGACAAACTGTATATAAGGCTGTTCACATGATGGGGGGGGGCTATAGCTAACCATTAGCTTTAGGACACTTTACATTGCTTTGAGGGTTATGAAAATGTTATGATAGGGGAATGGAGGGGAGGTAAGAGACCCGTGCGTATAGCTACTTTTGTGAGGGAAGAGGGAATTGCTAAAGAGAACTGTCTAAGGTCCATACAAATGCTGGGTTTTTTTTTTGCCTGAAACAAATGTCATTATCATTTAAACCCAACTGCCTATGACACAGCAGGGAGCTTCCTATTAGTTCTTCCCAGAGCAGCCGCTGTATCTGTACAGATATAGCTTTTAAAACTAAGTTTTTTAAAAATAGTTACCAACACTTTTCTCTTACTTCCTGTACTGATAACAGTTATCATCACCAGAGGGAAAGAAACCTCAGGATGTGAACATCTGTTCCAATGACAACCATCAAAAAAATATTTTAAGTCACATGCTGTGATATAACAAGGCAGGTCTAACACTTCACCATCACGAACAAAAACATAATAACCACACTTGTCCTTAGGTGATCTGCTTGCAATAAACAAATTTTAAATTTTACAGACAACTTAACCTAAAAGAACCTGTTATAGCACAATCCTTGCATTACTAATCCAGTAAAACACAAAAGGTTACCACCACAGTCAATGCTAACTTCATTCTTCCACAAAAAAAGGGGGAAAAAAAAAAAAACTTCCAATGTTCCGTTCCTTCACACAGTACCAAAAATGAGAACTAAGAGGAGAAGCCGCATATATCAATCTTATAAAAAAAAAAAAAAAAAACCAACACCAGGCACACCAGGAAATGAAGGGTTAAATACCAGAACAGAAAATCAGAGGTGCTGTGTATGCTGCTTTCATTAGAACACTGTGTATACTGTGGAAAGGGTTAAATACTATATTATACACTGAGAAGACGAGAAAATTAAACTAATTATTTATACTGCTGGCAACAAAGTTTGTACACACAGCCATATCAGCTGCCAATTTTTGCTTAACTGTCCAACCAATCTAAATGGTATTCATTCACTTGGAAGTCCCAAAACACTCCATACATATGCATGATATTCTGCCTTTCCAAACATTTTACTCTGTGATTCATATGGGGGGGGGGGGTCAGTTTAGGTCTGCAATTAGTGGGGGGTAGGCAATAGGTATCAGGCCCAGATCAAAACAGCTTCATTTTTGCAATGCTGGAACTTTTAGCCCTGGAAATGTACCCAGTATGGGGCCCAGAAATTTACGATGGCAGCTCTGGGTCAGGTATTCAGCTCCGCTCTCCAGAGTAATAAGGTAGGTGGGTCAGGTAATCAGGGATGGATGGATGGATATGGATGGATGGGGTTATCAGTTTAGTAATCCAAGGTGAGTGGGTGGGTGAAAGGATCATTTTTATAATCCACGGTGATAACGTGGGTGGGTCAGGTGATTGGCTCTTTGATCCAGAGTTGGAAGGGTCAGGTGATCAGTTTGGTGATCCAGAGTGATTAATGAATGTGGTCAGGTGATTGGCTGTGTGCACCAAAGTATTTAGGTGGACAGGGTTAGGGATAGGATCTGTGGGGGTGCTGAGGTTGTTCAGCCTGTAGTGGTACAGTGATAGAAGAGCTGGCTTAATTTTTATTGAGACTGTACTGGTTGGTGGAGGTGTGATGTGAACAGTGAGGAATAGTCACTGTCCCTGAGATGAAGTGACAGCTCTGCAAGACAAATATAGAAAGAGAAATATTCATACAATATGGCAGACCGACCTACATTTAGCCGCATTCTCTAACTATGAATGCAGCTAAATGTACACTACTAGATAAAAGTGCTGACAGGTAGTACAGGGAAGAGAAGTCGTGGTAACATGTGTCATTATAAAAGAATACATGTCAGCATTTTATATATAGCAGACTTTAGTTCTGCTTTGGCTAAACGTTTCTACCATTACTGACTTCCTTTAAAAGTTGCAAATGATCCGTCTATTACTTTGGCCCACTATCTTCAAGTTACAGATGAAGAGAAAATTTGCAGCTTAGAAAAGTCAGAGTAAAGTCAGAAATGTGCACACGTGTACTATAAAAGGTGACTGAAAATAAAGATGCCAGGGCCAGCATGACAGCCAGGTAACTTTCATTTGCAGAACTAAAAGTAGCAGTGGCAGCTTCCACGTATTCCAGGAAACAGACAAAGCATCCTGTTCAAAGTTGAGTTGTCTAAAGATCTACCATGCTAATAAAGGAAAAAGTGTTGAGCTCTGATACCAATCTCAAAGAATAATTTACTCTCACCACAGACTTTTCCCTTTAAAGTTTTTACTGCAAAAAGCTTAATTGTGGTAAAAATGAAGAAAGGCGAAATGGTATATTTGAACAGCATAATAAATTAGGTTAAAAATATGAATGAAAAAATGAACCAACCCTATTTCCAAAAAAGTTGGGATACTTTTTTAAAATACATTTATTTTTTGTCACTGGAACCTTTATTTAACAGGCAAAACATCAAATAAAAGATTGTCAGTGTTTTCACTGACAAACTTTATTCTATTTGCTCAACATAAACAAATTTATTAATGACATGCATATATTATTGATGGGCAAATATCATCAACAACAACCTTGAGGAGGTTGGTGGTAATGGAGAGGGTTACTTACAGGTGCAGCGTATTGTGCTCCCAGCTACCTAAGGTGGCTCCTCCTGGTCTCCTGGATGGAGGAGTAAGCCAGTTCAGATGGCACAGTTGGGATAGAGGAGGTCATAGCCAGGATAGAAGAGTCTCAACCAAGACGGATCAAAATTTTACCTCCCCAACATAAGTATTGAAACTGCAAATTTTGCCATATAAGCATTATTTTTTTTTAATATTTTAAACCAAAATATGTTTTTTTTTAATACAGCTAAAAAAATTGCAATTTCAATAATAATGTCAAGTAGGTGTAATTGTACACTGTACACCTTTTTAGGGTATTTACTCCTATGCTTTAAAAAACTAGACAAATAAAATTGTTGATTGAAAATTTATTAGGATAAATCCAAGGGGTTTAATTTATAAAGCAGTAAATTTGACATTCCCTGAAACATATAAAATAGTTTAGACCCCTTCTGAATTACAATTAACCAGGCCACATCCCAAAATTCGAACTACAAACAAGTTTTTGGTGGATAACCTGATACCTGGACTTTAAAGGCCAATCGAACAGTTCTCCAGAATTCGTTGAAACATTCCATGGTGGAGAATCTTCCAAGTTCACGTGTTAAAAGGCAATAATTTATTCTTCATCAGGGAATGTCAAATTCACTGCTTTATATTAGACATCTAAGTCTCTATTTATAAAACAGGGACTCTGCCACTCATTCAAACATTCTGTCATGGGAATCAATTACTGCCATTTTTTAAATAGAGCACCTGTAAGTTATATCTTGTTATTGATTCCATATACCTTAAAGGTCCCAGCAGTGCTAGATTTATTTGTTCAATTCTATAATAATTAGTGATGTGGTGCATATCCAAATATGTTCTACAATGCAATTCTTTGTTGTGTGTGTACAATTTGTGTCTAATGTGCGGGGGTTTTGGGGTTTTGTAGAAACATCTTAGCATTCCCTAATGTTTGCTATTATAAGGGGCTCCATTTAAAAAACAGGGAATCTGACATTCCCTCATACATTGCCTGTGGGAATCAATTACTGCCATTGAAACACATGGACCTGTACCATTCCAATGAGGGAATGTCTGATTCCCTGTAAATAGTGCCCTTGGAGTACAGACAGTATTTTATCTCTCACGAAAACAATACTATCAGTGAGGTGTTTGAATATTTCAGCTTACTCTGTACCGGTAGTATGACAATGACCCTGTAGTACGAAATAAACCAAACTAAAATGTCAGGTCTTGTGGGTTGTTCCTGGTACATATAAACTAGTACCTAGCAAAAGTGGTCAGAAAGAATAGTCAGTTAACCTGCAACAAGCTCATTATCATCAAAGGTTTCTTAAGTACTGCAAAAGTGGTTGGGGTAGCCCGCCCAGTCTGATCCTATGGAAGAGATACCATACCTCAGATTGCTTGAAAACATAATTGTGCTCATGAGAGAGAGATGTCAGAGCATGCAGTTTTGCGGTTGACACAGAGAGCCCTTTCTGACCCCTTTCCACTCCCAAAATCACCTACAATGAGCCTATGCTCTTTAGAAACGAACCATAGAGCAATGGAAAATGTGGCTTGGTCTGCCGAATCTAGATTTTTTTTTCAGATCATGTAGCTGGCCAGGTGCATGTGTGTCAATTACCTGAAGAAATATTAAAAGTAGAATGCTCAATAGGAAAATGAGAATATAACTTAAAGGATCCTCTGTTAACAACAGATAACACAGTATACCTTCAGAAGTCATGCTGCATTCAGGTCAGAGTTGTTTTGAAGGTACAATGGATACCTACACAGCATTAGGCAGGTATTTTTTATGTTTGGCTGATCAATGTGTATTTTTAAAGCATGTGCTTTTACTACTACTTTTCCTTACACACATGCACTGGTGACTAGTTCAGGGTTTCCCCCAAAATACATTTCACAGGGTGAAGGCAACTACCTACTTGTCTCCTATGAGGGTTCTTGTAGGAGTTACCCCCTTGTTAGTACTGGGCACTTGGGTTGCAAAAAGTTCCAGTGACCATCAATATCAGGAAAAGGTGCCTTGAGGGCTGACCACATTTTTTGGGGGAACCCCTCTCAAAGCATCTTCGTAATAGTTGAAACAAATGTGGGCTAGTATTAACATATCAGGAAACTGTATGCTTTCCAAATAAAATACTATGGGTAAGACTGGCATCCTTGCCTGGCTGTGTTTTTTGTAGGTGATATAAGTCATGCTTATATCTTTTCTTTCTTTTTTTAATATATTGAAACCGATAGACAAAATCTTTAACCTTGAAAGAAAATTCTATTGTAGATTTCCTCATTACAAAGATAGCACCAATTAGAATTTTGACTTTTTTATACTTTTAAGGACAGGGTGCAATCTAAATTACTAATATCAACACCAGAAAAGATAAAAAAAACACATTTCCAACTTATACATAAAAATCTGTTGTGTACCCTAAGCATACACTGAGCATGCTGTCTAATACACAATGAAAAAAATCTGTAATTTTCCATTCCCCAAATTGCAAGCTCAGACATGATTCCTATTGGCACATATTTGTTCTGAGCTCTCCTTCTCTTTAAATGTGGTACCAAGCTGATTAAGCACCTTTCACCTTCCTTTCTCACGGTTGTTAAGGTGACTGATGAGGTTGCTTTCATGAGCAAAGTACACGTTTTAGCAGCAACAGATATAGTTTCCTTCAAGGTGCAGTGGCAGGCAACTACAAGAGAGTCAGACAGATACATAAAAATCCACATTTATTCTCTAATCATCTAGTGCAGGATTTGCTTATTACATCTTTTTACAGATAACAAACTTCTAATAGATGAGAGAAAAGTTTTTTAATAAATTAGTTTATGTCATGGATACTTGAGAATCGCAATACAGTTCCTATGATTCTTGACATTTGTTTCTCAAACTAATTTATTGCATAAAGCAGACAAATCGTTATGATTTTGTTTCTTATTGTTAATTTAGCAACTGAATTTAAAAATCTAGCACTTATTAAATGTGGACTGCAAAAATTCACAATGCAAAATTGGCTGATACATGGCGAAGTGTATTTAATCCTTTCAGGTACAGAAAAGGTTAATAGGAGATGTGTCGCTGCAATGGTACTACATTAGGGGATGTGGTTACATATGCTAATGGTTTCCTATCCTATTGGTCACAGGTTCACTTCTAGCTATTAATAGGGGAACATAAGCCTTTCCTGGAGACTGACCTTACCTTGTTATCCTGATACCTGCATCATGGCACCAACCAACTGCAGTCAACTAGACAGGTACGGTTTTATAAATCATGGCTTAGACGTCTTTTATCAGTATAATGAATATATTTAAATTATACATTCATTCTATGATCAGTGACCAAACATTAGCTACACCAAGTTGTTAGCTACAGGCACTTTATCGTTCATAAGTTATGTATATGAAAAAAAAAAACTCTACAATATTGTACCTGATTGAGATAGTTAGGTTACCGGATTTAAGAGTTCATCAAAACAGTTGGCAACCATCCATTTCTGTCTTTATGTACCTGTCAGTGTATTAAAGAAGTGACCTGGTATGTTGACTATTAGTAAGTTTATTTTAACAATGTGGGAAATAATTTCTGGCCAGTTCCAGTTTGTACCTTGGTTATATGTAAGTTACCTTTGTTTTATTGTTTGAATTCAAAAGTCATTGACAATAAACTATTGGTGCCACCAACAGAATACGCCGAAATCTGGCATTAGACACATTTATTTTACAGAGCATTTTCTTGTGGTATTATCACATGTCTAGAAATAAATACTACTATATGTCATTGATTTGTTTGCAGATACTTTCTTAATTCAGATTTCAGAAACAACAGATACCTCTTAATCCTGAAAAAATTAGTATGCTATGCTTTTTCTTATCTTTTAATTTTACTGCATCCATTACTGGCAGCAGACTGCGCATTATGCAGCTTTTAACATTTGGCTCCCTGGTAACCAATGCATAAATGTATGTTTCATATATTGCCTCATACACCTAGCTATCCAACAAACATAACACTAAAAAGTATTTCAGTTTCAGACATGTCTTTTTCGAATATTATTATTAATATTAATAAACAGGATTTACATAGTGCCAACATAAAATGCAGTGATGAACATTAAATAGGGGTTGAAAATGACAGATACAGACAGTAACACAGGAGGACGAGAGGACCCTGCCAAAAAGAGCTTACAATCTAGGAGGTGAGGGAATACAACAGTTCCAAAACTTTTGTGCCTGTTAATCAATTGTAAATGCACTGCAGAGTCCCATAGTTCAAATCTTTCTTCTGTTCTTACAGTCCATTTTTTAACTTAAAAAAAAAGTTATAGTTAATCACCATGGCAGTCTAGCTGATTGATTTCATTTGACGATTTATATTTTGACACCAGATAATGTATGTTTGCCATGGTGACAGAAGATACAGTACTCCCCAAAGCAACCCTTTATATTTATATAAATATTTGCCAATATTTACTGAGGCCTCTGCCATATTCAACACTCCAGTGCATATTCAGTGAACAAAATCTCTGTTCCAGTCTGTCCACAGAGACCCAGCTATTCCACCATTTTGCCCAACCATCCTGCATACCACACATTACAGAGAAAGTAAAGCCATACTGCTGACCACCGCAATCATATAAAAAAACACCTTGGCCCTTCCTGTGATGCCCATGCGTATGCCCCTGGTCAGGAGGAGTTTTTGGAGTTGCACACAAAGGTTTATCCACTGAACTTCCTAAAAATCTAAATTAGGGTAGGACTTATTTCTATTCTGTACTTAGTATGTTTAGCAAGTGGGTGAGCATGTGACTGTTAATGCAATGCACTAGGTAAATTACAACTTTACTTCAGTTTTTCCAAGATATGCTAGGTAGAGTTTGGTTAATATACAGGTGAAGGAGAACACCTTACTAAGAGTTTATGCCATATTTGCTATATTACACTGTAAACCCTCTAGTTTAGAACATAGAATTTCCACTCCATTTTATGTAAGAATTTTTATGTTGATGGTAATGAGACTAGGGCAAAAATTAACCTTCATTAACAACTTATTCTTTAAATATTTTCTTATCAATGAAGTCTACCAGGTACACTACTTTCCTTCACCCTAGACCAAAAAGCTTTACTGTACAGCCCTGTCAGGTCCTCTTACCAAAATTGAAGTTGTCCTATAAGGTTTTAACATCTAGAAATTGTTTACAAAACTGAACTCAAAGCTTCCTTCACATAAGTATAAAGTATATCTTCATTGATATTAGTTCTTGACTTCTCTATAGCATCGCACTGACGGGTTTACTCCTTTCTTCTAACTGATATAAAACCCTGTCCTAACTCTGAAAGAATGCTTTCTTTCTCTTTCCTTCTCCCTTGTTTAGATGCAGAAAAGTAGCAGATTAACATTTCTCTACCTGTTACAATAAAGTTTTGGTAAGTAAGTTTCACAGCTTTCAGACAACTGGTGATGTCTGTAAGATGAGTCTCTAAAGGAGTCAAAATTCACCAAACTCCATTTAGTGTTGCGTCATGGTAGGTTGGTGCCCCTCCTACAAATGTAGCCAGTGACTGAGTGACCTTACATTCTATATACTATACTACTCCCTGCTACTTTAGGTAGGTCCTCAGTCTCAGGTTTGTGTACTAGTAGTGTCATTTTCTCTGATGCCCCCCATCCTGCTATTCCTTTATGGAGTTCCCTCTTTTCTGCAGTATTGAGGTAATAGAATGCATAGCATGTGTTCAAGCAAGACCTGCCAGCACTTTTTGTTTCTTAGGTGCCTCCGTCTGATTTCAGTGATCTCCGTGACTGTGTGGGTAGATGGTTTGAGCAATGGTACAGTACACACACATCACTGGTATTGCATCTGGGCAGCACTTCGAAAAATTTTAAAGCCTCCTTTTCCACTCACTCTTAGACAGGTTTCAATTTGGTACCAGTTGGAATTGGCAATCTCAAAGGTAACAATAGGAAAGTCTGGTTTGCTTTCTTGAACAAGAATATTGAGAAAATTTAGTTCACCACATTCCATCCAAAAAATGTATTTATGATAAGGATTTACACCAGATTGTGAGTTCACATGTAACTGAAAATCCACTCAGTCATCCTTGCAGAAGGCAGCAAAGAGTGTCCATACAAGTCACAAAAGAATGGGACTTTGGAAAGTGTTCACCAGGCTCACCAGTGGGGCAAAGTCCATTGCAGACTTTTGGGTTCTCAGGACAGTGAGTAAGTAATACCTGGTAATTTTGAAGAAAGTGTGTTTATGCCTACCAACGTTTATTGACTTTAGACAAAGTGCTGCTATCCTCAACTATCCCCATAGCAGAGTGGGTGCAATGTAAACTTTGACAATTCCATCAGGACTTGAACTGATTTTTTTGTGAAGTGAATTTCTGAACTGCGTCTCAATTCAACCTATTTCTTGGATCACTTTTACCACGGATGCCAGCAGAAAGGTTTTGGGAGCACTTTGCCAGGGTAAGGTGGCAAATTCAGTAAAGTGGTGCTGATGTCACACCATGTGTGACATAGTGGCCTGGATCCAATGTGAACTAATTAGGTGATCATTTTACAGACATGCTTGCAGAATCCAATGTGGAGGATGTCTGAAAGTCTTACATGGCATTCATGGCAAACTTCTGGAAATCATTAGCAGGAACAAGGGAAGGGAAGCAGCAGTACGCACCATAGTGGCCTGGATTGTCAAGTTCATCCATCAGACTTAAGCTGCATACACACCTGCATTTTTTCTCGTTGGAAAGGATCTTTCATGATCCTTTCCAACGAGAAAAGACTGCACGATGCATGAACGATGCTGTACATACAGCACCGTTCATGCTCTATGGAGAGGGGAGGGGGAGAGCGACGGAGCGGCACCCTGCTGCGCGCTCTCCCCTTCCCTTTCATTAGGATCGGTCGTCGTCCATCGTCCATGGATCCGCCAGGACGGTCGTCGGACGATGGACGACGACCGACTGTACACACGGCAGATTTTCGCCCGATAATTGGCCGATACCGATTATCGGGCGAGAAAAATTTGCCGTGTGTACGCAGCTTTACAAGGCTAGAAATGTGCTGGTTCTAACAGGGGTAACTGTTCACACGTCTCAGAACCTAGCTACTTTCTGGGTGTCTAAGCAGTCTAAGTCTAAGCAGAAGTAATCTGCAAGGTGACTACTTGGACAGTACCACACACTTCGATGTCTCACTAAAGCATTATTTAAAAGTCACACACTATGGGTAACTTTTTAAAAAGTGTAATTCAACCAAAGTACATAATTAAACTTCTAAAAATTAAATGGCAGAGAAAAATGTTTTGAGAATAGTAATTTCTGTCAGTGTAATGTCATGAAAAAGTCATAAAACTAAAAATAGATTTCCAATAGTTACTGTAATTTTCCTCCCTAACCATTCTCCATGGCATTTCACTACTTGGAAGAAAGGTCAGTTAAGGAAACCTATGGTACGTACTGTAATGAGTTTTTTTTTCCAGTTTACTAAATTCCTTACAACCAATATTAAAATAATTTATTGCTTTCATGTTATTTCAGAAACTTCTAAGTATTCTGTTAAGATTTACAAATATTTCAAAATGGTTCTCCACTCCGGGACGGTAGATCGGATAAATTCCGAAATACTTGGTTCTATTGGATACAGTATACCACTACTCTAGCGTACCTTTCAGTATACAGTGCGGCTGATAATGCCGACGATCTGTTTTAAAGGCAATCATTGAATTATTGCTATGTGTTCCCTACTGTGTTAAATCTGGCCTTTTTTTAATCTGGCCTGCAATGCCGTGCTCCTTCCCCTCCTCTCCCTCCCCCTCTTCCTCTATTTTGCTTTCTATTTCTCTATTTCTTTCTTTGGTTATTTTTGTTAATACTTTGAAAATTGCCTGTGCTCAGTCATTCTGCTTGTTTGTTCATAAAATGTTTGTGATGCGGAAGATGATAACACAGTTGGTGATTTGTATGTTTTAATGTTTATTACCAGTATGTATGACTGTTCACTGAATAAAAAATAAAATTATAAAAAAAAAAATTTTTCGTAACTGTGGTTTTCAATAGTGACTGTTGTGGATATCAGAAAAAGTAGGTGGTAATAAAATGATTTAAAAGAATGTAATTTTTTCAAAAGTTAACTATAAAAAAGAAATGTATTTAAGTCTATTCCATAATTATGTTTGTATATGAAACAAATCATAAAGAGATAGCACAATTAATGATTAAAAAAAAAACTCCATCAACCTAATAAATTATTTTTATAGTTTGCATAATAATGTAATAATATTCTCCTAAATGTGCTAAAGGTATCTTCAAGATAAAGTTGTGTGCTGATCATGTCCGTTCCCTAATTATTGCTACAAATTAGGCTGTTTTGACCTTGCTCTGTTAATGTTTACCCAAGTGTGGAAGGAAAGTTATTATAGAGGTTAGGTATCCATTTGGACACTAAATTAGCCTAATTGGCTGCTTGATAAGAGAAAGATAACAGAAGTCCAATTCAACCTCTTGTCTTTGTATCTTTTTTTGTTAGCAAAGCATATATGTTTGAAATTCTGATATAGTAAGTGTTTGTAAAGTAAGAGGAATATCTATTCCTGACAACTGTCTATAAATGGATAATTTACTCTCAATTGTTGCTTTAGTGACAGTTTTATTTTTCCCATCTCTTTTATCATGATGACATTGTGTACAAGCATGTGTAAAAATTGTAACTCTCTTTAGCAGAGACATAAGGCCCAATTTAATAAAGCTCTCCAAGACTGAAGAAGATACATTTTTATACATGAACCTGCGTGATCCAGCAAACCTGAAATGGATCTGGTTCAGGATTAAAAACATTTGAAAGTAAATAGCAAACAACTTTCAAGAAATCCATTCCTGTTTTGCTGGATGACCAAGGTTTACAGATGAAAGTGTATCTTCCAAAGTCTTGCAGAGCTTTAATAGATCAGGCCCAAAGAAACAAGATCTGACAAATGTTCTATCATTTCCACACTAAAAAACCAAAAGTAAAATATGTGGAGCTGTAAAAAATAGACTTTTATTTCATAAACTCTTTGATGCTTTGCAAATTGGACAAATGTATTATTTATGAGAATTTAACAATAGTTCTATTTGAAAATTCATCTGATTCGCAAACCAATAGGCAAAGGCAATACAGACAAATCTCCCCAAAACTGTTTTAGAAATAAAAAAATAAGGTCCACTAACCTTTTTGTTCACCATTTTAATCAGTTCTTTCTTTTTTTTTTAGCATGTCCTCCCTCTGTCTGCAATGTACATGTCGATGTCACTGAATGGCTCTTAGCTGCATATGTCCTGTGTAGACAATGGTTGGAAAACAAACAGCAAGACATACTTTTTATACATTTCCAAATGTTTTAACACCAGAACGCATACCAGAATTTTGCATACCTCCTAGACGTCAAAATCAGAAAGAGCTAAGAGCAAGTCCTGATTATCTGTCTATTCCTGACCTCAATAGCTCAGTATTTGAAACAATAAAGCCTTGCTCCTTTGATGCACATATTATTCAAGTGGACAGTGTTGAAGAAACTCCTGAAGAAGATAATACTAATGCTGATCCTCAGTCACAGGCTGCTCTGTCACTACCCCATCTGTTGAAAGCACATACCTGCTATGGGTTTTGCACCTTGTTGGAAAGCCCCAACACAAGAAGAAAAGAATCGATTTTCCACAATGATCCGGCTAATCCACCAATTTTATTACCTAGATCTCGATCTAATACTATCTCGAGCAGAGAACCATCTTCACAGAATAATTTCATCACAAAATCAAGGCCTTTGCAACGATCTGGTACTTTAGATAGTGATACAACTTCATCTGCAGATTCATCACCATTAAGCTCTCCTCTTCTTTACAGGTCCCTTCCTATGTCCCTGTTGAAAGCTTTTAACCAGGAAAAAAGTTTGTCCAGAGCTTTGAGGGTTGGATGCAAGTCTGCATTCAGAAATAATTCCATGTCCACTGATGAAGATAGCTCAACAGACAGCAGCCCCTGTGTCACCAGAAGAGGTTCCCAAGAGTGGACACAGCATTCTCCAACATATTTCAGCAGTGGCCTGTTAACTCCTAAGCAGTTCCCTATGGATAACACTTTAACTTTAGACACAGGAGGAATATTGCGTCTTTCCACTGAATACAGAGCTGAATGCCTAAGGCTCCGAATCAGGCTTGTAAGTGCTGAGGGACTTTACAAAGAGTCTGTAGATCCCAAACACATCAACTGCAGTATTTCCTTATCAATTGTACCTGGTAAAAACCAAAAGCAAAGAAGCACTTTGATCAGAGGAAGCCGAAACCCAATCTTTAATGAAGATTTCTTTTTTGAGGGTCTTGAATCCCATGATCTTCTTCAGAAAACTCTGAAAATTAAAGCCCTAAATAAGGGATCTGGCGTACGAAGAGAAACAATCCTAGGGAGAAGCAAACTCCATCTTCTCAGTGTTCTTGTGCTCTAAAATATGCACATTATCTATTTGTTTTGGCAGTCATTTGAATTAAAAAAAAATTAAAGAATATATTTCTTACATTGATACCGTGTGTATTTGTGTTCCCTCATCCCTTTTTAGTAGGGGGTGTTTAATCTTTAGTAAATGAAAGCCTCATGCAGTTTAAACAGCTCGGTTGGTTGTGAGAAGGTGAGAAGGCTGTATATAGCCCAAAAACATCAGTATGGCATGCCTTCTGTATGCATTTATGTTGTACAGAATTGTATTAATTGTGTAAGATATTAGAATTAGTTTTACTTTGCATGTCTTTGAAGTAATGATGAACACTATTACAGGATTTTACTTTTTATTCCATTGACATCACTGTAACACAGTGTTTATCAACTAGGGTTTCTCCAGAGGTAGCTAGGGGTTCCTTAACTGGCACTAATGATCTTTTTGGCTAATATTATTATTAGTATTACACAGTACTTATATAGTGCCAACATTTTACACAGTGCTTTACAGTCATGTCACTAGCTGTCCTTCAAAGGGGTTTACAATCTAATGTCCCTACCATAGTCATATGTCTTCAGTACAGTCTGTAAGTAAGGCCAATTTTGGGGGAAGCCAATTAACCTAACTGTGTGTTTTTGGCTATCTGTAAAGGTGGCATTCTTCCCATTGACCAGTGGTATGTACAGTGAGCTGTGGATTTAGTAATAGTATAGAGGGGTTCCATAAGGCCTGGAAGTCATTTTTAAGGGTTCCCCGATGTTAAAAAGGTCTAGAAACATTGCTTTAACTTCAGACATGTATGGCAGCAGATTAACTGTGATTCCAGCATTCACATAATTTAGTAACTAGCAACAAGTTTAAGACAGCCATAAAGGTTTCTTGAAATTGTATACTATAGGGAAAAAATAAGGGCTTTACATAATTGTAATGAATTGCAAATGGGAACCTTGTCTTTAGATTTAGCATCTGGATACGCAGAGTTTTGTCCATATCAGAACTGCTTTTTACAGAAAATTAGTCAATGGGAATTTAAAGCAGCTTTAATTGGTTGATGTTGCTTTGGAAGAGGTCATCCAGTGGTATATGTACCCATAAAGGCACCCAAAATTTTCCCGAAAGCATTCCATCCACACAAGCCCTGAGGCTCAAGTCTAGAGTATGCACATCCAAAATGTATTTTGCATTATGTTTAGCAACACACTTCACTGTAAATTATAATAGTTTTATTAAACAAGTCTTTCTTCATGATATGGGTTTGTGGTGTGGAGGGAGGAGTATGGCCAAAAGTGGGCAAAGCTGCATGAGACAAAGTTCTAGTGCTCCTGGTAGTGTCATGGCTCTTCAGTGTCCCCCACATATAAAGTTGCAACCTTCAAGCACCCACTATAATGTCCCTCAGCTTTCTGGGTTGCCCAAAAATGTGTTCCAGCTTTAAAGTGCCTTAAAATGTGTATCAGCTTTCCAATTTCCCCTACAGTGTGTCCCAAGTTATGTAGGACCCCTTATACATGTGTCCCCACATTGTAATTTTCTACTGACTGTTCATAGAGATTGGTGGAGGCTGCACCATGACTAACAGAGAATGAAGGTGACATGTGCATTCTGTATATGCCCCATACATTTGGCAGGCATATATTATTGACAGTGATAGGCAAATTTTAATGACATGCTGATATTATCAACAACAGTCTCATGCATACATATAATAACAACAGAAAGAGAACAAACAAATTACTTCTAATGGCACCTTTCTGAAAATGAAGATTGCTAAGTAGACAATCCTGATGTTGGGATCGTGGCATAGCATGCAAAAGGCACAAGGTGTCTACACATTGCTGGTGATGAATTTTTTGTTCTTAATATTAATAATAACAATAATAATATTAAACAAGTCTTTATAAATAAAAAAAATAAATATTATTAAAAACAATGTATGTAGTACCAACATATTATGTAGCGCTGTTCAATAAATGGGGGTTGCAAATTACAGACAGATACAGACAGTGACCCAGGAGGAGGAGAGACCCAGAAGAGCTTACAATCTAAGGGGATAGGGGGAAGACGGGTAGCAAATTTGAAAAGATGGGTTTGAGTGTTCTTTTAGATGAGCAGAAAGAAGAAGCAAGCTGAATAGGACGAAGAAGAGGCAGAGAGTCGGACAGCTCTAGAAAAGTTTTTGAGCCATGCGTGTGACGTATTTAAGAGAGAGGAAGTCATTAGAAGGTCATTGGAGGAGTGAAAAGAGTGGCCGAATCAAACACTATCTATTTACAATGATTTAATGTGCATTAAATTGTCAATGAATGTCAAAATCACTGCTTTAAAACTTGCCCCATAGTGACTTTAAAAGGTTAGTGCCTCATTTGTTCATTTGACAGAAATTAGTGAAAATTGTAAAATCGAAATAGACATTGGAAGTGAGGGTAGCTCTCCCTAGTGGGAATGCATGCAGGAACAATGACCTGGCAGGGGTTCTGAACCTACCCCACTCTGCCAAAACTAAAAATAAAAAGTTTTTATAAATAGTTCTAATTTTAGTAACTGTTCCTTTAGGAAGAAAGTTATTGCACTAGGCCATGTAGTTTGAAAAAATGTTTGGAAATGAATGTTCTGGCAAACACATTCTGGTTCCATTCTTTTGACAACTGTAGATGTTTTGTAACAGTCTAGAAACTTAGTAATATAGGTTCTGAAAGTTAGCAACTGGAATTATTACTATATATTACAAAGAGAAAATTGTCTTTATTTTACACGTAACTACCATCTAAAAGTCTCCCAGCAAGCTAATAAAAGCAATTTGCACCTAGTCTATGTATATGATGTGTATATTTGAATTTCTCAAACATGAATTGAAATAAGGACAAGCAAGGGTGAAAGTTGCTCCTTTGGTATAAAGAAATTCATAGTCAACTAGACACTAGAATAGATGTGGTGTTATGAAGCATTATCAGAAGAGATACAAGCACATGCATGAAGCATACATAGATGTTAGGATATAAAGTACTAAATACAATATAATATGCTGTTTGATCTTTGCAGACTATTACAGAATATTGCATTTATTCAGCGGTGTCCTGCAGCTGTTATGTGTTTGAAGCTGGATATTTTATCAACATTTGTTGAAGACAACAGATGATATTGCAAACTTCTAGCCTTTTGTTCATTTGGTGAACACTGGATACTAATATGCTCCACAACCTAGGCAATTTTTCATAGCCAGGAGTATATATCTTGCTGCCTGGTAAGATAAACTAAATAAATATATATATGTTATTCAAATATGTTGTAAGCAGTTGAACATGTGGTGTCAGTTTATGTTATCCAACATTTTTTACAGGGCTCAGTTAGTTTAATTTTCTTAGCACAATCCCAGTCTTTTTACGTTCTTTTTGAGGATAATACCTAAGCCTGGGTAGTCTTACTATTGTGCAAAGTCAGTATTTTTTCTGGTCCTTCCCCACAGATCTCATTACGCCAGCAAACAATTTGTTATTTTCATTCTAAACCTCCTCCTGCACACACTCAAAAAACAGTTTCTTTTCATTTTTTTTTTTTTTTGCTGGAAACAATCTTTCATGATTGTTTCCAGTGACAGAACGTGGCGGATGAACGAATGAGTGCTGTACACACAGTGCTCATTCTGTTCCATAGAGAGGGGAAGGAGGAGGACGAACAAGGGCCACCACAGTGTGCTCTACTCCCTTGACTTGCATAGCAGTTGTTTCTGATCATGGAACAGCTGTGACAGATCCAATATTGTCATTGGACGACCACCGTACACGTCAGAGTCCCACCCAAGACCAGGACAGCCATTTATCTCATGGGATGATTTTCTGACATGTGTACATAGCCTTAGTCTGTGGTCACACACTTCATCTACACATAATGAATTTTGAAAAATGTTCATGTCCTCCCCATAGAGATTACACACTGACTTCTGATACACAGGCTGCAGGTTCACCACTATGATCAGTTCAGCTCCTGTTACCTCTTATCCTTTGTCTGGATAAGTAAGTTCCTTGTTACTCAATAGTAATTGTAGGATGCATGCAAGTAGTTTACAACTGTGTTTGTGTAAAAGGACAAATTGATCTTCTCCCTGTATCCCTCCCTCCATACCAGTAATGATGCCCCTTCAATGTACTGGTTGGTCATAAAGAGGAACTAAACTCAAATCTGCCAAAAAAAAAAGATTTACCTTTAATCCTGCAGGGCAGTCTGATCCATCCAGGGGTGTCTTGCATCTGGTCCCCCGTCGTCCTTGCATCTGGTCCCCCATCTTCTCCTCTTCTTCCGGGTTCTTCATCCTATGCCACCCGATCTCGCACCTGGGTAAAAAAAATGTTCTATTTGCACAAAAAGGCTCCTTCTGCGCATGCCCAAATTGCTCGGCATGCACAGAAGGAGCACCCAAGAGCCTACCAGGATACGTGACGTAGGTATCCTAAGAGGCTTTGCGTTCCCATTCATTCTCAATCACCTAGGTCAGGGGTGAAAATTCTGAGTTTAGGTACACTTTAAGTCTAAAGTCCAACCCTGGTCATCTACGCTCAAGGTAAAAAAACAATAATCCCTTAGTGACCTGTCTGTAGTGTTTTTGATCTGTTTCAATAGCATGTGCATCAACCTCTCCAGTGAACAGTATGTGTTTTACCCCAATATTAATCCATCCACAACAGGACACAGTCCCTCTGAATGCCCATTACTCAGTCCAAGTGTGTTATTTCTTCTGTGTTTAGTCTCCAGGCATGTATGTTACCCCCTGTGAACCCAGTACCCAACTCATGCACATGCCCACAGAAGGTACAATATCGCAGGAAGTATACAATGCATTATATATGTGCATAGCGTGTACAAAAAATATTTGCTAGGGGTAAGAGGAAGACATTTTTTTACAGAAGAGACTATGCATGTCTCTTCTGCCAAGAAACTCTACGTCCTTCAACTTTTTTTTTGAGTTAGGTTCCACTTTTAATTTTGGGGTCTCCTTTTCAATTTATTGTCTCCAAAGCCCATCACTTTCTTTAAACTACCTTAGTAGAGGTGATGGGAAGTGTATCAACAATTATGCAGTAATCATCACCACCTTCAATGTCCCAAAATAACTTGCTTTGTCTTTATTCTGACCTTTCACATTTTTCTCCTGCACATTCAGTCTGTTGTCATACCTTCCACACTCCTATACTGCACATACTGCATCTTTAATCTTTTTTCACTCCTCTCCTGCACATTTCCCTTCCTTTTATACCCTCTGCTCTTCTTCAGTGCACCTAATGTCCATTGTCATACCCTCCATACTTTATTATATGCTGCTTACTGTTATAGCTATTGCTTACCTCTTATGTTCATACTGCCTGCTGTAATTCTGTTTACATTTTTGTTACTGTCCTCTAAATGCATCTTTGACATTGTTTGTTGTATCCTCAACCTTTCCTGTTTTAAAATTGTCACAATTTGCCGTTATATGTAAAACTTTACTAAATCAACCACTTTAGTTTTGTTATTGTAGCTTTTAAGTTGACCTGTAGGTGTCTTCACACCACAGAAATATGAATATGGACTGCAATGCTTAGTCCCAATGTCAACGCATGAAATGTCTCCTGGTGTATAAATGGGTTTTCTGTAATATTTCTTTAGTAAACTTATACCTAATTATACTTTTATATGATGTTTTGGTAATCTTAATGCTTTTAGGATGTTTTCAACATTTATGTGGCCAATATTAAGGCTAAATAGCAATACTATTTTCCTTTTGTGCAATAAGTTTTTAGCAGCAATGATATTTTTAGTGCATTTAAGTGTATATATACAGTGTAAAGTCTGCGGATTAGCTCAGACTGCAGCCAGCACGCTTTTCACCAAAAGGGTGTAACAAGCACAAGTCTTTATTGGAATAACTAAAAAACAGCTTCTTTTCAGCAACTCAGGAAGTTATAAACAATAGAGAAAATGGCTTACTTCAGCCTAGTAAATGTCCACAGTCCATCAGAACGTCCCCACGATCAGGATGAGTCCAATACAGGTCTCTCATGAGGGTCCAATCCCCAGCCTGAGGTTTCCACAGTCCATAAATCAATGAAGTCAAGTCAGCATCAACAGCAACACCACTTCTGAACATGATTCCCCAAAAACTTGTTTGCAAGCCACTTCCTGCAATTCCATTTTCTTTTCCCTCTTGCACATTCGAGCCCCTATGGGATTCCCACCTTCCTGCTGGGCAGGTGCAAGTCCTGGTGTGTACTTAGATGGACTGAAGAGGCCCACCCTATCCTTCCCCCTCAGCCGGGAGTCTGTGTCCTGTGAGAACTAGGAAAAAAAACACAGCAACATGGTTGCCTAACATAAAAATAATCCTTGAACTCCTTTCCCGACACACCAGTCTAAAAGGGGCAGTCCCCATATATAGAGGAAATGTACCGGTCCCATTATTAGATCCAGGAATGCTTTTTCTGCATCCTCATTTCATTTAGTCATTACTGACTTGTACCTTTTGGTCAGATCAGAAAGGGGGGCTGCTATGGTTGAAAAATTGGGAACAAATCGTCCATAGTAGCCAACGTTTCCTAAAAAGGCTTGGACCTGTTTCTTGGGGAAGGGACAGGGCCAGTTCTGAATTGCTTCCACCTTGTTCACCTGAGGTTTCACCAGTCCCCTACCCATAATGTATCCTAAGTACTTTGCCTCCTCAAATCCAACCGCTCATTTTTCCGGGTTCACTGTGAACCCTCCCTTTTCCAGACTATCCAGAAAATTACGATACCATTGAGATAGACCGATGCATATGCTTGATGGGGGCGTAGCAGCTTGTCCATGACTTGTTGGAATGTGGCAGTCTGCAAGCCAAATAGCATCCTTTTATACTGGAAGTGGTGTGGTGTGGAGAAAGCAGTTATCTTCCGGGCCTCTTTGAGCAAGTGTATTTTCCAATACCCCTTGGTCAAATCCAGCGTGGTGATAAAGCGCGCAGGGCCTAATCTCTCTATTAACTCATCTACTCAGTGCATGGGATACCCATTAAACCTCGAAATCTCATTTAACTTCTGGAAGTAATTGCAAAATCGCAGGGCTCCGTTGGGCTTTGGTACCAATATGATGAGACTGGACCACTCACTTGTGATGACCCCAAATTCTAACATCCTTGTTATCTTCTCGGGCACAGCTTTCTTCTGGGCCTCCGGAATGCAATACTGTTTTACAAAGACTTAGGAATTTTTTAGTGTCACAATATCATGTTCTATCAGATGGGTGAGCTCATGTATGCCCAAAAACTTAGTTTTATTCCTCTGGAGGAATTCTTTCACCTGCTGACATTGAGATTTAAAAAGGGTAGGGGCTGTTTTAACACTGTCAACCCCAACTTGGGGCACAACCCTGGCACTGGTTATGGCGAGAGCTGGCTCTCTATCTTTCCAGGGTTTCAACAGGTTAATGTGATACAGCTGATAAGGTTTCCGTTTTCCCAGTTGGTGTACCTTGTAGTTTACTTCGCTAATTTTTACCACCACCTCAAAAGGCCCGAGCCACCTGGCCAGGAATTTACTTTCCACAGTGGGTATCAACACAGCTACCTGTTCCCCTAGTCTGGCCCCTCAGTCTAGCCCCTCTATTGTACATTCGGCTTTGGGTCTCTTGGGCACTCAGGAGATGTTATTTGACCCAGGGCATGACCGTGGCAATCTATTCCTGTAACTGGGAAACAAAATCAACTACACTCTGATGGGGACTGGTTTCGCTCTCCCATATTTTCTTCACCAGATCAAGTAATCCCCTAGGCAACCGCCCATATACCAATTCAAACAGGGAAAATCCTGTGTAAACCTGGGGAACTTCTCTAATGGCGAAGAGAACAGCTGGGAGTAGGCAGTCCCAATTTTCCCATCGTTTTGTATCACCTTTTCCAACATTATTTTAGTGTTTTATTGAACCTCTCTAGCAGGCCATTTGTCTGCGGGTGGTAGACAGAAGTTCGCTGTTTAATATTAAATCGCTTGCATACATCCGCCATTACTTTAAACATAAATGGAGTACCCTGGTCTGTGAGAATTTCCCGGAGGAAACCTGTTCAGTGGACCTGTTGAACCATTCCCGAGCAATGGCCTTGGATGAGGTCTTTCCTAAAGGAATCGCTTCTGGATAGTGAGTTGCATATTCTAGAATCACTAGGATGTATTGATGCCCCCTAGCTGACTTTACCAGGGGCCCCACAATACCCATTGCTATTCGCTCAAAGGGAATTTAAATTATGGGTAATGGCACCAAGGGGTTACGGAAATGTGCCATTATCGCTGTTAGCTGACATGTTGGTCAGGAAGCGCAAAACCGTTTAACCTATTCCTTAATTCCTGGCCAGAAGAAACGGACAGTGATACGGGCTTTCGTTTTTCAGCCCCCAGGTGACCCCCTAATATCTCAATAGGCGCCATTTCCAGAATCACCCTTCTATACTGCTGGGGTACAAGCAACTGTTCAACCCCCTGCTGGCGGATTCTGGTAACCCGGTAGAATAAATCTTTGTTAACCGCAAAATGGGGAAATCTTTCCTCAGCCCCAGGTTCTTGAGGCGCTGTGTCCACTATCATAATCTGGTCCCTGACATTCACCAATGTAGGGTCCCTCAACTGGGTAGTACAAAATTTCCCCTTATTTACTTTTAAACTGGGATCGGTGAGTCTAGAGGAAGATTCCCACCCCCCACATCATCTCCTGCCATAACCTGGAATGGGAAGAGCCCCCCCCCCCAGAGGACTGGTCAGGCTCGGGACCCGTATTAACCCAACTTTTCTTTTGGGGAAATTTCTCCATCAACATTTTCTCCATTTCCAACCTTGTCGGACTGTACCAGAATCCTTCCCTGCCCAGTGATAGGGAGAACATCCTCTACCCACTTAGGCATTTTTTTCTGTTCCTCCCCCAAGTTCCAAAATAAAGGAAAGTCTCGCCACAGTATTACCTCACATATCAAGTTTCCCACTACCCCAGGAGGTGAGTAACCGTGCCCCAGCTTGTGCTGATCTGGAATGACACGGTCGGCTATGTCTTAGTATCATCATGTATACACATTACACGGAGGAGTTTTCCCCGAGATGTAACCTCGCCAACCACTTTAGCATGTACCAGAGTCACTATGCTACCTGAGTCTACCTGCATCCTGCATTCGAAACTGTCTTGGGTAGTACACAGCAGTACACACTCTTCGAGTGTAGAAAGACTCTGTGTTTCTCCACGCTGCATGGGTTCCTCCTACAGGGGACATTGGGCCCTAATGTGGCCATAGGCCGAACACCGCCAGCACTGTGCAGGGTCTCCTCTCCGAGGTGTGACATCTCGAGGTTTGAACTCCTGCTGGAAAGATGGTGAACCTTTGGGTGTAGTCATGTGGGTTCCGGGGTTCCTCAGGGACAGCATTATCTCCTGGTGAGGGAGGCCTGGTTCTCCTCCTAGAGGTGGCATTTTGGGGACGGTTTGATGACAACAACTCCTCCACGACGGTGTATTGCTCCACATATTCCACCAGCTGGTCTGCTGTTTTAGGGTCCCCATGGCTTACCCATCTCTGTAAATCCTCAGGCAGGGACCGCAGAAACTGGTTGACCACAAGGCATTTCACTATCAGGGGACCAGTCAGTGTCTCAGGCTGTAGCCACTTAGTAGCCAACTGTATGAGATCATGCATCTGGAACTGGGGGGATAGATTGATGCGGTATCTCCACTTAAACACCCGCTGCGCCCTGACTGTGGTAGTAACTCCCAGACGGGCAAGGATCTCTGCTTTGAGCCAGTCATAATTTGAGGAGTCCCTTGGGGTAAGGTCATAATAGGCCTTCTATGACTCCCCAGCCAGGAAAGGGGCAATGAGGCCAGCCCATTTATCCCGGGACCACCCTTCCCTTTCAGCAGTCCACTCAAACATTAATAGAAAGGTTTCAACATTATGTGGGTGTCAACTTTTGGAGAAAATGGCTGGCTCCCGTCATGGCCGGGTTGCTAGAGGCAACCCTCATGGTTTCTTGCCCCTCTGTTAGCCGCTGCACAGTCTCAGCCAACATCCTTGATTGTGCTTCTGTGGAATCCCGTAAGGCCGCAGCTTGGGCTGCCTTTGCGCCCCTAAGCGCTACCATCTATGCCTCTGTGGCTTCCTACTGGCTGGCCACGCTCCTCTGTAGCGGCACAGTGGCCAGTGTCAGTTGTCGGAGCAGCTCCTCCATAGCAAAAACTTGGGAGCCTAGCCCTTATCATTTCTTTTTTAATCAAAAAACTGCAGCGCCGCTGCCCACATCTTGCACCCGTTGTAAAATCTGGGGATTAGCTCAGACCGCAGCGAGCACGCTTTCCACCAAAAGAGTGTAACAAACACAAGTCTTTATTGAAATAACTAAAAAAACAGCTTCTTTTCAGCAACTCAGGAAGGTATAAACAATAGAGAAAATGGCTTACTTCAGCCTAGTGGCAAATACAGCCTAGTGTAAATGTCCAGAGTCCATCAGAACATCCCCACAATAAGGATGAGTCCAATACAAGTCTCTCGCAAGGGTCCAATCCCCAGCCTGGGGTTTCCACAGTCCATATATCAATGAACTCAGCATCAACAGCAACATCACTTCTTAACTTGATTCCCCAACAAACTTGTTTGCACTTCCTGCAATTCCACTCCCTTTTCCCTCTTGCACACCTGAGCCCTTATGGGATTCCCACCTTCCCGCTGGGCAGGTGCAAGTCCTGGTGTGTACTTAGATGGACTGAAGAGGCCCACCCAGTCCTTCCCCTTCAGTCCGGAGTCCGATCCCGTGACAAGTAGGAAAAAAAAAACAGCAACATAGTTGTCTAACATAAAAATTATCCCAAACTCCTTTCCCGACACACCAGTCTAAAAGGGCCAGTCCCCATATATAGGGGAAATGTATCTTCCTTTAAGGATCCAACCCTGCGATCCTGTAAAACAGTTATTGTATAGAACTTTTTAGACACCAACCATTTTTTTTTACAATTCTGTTCAGTATTTTGTATTTTTGTTATGCAAACTATAGATAAGCGGCTGTCAAAACCGAATATATGGGGGCCTCCTGCACATATTTGTTTGTTTGAATGGAAGCTCTAGTTTTCCCTGTTGGTTGTCTAAAATTTCTGTTCTGGGGCTGGTTTCACTGGGAATCTGCAAGAGCAGGGTGGAGAAGATTCTCAGTTCCCACATTTGCCAAACCTATATAGCACACCTGACATTAAGCAGCAGTGGCTGTGTGTTTGTGTGAACCAATGTATGTAGAGAGAAGCAGTTCAAAGCAGCCTAAATAGTTGATTTATGATAGCCAGGAGGCTATATTTTTTATTTCAAAGACTTTCGTTTTGTTGAAACCCCCCAGAGAGGGAACAATTTTGTTTGTTTCCATTTTTGTGGAAAAACCCTAAGAAGACGCTGTTGACACAATATATTTATACTTTTTGGACCATTTTCTGATTTTCTAAAAGCCCTAGAGATTGTTATGAATGAAAATTTAAACAGATAAGCAATTTCAGACCAGCCTGGCACCAACAACTGTGCCAAGTTTAAAGTCACTTAAATCACATTTCTTCTTCATTCTGATGCTCAGTTTGAAGTTTTGCAGGCCATTTTGCCACTGTCTACTTGCCTAAATGCATTGAGTTGCCGCCATGTGATTAGCTCATTAGATATTTTTGTTAAACAGCCATACATAATAAAATGTCCAGTACTTGGACTTGTGAATTTAGGAAACATACATATAAATGTCTTAACAAACAGTTATTACCTTGTACAAGTAGCGGTGGTTATTGCCTTGCAGTGAGCAAGCTGTACAAGACCATTGCCTTAGCACAGTGGTGGCGAACCTATGACATGTGTGCCAGAGGGGGCACTCAAAAGATTCTCTGTGGGCAGGGGCTCCCCACCTAGCCTCCCAATTGCTGTGCTATTGTACCTCTGTCAGCCTGTGCTGTCTGCAGAATTTCCCTTCTCCAGAGTCATCAGTTAACCCTCAGAATACCAGGCTGTGGGGAGGAGATGCAGCTGATGTGTATTGAAGCTGATGTGTCTTGATTCAGCATTGAAGGGGTGAAAGTACTAAGAGAAAGAGAGGAAAGTTAGGACGGGGGTCTTTTTTTGCCTTGTCCTAGTTATGGGAATTAGAGTATGAATTAAGCTGAAGAAACTGAACAGAGCTACACAGCCCAGGGACAGGAGTGCCAGTCTGCTATATCCAGTCAGGACCAGGTGAACACAAAGCTTGTGGTAGAAGGTAAGTGCCTGTTGAATGTAATGGGAACCCTGTAACTGTGTGTTGCTGTCCACTGTTTAAAACAGTGGTGTGCAATGTGCTGCATAGCTATGAATTTGGCATGCGTTTAGTAAAACTCCCTGCATTCCTGTATTTTGAGATATTAATATTATTTATTAATATTTTTGCAGTTTGCACCCTACTAGGAAGATGTTGATCATTTTCTGTCTTAGTGACAATGTCTTAGTTACGGAAATAAATGAAGGCGGTAATTCCGCACTGTGGTGATGGCATCTAGCCAAGAGGGTATTTAAGAGTACCAAATTTCTGGAGGAAAAGTCCATCACAGGTTACTAGCCCTGATGGGTATGTGCTACCTCTTTATTAAAGATGTGGGCAACTGTTAAAATACAGGAGCTGGGCTAGAAGAACCATTGACTTGATCCAGCGAGCTCTTCTTATGTTCTTATCAGCTGATCAGTCTTATCAGGATGGTGCTCATTGCTGCTGTTGGGTTTTGTCGTAGAGAGTGATTGCTGTACATTGCATGAATGACATCCACACTTACTGACATGTGTTCTGTGCCTCCAGTACATGAAAGGTTACAATGTCATAGCAGCAGGTTGTGTTTACCTGACATCACATGACCCGTGTAATGCTCGGTGTGCTGGGATAGGTTTGTGTGCAGGGTTCAGCTCCCTATGGCCTGTGTGTGTGCGCTATATGAGAGGACAGGACACTCATTGTACTTGGATTGTCAGTGAAACTTTCTATTGGCTGTTGTCCATAGGTACCAACCTGGGCTCCTGCTAATGGGAAAATGAGAGCTTGTATGGATGGTCTACGTCTGCACACCTCCTGTGTATGGGAAATGTGTGGAGATTTCATCCTATTTATGCAAATTGACCAAGAAGTAGGTCCAGCGCATTTACAGCGGAGGGGGATCAAAGGTAGGAAATACACTCAGATGCCTTTTTCAAAGCAGGCCAAAAGCTGGTGGTCAGTGGAACATTGCCCCCTTGCGCTGGTTATCAGCAAATTCAAATGGAACCCCAGCTGAGAATCACTGCTGTAGATTCAGGGGATATCAATTTTTTTAGTGTTAACTAGTAATGTTATTTTTGGTATAGAGATAGATTTGTATTGGGTGCTTAATTTTTTTTTTTATTGTGGTATTGTAGACTCCAAGTCTTCAACACAGCCTACAACTATAAAAAAATTATAGTACAGGAAACACAGATAGTGGAAGATCATTCCAAGAGGCCTGGATAGAGTCGTTTGGAGTGATTGAATGCAATGGAAAAGCATTATATGTTCTGTGTAATGCAAGTGTTGTGCGTTGCACATCAAGTATCAGATGACACTTTGACACCAACCACAAAAGTGTTGTCAAACTTGGTGAAACTGAAAGAAAACAGTTTCTTGAAGGGAAATCAAGGAAATATCATTCCCAGTATTTTAGTTTTTGCAACTTTTTTTTAGAACGAATCATCTGGTAAAAGAATACTCCCCCAGCCGCTCTCTCTGCTCCTCCGAAGACCTACAACTAACTTCCTCACTCATAACTTCATCACACGCACGGCTACAAGACTTTTCTAGAGCTGCCCCAATTTTCTGGAATGGTCTTCCCCGTCCTATTCGGCCTATTCGGCTATGTTGGCACCATAGAAACCCCGTTTACTAATATTAATAATAACAATAATATTATTATTATTATTATTATTATTATTAATAATAATCTGATAGCTGCCAGTTTTCAGATTTCACTGTGTATAGCAAAACATGGTAAGCCCCTCTCTAATGGGAATATTATGTAAACGGCCGTGTTGTCTGTGAGTAATTCCCTTTTTCATGATTTCCCAAACAAGGATAACATTATTCAATGCATATCTGAGATGCCACTTAACAGAAATACTGGTAAAGATGGAGTCCACCACATGGCAAGTGATGTTTGTCAGCATCTCACCACTGATTTACAAAAGGCATCCTGTTACTCCATGTGCTTGGATGAAAGCACAGATATAAATCATGCAAGGCTAGCAGTCATTTTGTGCTATGCTGTTGGTGACATCATGGTAGAAGAGCTGGTGAAACTGGTGTCATTGCCTGATAGATAGATAGATAGATAGATAGATAGATAGATAGATAGATAGATAGATAGATAGATAGATAGATAGATGATAGATATAGATAGATAGACCTACAATGCTGCGATGGAGGCTTTTTTGTCACAAGACATAGACCAGAAAAAGTGGTTTCAATTACTAGTGATGGGGCACCTTCTATGGTGGGGGCAACATCAGGTTTCATACAGTTCTTTGTTAAAGAAACTAAACATCAAGTCATTCCGTTCCATTGTATTATACATCAAGAAGCTCCTTGTGTCAGGGAAAGCAGCAAAAAATTTGATGTCACAAAAATGGTGAATTACATCATGGCTCGTGCTCAGAATTTTCCACAATTCCAAGCACTTCTTGAGGAGGTTCAGGTACAGTATATTTGTTTACTTATGTACGATAATGTTGGGTGTCTGAGCAGAGGACACGTTCTGGAGAAATTTGTAGCCTGCTTGGATGAAATTAGGCTGTTTATGAATGAAAAAGGGCCGGGATATCCACAGCTAACTGATGTGACCTGGCTTACCAACCGCATGTTTTTTTTTTACAGATTTTACACTTCACTTCAATGTACTGAACAAACAACTACAAGGTGGAGGAAAACAGCAGAAGGGATGTTTGGTGATATCAAAACATTTGAGAGAAAACTGCAGGTTTTTGAAAGAGACCTTGAAAGTGGGCTACTGAAATAATTTCTAAAAAATCTAAAAATGCATTAAAAAAATTCTACAACATTTGCAAAAAAAATCCTACACGCCATCAGGGAATCTAAAAGGAATTTTCTAGCTTTATAGAAGCTACAAAGGTGAATTTTATTAACAGATTATACACAGTTCCATAAGATGGGGACAACCCTATGTGAAACACTAGAGAACATAGAAGGGATGACAAATGACAGCACAGTTCTGGAAATGAAATCTCTAAAGTGCAGAATTCTCTGCCAAATAATTTAAAGTCAATGAAAGCATTTAGGTTTGCTTTCCTTACTTTGTTTGGATTATTTTATGTTTGTGAGCAGCTGTTTTCATCTTTGAATTATATCAGTATGGGGTAGTAAGTAAGGTTAGACAAATTATCAGCATGCATACAAAAGGCAAAAATCACATAAATTTGTCCAAAAGCATGCCAATTTGTATGTATTGAGGAAGTCAATGCTGGTGTTGTTCTGACAATGGTAGTTGCATGGCTTTCTCTGGTGCACTGCCAATTTCCACACAAATTTAACAATTACTTTTTAATATATTTTGAGATGCAAACACTCATTACAGGAATGCAGATTCGAAAAATCGGAGAATTACTGACCGGTACACTTTTTAAATTTAATTGACTGAGATAGCTTTGCATCCAATAGATCTGCATGAGTATCTACAGCCTCCATATGTTTTCAGTACATGGCACCCTCCATATTGTCAGTACGGGTTTCCTTTCATTCCTATGCAAATGTTGTACACAAGCTTCTGTCATAGTCACTCTTCCAGTTTCCTTCTAAGCTTGTCATAAATTGTTTCCCTACTAGTTGCTCTGAACAATGGTTTCTTCACCAGCTACTTTAGACTGGTTTTGTTTCCCTCTCTTTTATTTTTAATTTGCTATGAGGATTTTCTTGGAAAAGCAGTGAAGCTCTGCTAACTGTCCAGACAGTATTTTCTTCATATTAAAAAAAATTAGGTTCGCTAAGCTTAGCCACGGGCCTCCAAACAACCAAGCCACACAAAAAATATAGTGCCTCTCTGCACACCAATGTTACTTGAATTAGTATGCTCAGTAAATTACACATGCAATCACGAAGTATACAAGCTAATGTGTATGGGAATGCATAGTGTATACAATAGGGTATGATCTTTTTATGTTAAAGGAAACATTAAAAAAATAAAAATAAAATTAAAATACGCAGTATACTACTGAAGACCTCTTTCTGAAAAAAAAGTATGATTTGCAGATTTTTAACTGGCTCTCCAAGAAGCTTACATGATTTTGTTGTAGCACCCCATGCACCTGGATCTGAAGACTCGCGCAGTTCTGTGTCCTACTTCACCTCCAAAAAAATATACAATGTATGAAATCTTAATTAAAATCACTTTCATCATTTGCTTCCTGAGATTCCCCGCCAAATAATAAACAGACAATTGTGTATCCTGTTTCCAGGCAGATGATTATCTCACGTGTTAGTTTATTGAATGAGTCACACAGGCTACGCTATTCTTCCATTTCTATCTTTTTGTAAAGTTCAAAATGTATCCCTTTTTCTTTTGTCTGTGTTCTGTTTGTGCTTTTTTTCTGTGCATTTGTCATTCTATTTTTTCCTACATTATCTAATATTATCCATGGGTTAGTCAACACATATGGCAAAATGGCAGAGAAATTTGTAATAAATAGTCAACTGGAATGATGGAGTCAATGGAGTAATGTTTTAGCATTATTGAAGGATGTTTTGCAGATGGCTTTACTGAAGGACTCAAAGGCAATTGGAAAAAAAGGCATGGTTTTAAAATGAAAAGTTGCCACAATCAGATCAATATGAAGCATTTTTCAAGGGGTTTTTGTTGTCTGTGCTCCTACACCTAGGACTGGTGGTCCCTTTAGGCCTGGAAGCTGCTTAGCCTTGGCAATGTGGTGCATGTGTATAAGGGTGTAGGTCCTTGTCTTCTTCTCTGGCCAGCTTCTCTTCCTAGCCCCTGCAGTCCACTAGCTACAGGGAAACAGGAACCTGAAGTGGGGGGCTAACTCACTTATCCCATTCCAGACTAGTAGCACAAACTTATTGGCTTAACAGAAAGACTATGACTTATTTGGCCTTTACCACCCATTATCCTACATGTTGTTGATATTTGTATGACTACATTCATTCATACACCACTACCTCTGGTAGGGTCAATGCCGAACAGTCAGACAGTCCTTCCCAAGGAATGGGGGAGCAGAATTGCAATATAATACTTGAGATGCCTTTCTTCCGACAAACACGTATTTAGTTTTTCTATGCTCAGACAGCACCAGACTGTTCTCCCAACTGTCCTTGTATGCCAATAAACTATAGGTAGAGACCGTGGCCCTAATTCACAAAACCTGAAATTTGCGGTTGTAAATATAGTTTGAGAGCACACACATATACACCTGATTTAAGAACATTTATGCCACTAGCCTGTAAAGGTAAAACTTTAGTGGGATAAACATTTAAAACAACAATTTAAAAAGATAGTTTGATTATCACTAGAAAAGTGTGCCTTTTCATGGCATAGGAACGTTAAAAGAAGAAAAAAGCTTTCATGCATGCATATAGGAAAATCAGTTTTCTGATGCACAGTCCAATCCTTCATAGTCACCACTTTGTATGTTAGCAAATAACACACTGTATATTATGCCATTTGTCAAAAGTAATAACAGATTCCCTTGTAACATTGTTGTACTAGTCTAAGTTTTTAACCTTGTAGTTGTTTCTTAACTACATGTAGCAGCATAACAACACTTTTCATTCTGGAGGGAAACACTGCTATGTTTTCTCCATGTAGATGGATGAAATATAATTAACAAACAATATACATTCCAACTCCAGAGCACACTTTTAAGCAGATTATTTAATCTGTTTCACCTGAAAGAAGGATGATTGTTATGAGTTCCAGTTTTTTAGTTTGTCACACCTACATCTTTATTACCATTGGGTTTATACGTGTGTGTCTTATTTCCTCAATATGAAATAAACTTGCGGGCTCACCTGACCTTCAAAGTTGTCCAAGTGCCTGCAGGCATCCACAGATTACTTCCAGAGAAGGGAACCTCATGGTGCCAAAAAAAAAAGTTATTGTAATTAGAGATGAGCGAATCGAAGCTGACGAAGTGGAATTCGATCCGAATTTCAGAAAAAAATCGATTCGCAACAAATCCGAATTTCCTTGCGATTCGTGGTAATTAAGACATTTTACAGCGTTCTGAGTGCAGGGAGAGACGTGTGCAGGTGCTGGGGAGAGTGTTAGGAGAAACCTCATTGTGAGAAAAAAACTGAAAAAACGATTTTTAAGTGCAGGGAAAGGATAGGGAGGAATCAATTTACAGCATCTTAGTGGAGGGAGAGATGTCAGAAGGCGTTAGGGACAGTGCTAGAAAAGCGATTTACAAGTGCAGAGAAAGATTATTCGGAGATCCACATAGCCATTATAAAGCTCTGTCTTTCCATCAATTTATATATTCAGAAAAATATATATGCAGTTCACTGTTATTTTTGGTCAAAGCGTTTAGTAACGTATTTCAATACAAAAATACAAATATATTCTCAGTTCACTTCTGCAGTTATATGTGGTGAAAGCGTTTAGTGACGTATTTGAGTACAAAAATAAAAATATATTCTCAGTTCACTTCTGCAGTTATATGTGGTGAAAGCGTTTAGTGACGTATTTGAGTACAAAAGGAAAAATATATTCGTCGCTTTTAGGCGTGTTTTAATTTGCTTTTAATTTATTTAGTTCAAGTAAAAGTATGTCAGACAGAGAAGTGGCAGGCCATGCACAGAGGAGTGGCAGAGGCCTTAATGTTTCTGGCGCAGGCAGAGGTCACAGCAGAGTAAGGGGGCGTGTCAGCAGGAGTCGCAGCGAGAGGCCTGAGCTCCCGGTGTCATCTAGCGGTCAAGTCTTGACCAGCAACGCAGCGATTCTTGATTAGTTTACTCGGTCATCCATTTCATCCCAAGTGACATCAGACACCCCCAGCCAACAGTCAGTGGGTTCGTCAGACACAACCCTTAGTTGGCATGGCCTGGGAGCAGCTCTCTGCTAGGCGGCAAGTAGTGATGAGGAGAGTGGCGTGAGAGGTGGTGTTGCGAGTGGTTAGGCTCCTGACCCAGAGACCATTGAGGAGGACATCAGTGACATGCATACACTACTCGATGATGATGAAGCCGATCGCACTTGGGAACCGAGTGAAGAAGGGGCTTCATCATCATCAGGAGAAGAGGGTGGCAGCTTGCCCGTGAGGCAGCGGCTGAGCCAGCAAGGAGGTAGCATGGCTGGTAGTCAGCAGGGTGGCAGCAGTGGGAGGTCGGGAGCCAAAGGTGCCCAGGGTAGACCACATGCTTCGCAGCAGCCTACCTGCCCGGGAAGCAGTGGTGCAGGGGTTCACGGAGGCAGCGGCGGTAGCAGTCAGTCAGTGCGGAGTGTTGGGGGGAAAATCACCTACTTGGCAGTGTGGCAGTTTTTTGTTAAGCCGCCGGAGGAGGTTAACATGGCAATATGTGGGCAGAAGGTGAAGTGTGGCCATAGTGCCAATGTTGGCACCACGGCCCTGCATCAACATATGCAGCGTCACCATAAAGTAGCCTGGGAGAACCGTGGCACCGATGTTGTGGTCCAGCCTGCCGCAGCAACCTCTGCATCACCCAGTGGCACGCACCGGCTTTCAGGCAGTCAAAGCTCCACCAGCTTAGCCGAAAGGAGCTGTATGTCATTTCCATCTTCTGCTGGTCCAGATGCTCCTGCTCCTCCTACTCCTCGTCAGTCATTCCGTCAGCAATCGATCACCGAAGTGATTGCCAAGAGACAACAGTATGTGTGCACTCATCCAACGGCGCAGAAGCTGAATGTGCTCCAGTCCAAGTTGCTGGTGCTGCAGTCCCTCCCTTTCCAAGTGGTGGACTCTGCACGTTTCAGAGAACTGATGGTTTGTGCCGAGCCGAGGTGGAGAGTCCCAAGCCGTCATTTCTTTGCGAAAAAGGCTGTACCAGCCCTGCACAAATATGTAGAACAGAAGGTGGGCCAGTCCTTGAGCCTGTCGGTGTCTGCCTGTTGGTGAGCCTGTCGGTGTCACGTCGGCAGTGCCGACGTGTGGAGCTGTAACTACGGTCAGGGACAATACATGTCCCTTACGGCCCACTGGGTGAATGTGATTCCTGCACAGCCACACCAGCAACTTGGCCAGGTGCAACCGCTTCCGCCTCTACGTTCTCACGCCGCTGGTCCTGCAACAACGTCCGCCTCTGCCTCCTCATTCTCCACCGGGTCCTCAGCTTCCACTGCAGGGACAGTTCACAGTGCCCCTCCAGCATACCACATGTGCAGGGCATGGTGGTGTCACGCTGTTCTGCACCTGGTTTGCCTGGGGGAACGGAGTCACACAGGGGAGGAACTGCTCCGTGTGATTCATCAAGAGATCGAATTGTGGCTTTCTCCGCAACAACTCAAAATCAGAACCATGGTGGCTGACAACGGGAAGAACATTGTGTCTGCGCTGCGTCAAGAAAGGCTGGGCTATGCATGGCATACATCTTCAATCTGGTTGTCAAGCGGTTCCTAAAGTCCTCCACCCATCTGCAAGACATCATAAAAATGGCCAGGAAACTTTGCATGCTGCAGCGGCAGAACAGCATCACCCAACATAGGCTGATATGCGACATTTCCACCCGTTGGAATTCCACCCTCTATATGTTGGACCGACTATACGAACAGAGAAAGGCCATCAACGAATTCCTGATGATCCAAGCGGATAGGAGTACTCCCATGTGCAACTTTGATGTCAGCCAGTGGCAGCTCATGCGTGACACCTGCCATTTGCTCAGGCCCTTTGAGGAGGCCACGTTATTTGTCAGTCGCCAGGACTACGGGATGAACAACGTCATTCCACTGCTTCATATCCTGGAACAGATGCTGGTAAATCTGGCTGGTCAGGGGACTGGAGACGTGGTGCCTAGATCTCACAGCCACATGAGCCCTGTGGGGGCTGAACTGGAGGAGGAGGACATTGGAGCAAAGGCAATGTATAGCGAAATAAGTGGTATTTCTTTGATAAGTGGTATTGACAGGAGAGGAGGAGCAGGAGCAGCCAGAGGAGCAAGAGGGAGATGAGGAAGACGAGGCAGAGGACTCAGACACACCGTGGCAGTATGCAATTGAGATCGAAGCAGGGAGTCCCTCCGAGATGCTTGCAGAAATGGCCCGCTGCATGCTCACTTGCTTGTTCAGTGACAGCTGAATTGTCACCATTTGGCAGAGGGGTGACTTCTGGCTTTCCACCTTGTTGGACCCTCGCTACCGGTCCAAAATAGGGGCCTTTTTTACACCCACTGAGAGGGAGGACAAACTGAACTACTACAGAGACATCCTATGTAGTCAGTTGGCCGCTGCCTATCTGTGCCATCGTCCATCCTCTCGCAGGTCTGACTGGGGGGGGCCTCTGCACTCATGTTCCACTGCCATGGCTGCTGGGGAGGGTTGGAGTGGCAGGAGCAGTGCCAGCTCCATCAGCAGCCTGAGTCTAGAGTCGCTGATGAGCAGCTTTCTGCACCTGCATAGTGAAGAAACTACTGACCAGCGGCTAGACATAGAGCAGAACCTGAACCAGCAGGTGGTGGCATACTTGGAGTGCACCCTGCCAGCCGTCATTGAAGATCCGCTGGACCACTGGGCAGCCAAACTGGATTTGTGCCCGCAACTGGCCGAGTTTGCCCTGGAAAAGCTGTCCTGCCCGGCCAGTAGTGTGGCATCAGAGCGGGTGTTTAGTGCGGCGGGGGCCATAGTTACCCCAAGAAGAACTCGCCTGTCCACCCAAAATGTGGAAAGACTGACCTTTGTGAAGATGAATCAGGCGTGGATCAGCCAGGATTTCCACCCACCAATGCCTGATGCATCTGATTAGATGATCTATGCCACTTGACCCTAACCTTGACAAAAGAGACTGGTTTCTTCTAACTACCTGCCTCAGCTACTACTCTGATGCTGCCACCTGCCTGATGCCACACATCAGATGCCAAGTGCTCCTTCTTTCACCCACCTTCGTCAGCGGGTACTGGTATTGCCACCCACTGCCCCACTCTGTCACTGGGTCACTTTGTGGTCTCCTGATGCTGCTGCTATCTCCACGCTATGTCACCTTGCCACTCTGTGGTCTCCTGATGCTGCTGCTGCCATCTCCATACTATATCACCGTGCCACTCTGTGGTCTCCTGATGCTGCTGCTGCCATCTCCACACTATGTCACCTTGCCCCTCTGTGGTCTCCTGAAGCTGCTGCTGCCATCTCCACACTATGTCATCTCCACACTATGTCACCTTGCCACTCTGTGGTCTCCTGATGCTGCCGCCACCTCCAGACTCTGTCATTGTGCCACTCTGTAGCCTCCTGATGCTGCCGCCACCTCCAGACTCTGTCATTGTGCCACTCTGTAGCCTCCTGATGCTGCCGCCACCTCCACACTCTGTCAGTGTGCCACTCTGTGGCCTCCGCCTGATGGTGCTGCTACCGCCACCTCAGTCACCCTCTTCACTCTGTTGGGGGGCTCTACTTGTATAAGCAGTTAATAGAACAGGTTCTGTAGACATCTATATGGAATCAGCTGACGAGGGTGTAAAAGGAGCGCACTTCTTCTTGACGCTAACATGGACCTGTAAGGCTGAGTCAGTTTGGCCCCGTGACTGCCCAAATAAGTGAAGTGTGCAGTGATTCTAATAGCGACGCCTGTCATCTGCATGTCATACTGACTTACAGTGTTATTTCACTACCACAGCAGACTCCCTATGAGTGTTACTGCAAGGCACAGTGTTCTACACCACTATCAAGGCTCTCTGCAGCCTGGAAATAGCCGCGAATAAACTCGGATCGAAGCAAATCTTTTCGGAAAATTTGGCGAACCAGCCGAATCGAATTTTTGAGAACTTTGCTTATCTCTAATTGTAATCCACAAATAACAACCAAAGCTGGTTGTGCTCTGGCCCGTATCCCCTCATTACTAGGCTTTCCTATTGGCCACCGTATCCACAGGTCATGTTTAGGTGGAGATACAAGAATATATTATGTAATTGCCTGCTCAAATGGCACCAGGCCAGTTTAACAGGAAATTCAAGTCCACAGGTATGTGTTCTTAAAAATTAAAAAAATAAATAAAAAGAAAGATAGAAATTGTTTACTGAGAGTTTGATTTTGCTTTGCTATATTTCATATTGTCAGGTCCAGCAACTTGTATGAGGTGGCATGTCGTGTCATAGAAACCTAATGACTTACAGTCTAAGTCACAAGCAAATTTGTAACAGTCATTATTATTAGTTACAAAATCACTTTCCTTGCATGAAAAAAATCAGTTGCAGTCTTTGAAAGGTCCTTGCAAAATTTCAAGGTATTTGAAAAGTCCAAACTTTAACATGCACTGTGTGATTTTGAGAATTGACTTTGTGAAATACAACGTACCCGTTATTATGCAGGTAAAACTTTTCTTCTGACTTCCGGGTATTACATCTACCAGCTTCCGGTCTTGCACAATTACAGTACTTGTTGCATGTACAATAGGTATCTATCATCACTAACAAATAGGATAACAAGTTTTAGAAAACCATGACTAAAGTTTTCTTGGAAATTTGTCAAAAAATAAAATAAATCATTTGTCTGATGAAGAACCAGCATAGATACTATAAATAACTCAAGTCTGCTAGGTGATCAACATATGTGTCAGTAAGTGCTTCCCTGAGCTGATGTAACTGGCTTCTTTCTGCGAAAAACCTATAAAGGATGCTTAGTGAGCAAAACTTACAGAAAACACAAGCATCTGTTGTTTGCTTCCATGAATACTTCTAGCTTCCAGGGTGGTATATGTCCCTGTATGTTACCCAGGCTTCTCAATAATGTTCTCAAATCAGCTTTCCTTGTAAAAGTCAGTAAGATCTTTTTTACAAGAACTTAAACTGCTGCCATTGGCTCATCCCTCCATACAAATACTAGTTTTAGTATCTTTTTAGGCATCTATAAAGTTGTTTGTTAGGCTTTGTTGTGATTGCAGGTTGTTAAATCATATGCAGAAATATATGTAATGAAACATTTAATGGGTGTAATCACAAATATAAAATATTTAAAGAACTCTGGATCAAGTAACCTAAAATATGTTTTGTCATATATAGGCCTAGAAAAAAAAATGTAGATGCACCCTATATAATTATAGCCCAATACTATTAAAAGGGTAAAGGTAAACAGAGTGGTGTTGTTAGGAAACTCTTCTGGCCGACAATCCTGGGCGGACTGCCGTAGTAGAGCGTGCTCGGCCTATTCCCTCCGGCGGAGGTGCTTGCAGCAGCAGAGGAGTTAAAGAAATTAACTTTATTCTGTGGCTTGCAGCATCCTTGTTTCCCTTTAGCTATGTTTTCCCTCTCGGCATCCCCTGCACTAAGACTGCACAGCTGAAGGGGATTTGGAGCTGTGCTGCAGCTGATTAGAATAGTCCGTGATCAATCCCATGCTGCCATTTGCTTCTGGGTCCTTAAAGCCTCTCTGCTCTCAGATTCCAGTGCCTTAGTAGTGTTTAGCTGGGCTAATCTGTTCTGGAGAGTTTCTTGTCTGATTTACTGTTGCTGACCATTGCCTGTTCCTTATCCCATTGTTTATACACAGCCTGGACCGACCTCTGTCTGTGACCCTGACCCTGCTTGTGCCTACTCTCTCTGTACCTCGTTTGGTGGACCGATCACTCGTGTATGACTTTGGCTTTGTACTCTGGATTCACCTGGTAGTTCTTCTACTGCTTTATCTGTGGGCTCCTGGTCCTTTGCCAGCCCATCCCCAGACACCATCCCTTCCGCATTAAGTCCTAGGGGCAACCGTGTGCTGGGAGACGCAACCCGAGGCTGAGTGGGGGTTTGCTAAAGGTGAAGAGTGCGGCATTAGATTGGGGGACTGGCGTCTGGTGAATACTGGTGCTGACCAGGGCCTTACAGGTCAGCAAATTTTCCTTTAAAGAATGAAACAAGACAGGCATGTTCCTCACTTGTCCTAATTATTGCATTGGTTTTGGAGTTACTTTTGTATAGAATATTAGTAAGAAAAATATAGTAATATATACATATTAAACGAGAAAATATTGAAAAAAACTATTTTGTTTATAGATCACATTTGAACAAACCTAAAAAAGATATTAATGGTAAAATATTAAAATAAAATAGTGGATCTATTGCTTGGATTATGTTATCACGTTGCGTAACTTTATTATAGTTAAAGAGTGATATAAAAATAAATGTAAAAAGTGATAAAACAATACAAGTGAAAAAAATACATACAAATTTAATTACCCACAGGTCTGCCAATACACACATGCATAAAGATGTACACCACCTGGATGCACATGCGTATGTAAAGAGCAATTAGGTTACACATACTGGGTGTTGCTGCACATGCCCGAGAGATACTGTAGGAATAATTTAGAGACCATTAGTTACCTATGAGCTGTTAAGGTTTTTAAACTCATTTTGAGTGTTTTTTGGGATGGGAATGTAATGCTTAATGTTGATCTATTTTTTAATAATATAGAAAATAAATTAGTAATTGTTATTAGTATTTGAGGTGTCAATTTTAAGTATGTATAAAAGCATTGCAATGTTCATATCTAGATTTGAAAAGGATATGATGACACAGTAACGTTTTTTATTTTCATATCTTTGACTTCTAGGAGTTATATGAATGTTGACTAGAATTGTGCTTTGTTTAGAGAACATTAAGTGTCATAAACTAGGTGTTTGTTTTATTATGTCAGGTTATTGTATTGACACAGGATGTGTTAAAAGGTCAAAGCCCGATGTGCGATGTCACCAGGACATGACTTGCTTTCACCTTATCATTTCAAATTGATTTGAAAATGACACTAGATCATCAGAGAACTCAAAAAACCTTCTGTGCTGCTAGGAACAGAAAGCGGTGACTGTTAGTGACTAGGGCTGAACAGTAAATAAATAAATAAAGAAATATGATTCATCCAATTTACATTGGATTCAAATGTATGAATCACAAACAACAGTTTACTCACACATTTTCAGTGTAACAAATAAGAACTCCAAACTCCATGCAGATGGTGTCCTGGCCTGGATTCAAACCTGGGATCTAGCGCTGCAAAGAGCAGAGTGCTAACCACTGAGCCAACCATGCCGTGTTCTTGAGCAGTTAACCTTTGCCTTGACACTTTAAATAAAGATGATGCCTATCGGCAGTATAATAATACCATCCCAGGTGAGAGCTGTATATCAAATTACTAGTGCTTTAACAAGAACCAAAGATAGGTTTCAGTTTGGCTTTTTGAAAGAAATATGTAGTATAGTCACAGGTCATATACAGGTAAAATGTTATATTTATTTAGCTTAAATAGCACCAAACTTTTTAAGTCCAGAAAAATAATTGATATTTATATAATTATTATATGTAAAGAATTCTAAAACTCGTGCCTCCTTTAAAAAAGGTTCTGTGAGGTAAGCGAAAAAAGTACATACTTTATTCCTTGTTCTTCTGCAATCAGATCAATGTGCTTCATAGCCAAAACTGATTACACAGGGGGGTAGAAGGAGAAGATTGCTACATTGTGCAGACATCAAACCTATACCATGTTAGAAGTTACCAAAGATGGTGGAAGCCAAGGTAATTTTGGGTAGTAATTATGGTATGGGGACAATTTATTGTATAGAAACCTTCACTATAAATACGTTTAAACGAAAGAGCAGTCATTGCCCACCCAGGGAGTGTACACCCTGGTGGATATGTCCCGTAATCAGTTGACCACTCTAAGTTTGTTAAATCACTATTCATTTAGTATCTACCTTGCCATTGTGAAATGATTTGTTTTAGCCGACAACTTACACGACAAGTTACAACTGTGTAGCTATGAATGTAGATAGATATTCCTGACACTCATTACAAATATAAAAGCTACTTGGATTATAGTAATGTTTTTTTTATACATTACAGAACAAGTCCAGTTAAACAAACCTAAGATCTATTATTTTCTTAACAGCTAACCGTTATATGATGTAGCCCAATTATGCATTCTTTTTTTTTTTATTATTATTTTTAATAAAAGATATCAAGGTACATACATAGAAAAGAAAATAAAGGTGATCATAACATACAGTTCAAAAGAACATACAGCAAGGTTAGGTTCTAACAATACATATCTTGTGGCTTAACAGCTAACCGCATGGAAATACAAACATTGTAACCAACCAGTTGTGCTGTATCAGTAGCAGGAACCATGATATCTTAAGGTTTTCAAAAACATTTTTATAAGAAAATAAAAAAAAGAACAAACAAATTAACTAATTAAAAAAAAAAGGAGTTAAGAATAAGAAAAAGAAAGATAAAGGGAAGAAGGAAGGGGGGGGGGGATGGGGGGGGGGTTGAAGTGGGCATTGACCAGCTATAGAATCAATCACATCTCTGAAACTGTGGCAGAATGCAGTTAGGCATCCATCCCAGAATACTCAGGTATCCAAGGTGGTGGACGTAACAAACGGCAATATTCCTCACTAGTGATAAAGTGGATCCAGTGGTACCAAGTCTGTGCGAATTTTTCCGCTTTCTTAGCGTCAGTGGATATCATATCCTCCATGTGATATATATCAGCAACCCTTTGCAACCAATGTACTACCGTCGGAGGGGCAGTATTCTTCCATAAGGCTGGGATACAGGCCTTAGCTGCATTGAGAAGGTGTCTCAAGAGAGAGTTAGTATAGCACCTGCGGGACATGTCCGAAACATGAAGAAGTGCCAGGGCCGGATTGCCCCTTATGTCCAGTGGGATATTCTATACACGCCCAAAGCACGCCATTGGCGAAGAATTGGGTCGGTCTGGCCCGGGGGGAATTCAGGATCACCCAGAACAGGAGACATTGGAGACGGGTATATGGTTACGTTTTGAGAGGAGAAATACTTAGTGACCACTTTCAAGGTCTTGCCAATCAATGGATGGGTGTACATTGCCACCCTGGCCGCCGGTGTCGACCAGGCCAGTGCGGCAATGGGGGCAGTGAAGCATGCATCCTCCAACCCAACCAACAGTTTGGAGCGGCTATTACTGCACCAATCCAGCAGGCTAGATAAGTGCACTGCCTGATGGTATAAAACTGGGTCAGGGAATGCCATTCCTCTGTTGGCTTTGGGGAGTCTCAGTAATGTCATCCTAAGCCTGGGCGCCCCATTAGGCCAGATAAATTTTACAAATTCCGAACGGAATTTTCGAAGGATGAAAAGTGGGATGTGTATTGGGAGTGCTTGCAGCATATACAACAGTCTAGGCATAACATTCATTTTCAGCACATTGCACCTCCCAATCCATGTAAATACCATCTGTCTCCACCTCTGTAGATCACTTCGGATTTTATTTAATAGAGGGATAAAATTGAGATCTACAATTCGCGTTAGATTAGCAGGAATCTGTGTGCCCAGGTAAGAGAAAGCTGAGTTAGACTACTTGAAGGGGAAAGAGGGGGCCAAGGCCTCTCTAATTTTTCTGGGAAGAGTAACACTCAGTGCCTCCGACTTTTGCAGGTTTATTTTGTAATTAGAGAGCGAGGCATATCTGTCTGTCTAGCTCTCGCATAAAAACCGGCAAAGTAGTTACCGGTGCAACATAAAATACCGGTGTTACCGTTGCAACATAAATACCGGTGTTACCGGTGCAACATAAATACCGGTGTTACCGGTGCAACATAAAATAAAAGGTCATCCGCATAAGCAGCTACCTTATGTTCAGTGGGGCCAATCTGGACTCCCCTGATATCTCCATTGGCACAAATTATTCGTACTAGGGGCTCCAGGGTCAACATAAACAGCAAGGGAGATAATGGGCATCCCTTTCTCGTCCCATTGGTTATACAAAAGGAGTGGGA
Source organism: Pyxicephalus adspersus (assembly GCF_032062135.1). Classification (NCBI taxonomy): domain Eukaryota; kingdom Metazoa; phylum Chordata; class Amphibia; order Anura; family Pyxicephalidae; genus Pyxicephalus; species Pyxicephalus adspersus. The sequence continues at coordinate 117,812,492 of NC_092859.1, read as the reverse complement.
GAGTTCACCATTAACCCGTACTCTGGCGCTGATGGAGGAATACAACGTTTCTATCCAGTGCAGAATACGAAGGGGAAGACCCAAATGTGTCAATGTGGAGAGCAGAAACGTCCAGTCCACCTGATCAAATGCCTTCTCAGCATCAGTGGAGAGGCGCATTAGAGGGGTGTTGTGAGTATGTGCATAGCTAATAATATTCAGGGTACGGATCGTGTTGTCCCTGGCTTCCCTCATCGGGAGAAAACCGCTTTGGTCAGGATGGACAATATCATTCAGTAATAAAGTCAGCCTATGCGCTAATATGCTGGCAAAAAGTTTCAAATCACAATTAAGCAACGATATTGGTCTATAATTGGAGCAAAGGAGAGGGTCCTTGTCTGGTTTGAGTATCACTGATATGTGGGCCGCTAATGTGTCAGGAGGAAGAGTGTGACCATCAGTGAGCCCGTTCAGCGCTATAACTAAATGCGGGCCTAGTGGTGGGAAGAATTTCTTATAGTAGGCTAATGTCAGACCATCTGGGTCGGGAGCCTTCCCTGATGCGGCTCGGCGAATTGCTGCTTGAAGCTCAAGCAGTGTTATCAGTTTATCTAATATCTCTATAATGTCTGAGGACAATGTCGGTAAATCGGAGGCACGGAGATATTCCTGTATTGCGATCTGGCGGTCGGAAGATGACCTACCACTAGAGTCCCCTCGTAAATTATACAATAAACTGTAATAGTCATGGAAGGTGTTAGCAATGTCAGGGGTGGCGTGTGCCAAGGTGCCCAAGGGGGTTTTGATTTTAGGGATCTACATGGCCGCCTTCTTAGACCTAAGCGCCCTAGCCAATGCCCTACCACAGTGGTTGGCATGTTCATAGTAGTATCGTTTGCAACGGGTAAGTTGTTTTTTAGCCTTTTCTCTGTACAGGGAGTTAATTTGTGTACGAGTGGTGAGTAGTTGGGATTCCAGGTCCGTTGTTGGAAGTCTCCAATTATGCATTCATTTGGCGATTTGACCAACATGTATAGCAGGCTAGTCTGGGTGAAAGATGATGTGTTGACTGTTTGACTGACTGTTTGAAATCTAATGGTAAGAATACAGAATCCGTCCTCAGGAATCGTTACTTTGTGTGTAAAGGTCTCAAAAGCCTGCTCTGGCCATTTATGAGTTGTATAGAACCATTAGAATGGTAATGGTAATGCTTAAATAAAACCCTTTCCTAAAGCATGGAGGCTGCCATTGCTGAATCCTTCTAATGTTTGTTTTTTTGCTCACAACACAGGTGATACTTTGAGACACTAATGCAGAACAAGCCTGCGTTTTCCGGATTTGCCCTATGGCAGTAAAAGTTTTCTCAGATTGCCGAGACAGGGTTAGGATGTACAAAACTTGCAAGCAAGCGCCTAAATCTCTGAGTATAGCGTGTGTGGATGGTATTCTGTTTGCTTTCAAATGGGTTTTGAATTTCCGAACAAGCTATTTGAATGCAAAGCCTGTTTGAAGCAGATCAGATGCAGGTCAGAAGGAGGTCAACTGCAGTCGCTTATCAGTGAATTCTGAATGATCTCAGAGGCGTCTCAAACTGATTTCATTGACACAAGACTAAAGTATATCGCTATAACCCTGCCTGAACCCTTAAAATAGAATTATTCAATCAGATCCTGTAAATACTTCTAAGTGTTCAGTAGTGACTTATAGGTTAGTCTCTTCTGACCACCAGTTTATAGCATTGTTATATTTATCAGCTGTCCAATTCCAAGGTTCTGACTGAAGGTGAAATGGTTTTATGATAGGCCATCCAAGACTGATGAGAACCCTATCATACAGTTAATACGGTTCCCTATGAGTAACGCTCTGTTAACAATCCAGCCGCAGATCATCTGTCCGAATGCTTTCAGCATCCTCAGCTTTCCTTTAGCTATGCAAAGATGTGCCTTTTCCAGCATCCCTGACAATTACTTCCAGGCTGTGCACATCTGAAGAGGATTACAGAGTATGTGCAGCAGCCATTGAGCAGAGTAGTTCATTGTTCCATCCTTGTCCCTCCATTGGCTGGTAGCTTTACTTATACCTAACTGATTCCAGGCTCTGGTTGCTGGATCCTCAGCCTTGGTACCTGAGATTTGCTTTATACACTCTGCCTTATTGTGCTTTTTTGGATTCCTGACCAGTGCCTGACTTTGCCTACACTTGTCTGCCGCCTGTCGTGAACTGTGCCTGAACTCGGACTGTGCTGCCAACCACCTGCCCTGCCTCTCGCTGTTTTTACTCAATACCTGCTATTGGATGTTCCTACACCAGGCCCTCTGTTCTTTTAGCCCCTGGTGGGTAGAGCCTCGGGGCCGTGACCTGGTGTTCTCCCCGCAGCAAAGCAGTCCAGTGGTCTCTAGGGTCACTGGCCCATCTGGCCTGCCCTTTTGAAAACCAGGAGACACTTAGACTCCGTGCCCCAGGTAATCCCGTGTCACCTGCCAGGAGGAGTAGCCCATACACACTCCTTATCACTGCCCAGTGTTTAGTATAGAGAGACATACAAAAGAGTTTGTGCTGGATAAATGAAGGCTTTTTATATGTTCTTTTTTTAAACTTGACAAAGACGAGGATGACAATATACACAATATTTGTCCATTTCTCCTCTTCAAATTATATTTCTTCATGATTAGAATATGTTAAATGCGAGAAAGTGAACATAACATTTGTGTATTATTTTTTTAAGCAATTCTGTGTGTGTGTGTTTGTAACTTCTTTTACATTTGAATATGCTTGATTAATCAGCAGGGAGATCCCTTCTGTTCCTTTTCAGCACACTTTGCACCTGAACATTAAACAATGGCTGGCAGTGAACACCCGGTGACACAGTAAAACTAATTCACTGTGCGTAGCAGACTCTATTGCTTCATACAACAAAATGATTCTTTCATCTTAAAGCTTTCACAACAAAACGTGTGGGAGTATGGAATAATCAATTCTTATTTACATGAAAGCTTAGAAGGGAAATTCTGGTAACTACATGAAAGTAGTTCTTTTATTATTTATTATGGTGAAAGCACCAATATTTTACAAATGTGGTATTATCGAAAATTGGGAACATGATGTTAATATAAACATTTTACCATATATGTGATATAAGAGTACAAAGAATACCGGTATATAATATTGTTCTTGCATGACAACTTTTATATCAGTATTTAAAAGGAAGCTAGAATATATTTCCACCACTAATACATTTTTACAACTTGAAGTAATGTCAGTGATTAACATGTAAATGCTTTATTATCCCCTATTGTTAAACTGGTCATTCAACGGTCAATTTTTTGACTTTCAGATGTTTTCTATCCACCTGGAATTACTTAAAAGATCACTAGAAATCACCAGAAATTACCAAAATAATTCATTGATCTTTTTATTTTTTTATTTTTTTACTGTGGCTTTCAACAGGGCAATTTTACCTTTTTCCGCTGCAATTGATCAAAACCACTTCTTTATACCTGAATTATTCTTTATGCTGTGATTGCATACTTACTAAGTGGTCGTTCTATGCTACATATTTTGTAACACGGTGACAAAGAGGTCATCTGTGTTACTAGGCAAAGTATTGGATAGGCGATATGTGTGACCATGGTATCTCAGATATTACTACTGAAGTGAAACCAGCAGTGATCTGTTTGCAGGGAACCTCTAGGTTTCCCCAAATGCCTTGGCGGTATTCCCGAGTGTGTCTCAGGGTGAATTTTATGTACTAAAAGCGGGAACCTCGAGGTAGCAAAAAAAATCCTACCTGCTCCCCTAGATCCGGCAGCATCCTCATTGATCACCGGCCGGCTTCTGCATCACATCCTTGGCTTGATTGTGACGCGTGAAGCGTCAGAACGCTGGGGAGGCGTGGCTTGGTGGGAAAAAACATTGATCACAGTGATAACGTTATAAAAAAAATAAATCCAAATAATAAATCCAAAAGTTTATTCCATTATTGTACCCTTGTTTGGACAAATGTAATTTTTTTAAAATAAAATTAATAAATTAAATGTATTGTTTTTATATTATTTCATTATTTTTTATATTTATTCTGTATAATTATTTAATATATTATAATTTATGATTTGTGTTTGAAACTTTATCATACCTGGGAGTTATTCCTAAGAATTACAGGCCTAAAATAACAACAAATTTAAAGAACAACAAATAAAAACAACACATTTTCACGCAAAACAATGTACCGCTTTTGACTTAAAAATACGGACATATTCAGACCGCCAGGGATGTGTAACATTTCTGTTCTGAAGCTGGTTTTACTGGTAATCTGCAAGAGTGGGGCTGCTACCCAAAAGACGTCAAGCAGAGCATTACAAATGGGCAAGAAAGCCCAGCTGAAAATCTTATCCACTGGTTTCAAATCAGAGTTTCTAAAAAATTCTCACATCAGGTGTAAAACAACATACAATTGATTCCCCCATGTATGCATTTATCAAAAATTAAGCCAAAGCGGAGAAACGGTTTGTAAAAAAACTAGGCGCACCCTATAATTCAATAGCTTGTAGAGTCACCTTTGGCAGCAATAACCATTTATTGTATGTTATCAGTATCTTACATCATTGGGGAGAAATTTTATCCCACTCCTGTCTCCTGTTCACAACATTGAGTTGATTCAATGAGGTTTGTGAACAATTGTTTATGCACAGCTATCTTAAAGCAGAACCAAACATTTGTGATCAGGCAGGACTTTATTGCATAAAGGGATAGGTGATGCCCCTTCTGCA